>NW_027120741.1:2400000-3000000 GCF_030686945.1 Centruroides vittatus
GTAGTGAGTTTTTCTGTTTCTTTCATCAAAAAAATTTTCTTCCAGCCACTCTACCATTATATCCACTTTCCTAAAGGACTCTCCTTACTGTTTCTGGGTGAACTTGAACTCTACTGTAATTTACCAAAGCTACTGCAAGTTTCCATATGCTTGTTTTAGGATTATTTTTTATTTTTTGGATTATACTGAGCCTATTTTGTACTGTTAACAATGCAGGGCATCCAGGTCTTTGTTTATTTACAATTCTATGTTTATCCCTGTATCTTTTTATAATATCATGTCTTGTTGAGCTGCTTCTACTTACAATATTACTAATATCTGTGATATATTCCACTTCCAGTGGTCTATTGATAATTTTCTAATATCTAATGCAGTTTTCCCACAAACTTTCTTGATTTTTGCTAAATGCAAGCAGAATGTGAGAAATAAAATTCAAAGCTGTTATAAATATTTATTACTGTTAAAGATTTCTATAGAATTATGAGTAAATTCGGTAGTAATGCTTTATTTAAATTGTCAATGTATTTTATGACATGAATTTTATAAGATAAATACAGTCAAACCTGTTTTTATGCGCTCTTTTTATGTGCGATTTTTATTTGTGCGATTTTTTTAATGTGAATTTTTAATTTATGCGGTTTTTTTTGTGCGATTTTTTATTTGTGCGGTATAGTTGGCGACTAGTTTCGTGCGATTCGTCATGTCTCACGTTGACTTATTATAGCTAAATAAACTTATTATAGCATAAATGCACTTATTATAGTAATATTATTGCATGAATATGCAAAAAATGAAATAATTTACTTTTTAAGTCAACAAAACACCACCTAGACAAAAATATGTAAAACAGACGATAGACCAGACAATGCAGTCAAGTGCTGACATCTGTTGTCAATAAATTCTATTTCGTACGGTTTTGAGTTATTTTCTATGTGAGACTTTTTTTATGCGGTCCCTGTTGACCGCACAAAAAAAAATATTTTTTAATTGTGTTGCGAAAACTATTTTTTACAGCCATTCGTGAAGTTTCGTGCGATTTTTTTTAATGCGTCTTTTTTAATGCGGTCCCTATCCCCCGCATAAAAACAGGTTTGACTGTACTTTTTGCTTTTATTGATTGCATAATCAGAAAATTGATACAATATAATGATATACAGATAATTTAATTGCAATAAAGAAAGTATCAAGAAAGTTTTATTTGATACAGTACAACTATTATTTCAAAATTACTAGTATAAATTAGTTTAATAAGAAAAGTGTCTGATGACTTGTGAGTCACTGTATCTGCTTTGTGATTTTAGCATGGATTCCTTGAAGAAAAGTGACTTATTTGGATTTCATATAGAAATTCAGTAGAAAATCGAATAAAATTATTGATTTATGTAAAATAAATACAAGAATTTTCTTTTTCTTAACAAGAAGCAAAATTAATGAATAATAAATGTTTTTCAAGTTTTCTTTAAAATCTTCATTAGCCTTGCTATATCAATTATTCTGGAACTGTTATTTTAAGTCTGTTTATCTATTTTCTGAGATACTAATAATCTAATAAAATTATCAATTGATAATTATGAAATAGAGCAATTAAAATCATTTAAATTGAAATTATTCAAATTGAATTGAAATTGTATTGATTGATGTTAAATGAAATTGGTCATTACCATTTGAAATATTGTAAGATGATATTACTCATTTTAAGTTGTTTATATCTGAAAACAGCCTGTTAATTGAGTCAAAAATGTTAGTATTTCTCAACCTTTCCCACTACTATGGGTTAATTTATTAAGCCAATTACAATGGTTAGTTTGACTTTATGATATCATATAATGTGAATTATTTTAAATAAATGCAGTATTTTAGACTAGGCAATCATTCTAACATAAAATGTAACTTTTTTGTATGGAGATAAAAGTGCTATCAAAAATATAATTATTTTGAATTATTATGTGTATTAATTGTTTTTAATTGATCTCAGATTAGTTCAGTTGGTTTTAATCAATATTTGTAGACATCAAATAATAAATTAATAGTATCAATTGATATTTTTATTAGGATAGAGTTTTAAGTAATCAAAATTATTAAAATAAAGAAAAATTAAAATTTGTAATTTAATGTATTATATATATAGTTTGAATATAATATTATAATTATAATTATAATTATAATTATAATAATAATAATTCTTAAATATTTTTAAAACAGGTTCTTGCATGTTATCGCTCTCTATATAGAACAAGAAGAACAGTTTTTGAAGGAGATGTACATGCACTTCAAAGTAATCAGTTAATTTATACTTATTTTAACTGATTTAAAATATTGCTTTTAGATTTGTAATTTTAATTTATGTGATTTATTTTAAAAACTGTATCATAATATTAAATTATGATGATTTTATCTCATCATATTTTAACTGTGAATATATTTTTTCAGTTTTCAGTAAAAGTTTGATAGGAGTAAACTTTTGTTAATTTTAATATTTTACTTAAACCAAAATAAAGGAAAAAGAATAAAAACGAACACTACAAACACCTAAGATACCAGTGAGAAAATTAAACACAAAGTGCAAATGTTTTTGCCTGTGCTAAACGGACATCATCAGGCAACAAACTGTTGCGAAAAGCACCAGAGGTTGCCAAACACATGTGAAGGGGTGGGAGAGTGAGACGTAAGGAGAGGAGAGAGGGGTTTACAGTTTGTAGAATGACTTCCATGCAGAGGGGAAGGAGTCAACATTTTGAAAATTTTGAAAATTTCTGGCAGCTATCAACATCTCGAAAATTTACAAGGCCAGCTGCCTTATGGCAGGTGGCCTTGTAAATTTCCACCTGTTCTAGATGTTTCAGTACATGTGGTTCAGATTCATAGTGTAGGAGGTGTGTCTCTTGGAAGTTCACTTGAATGCTGGGAACAGATGTGTCTGTGGCCAAAGCAGTATTGTTTAATCCTTTTTTGAAAGATGCTTGATGTTCCTTGAGACAGACATGTAATGAGCGAGATGTACCAACTATGTATTGCAGGTGGCAGTTGTATTGACGGTTGATGATGGGAATGCGGTAGATGTCTGGGAGATGGTCCTTGTTGGGACAGTCTTTGGCATTACAGAGTAGAGAAGAGATAGTCGGACTTCTGCGGTAAACCAAATGATAATTGTTTCCTCGTGCTATTTCTTTGTAAAGTGTGGCTAGTGACTTATTGTAGGTGATGGTCTTGAAGTTGGTTTCTTTTTGCGAGGGTTTATTCAGCTGGATGGAAGTGGTGCTGGAAAGATTGCAGATCAGACTTTTAATAATGTGTGGGGGGTAGCCATGCTGGGTCAGCATACTGGATGATAGTGCATAACTCCTTCTCTCTTGCCTGTTTGCTCGAAGAATGGGAAAAGGCTTTCCATATTAATGACCCAAACACTGCCAATTTGAACATGAATGGATCGTGGGATGCGGCTGGGATGAAGGTGGGGTGGTGGGTGGGTTTCCTGTGTACCTGAGTAGAGAGGCGTCCCGATTTGTAGGTGATCTGGAGGTCCAGGAAATGAATGGAGTGGGCATTATCCTGTTCAAGATGTAGTAATAGTCTGAATGAGTTGTGATTTATCGTTTGTAGGAAATCCAGAATGACGGATTTATTCCACCAAATTATGAGGATATTGTCAATATATCTGGCTGGTGAAGGCAGGAAGTACGGTGGGAAGTATACCTGCTAGGAAGGTGTTGAGTCAAATGACTCTAGTCTGTAATTTACATAGATAGTTGTCGGGGGCCACCGAACATCTAGTCCTGTATTCCCTTGCGGTACATCGATCAGTGCATAAGAACAATGCTTTTGGATTTGTTGGCCTTCAGGGTGACAATACCATGCATTTTCATCCATGCTTTGGTATCCTGAATGGATTTCCACAAAGTTGTCTTGTGCCTATAAACCCATTTATTCCTGAGGGTGGAGACCATTTTCCAACAGTAAAATTCTGTGAGTCTCCAGACGAGTTTGAAAGCAAATAAATCGCAAAATTCTTGTGTTAAAAAAATGATAGCGATAAATTGTGTTGCGAAAGAGAAAAAACCTTTGATCTAAACAATGCGACACAAAAATGTAAACAACGAGACTCGGAACTAGTCAAACACGTGTCAAATAATCTGTAAACTCTAGCATGGGCGCTCATAAACAGGTAGATCTTTGACTCAAGTATTTATAAATTTTTGACGGGATAAACTTTCTCAAAAAAGGGGAAATTTTTGACAGATGAAAAAGATCATTAAAGTTTTAGACATCAAAGAAATTACAAACAATGGACTGAATTATGAGTGCAGGTGTTATAGTATTATAAACAATCCCGAGCAGAGTCAACAAAGAGGTATCAGATGTACACCTCGAATCGGACCTTTCCCGCGACCCAAGATGGTCTCGTTTTTCACTTGGAAACAAAGGGGAGACCAATCGGGAAGCGAGAAAAGGGATGAGGGACCAATCTGAAAATGGACGGTGGACGAGAAAACATATAAAAACTGGGACTATCAAGGTCAAAAGACAGTCTCCTCTGGATTAAGCTCACCGTGTGCTTCATAGTGGATTGTGCCATTGCCGAGATGTCTCTGTGTCTCTCCGATCATCCCTAACACCCAGCGATCCTTCTCGTCCGCCCCAGGGCTGCGACCGATGCCAAAGTTCTCATCTGGATTAGTGAAGGACTGTCGATTGACGATGTAAGCACTAATGTTAACAAATAAACGGTTTTCGTGTGAAAAACACTTGTCATCATTTGCCTCTTCTGTCACAACTCACATACGACCTCCCCAAGGTTCATCCTGACGCGGGATTAACTGATCCCATCTAAAAGATGGCAACCTAACACGGGTGCCAAGGAGGGGTTTCCAAGTCCCCTATCTCCACTGGGTCGGCTACCTTACACTGGTGTCAGTGAAGTGAGATATTTAAGCCCAGTCTACACCAGTCCAAATCTTACAATTCTTTCTATAGATCATCTATGCTTCCTAGGAGATGTTCAATTTCTGAAATGATGCTCTCAGGTATTGTCTTACAAGATGGAGGAGCGAAGGATGGACCAAATTTAGTGGCTTGTTTTATATGTCTAGAGGAATGATGTTATTATTTGGTTTTCTGCAGAAGTCCAGCTATCTCCTCTCTACTCTGTAATACCAAAGACCATCCCAACAAGGACCATCTCCCAGACATCTACTGCATTCCCATCATTGACCATTGATACAACTGCTACCTGCAATACATAGGTGCTAATCTCACTCATTACATGTTCGTCTCAAGGAACATCAAGCATCTGTCAAAAAAGAATAAAACAATATGACTTTGGCCACATATGCATCCATTCCTGGCATCCAAGTAAACTTTCAAGAAACACACCTCCTACACTATGAATCTAAACCACATGTGCTGAAACATCTAGAACAAGTGGAAATTTACAAGACAACCTGCCATAAGGCAGCTATAAATTTTTGAGATGTTGACTCCTTCCCCTCTGCATGGGAATCGTTCTATGAACTGTAAACCTCCCTCCCCTCTCCTTATGTCACACACATCCCCACCCCTTCACAAGTGTTCAGCTATCCCTGGTGCTTTTCACAGCAGTTTGCTTGCCTGACTATGTCCATTTAACATGGGCAAAAACGTTCGCATTTCGTGTTTAATTTTCTTTCTGGTATCTTAGGTGTTTATAGTGTTCAATAATAATCAGTTGTCATAAAAAGAGTAAATGTAATCATCTTTTTATAGTGTGTTTGACATTCAAGTAGAAGCACCCATTATAATTTCTTTAGCCTAATTTTTAAGATACTTGTTAACAAAAGATTTTCTAATTGGTGCATAATTTTCATCATCATATTTGAAAAATTGCAAATAACTTAAAAAATATTTTGAATAATAAAAAGTAATTGCTATGTTTTCTTTAAATATCAAACAAAAATAAAAAATTAAGTAATTTTGTTTAATGCAGTAATGGTAAACATTAGTCCAATTTTAATCAAGTTTATGTTTATCTTTGTATTATGTCTTACCAAATTACAATGAAAAGTTTTATTTCCTCTAATACCTCAGTTTTCAATGTAACTAGTGTAGCTCTAGTGATACTTGGGGATGTAGCAGATGATAAGATGAAGATATCCAAATATCAGCATAGCATAGATTTAAAATCATCCTTTGCAGATTAAAATCATGTAGATTACCCACTAACTTCTTCATTTAATCTAAATTAGAAAATGTCACAATTTTAAGAAATGGTTTACAAATTAAGTATTTTTAATACATTTGTTTCATATTATTTTGATTGAAAATGCTTATTAGGTATAATCATTTGAATTTTGTTAGTTCTTGATAAAATTATATTGGCAGTTGGGCAATAATACTTGAATAACTTCAAAAATTTAATAGAAACCAATAACCATCTGTATTCGTATTTCATTGGTCTTTTGTTTTGCAATATACTATTTCAGAAAAAATAAAGTATAATTTTAAATAATTATTTTTAGTTTCCATTCAAAAATTTAAAAAGAAATCTTAATGAGCAAGTAAATGAGTAAATTTTAAAATTTAATACTCCATTTATTTATTATTTATTAAATGATAATTTAAATATTAATCACCATAAATTAAAAATATTTATTTTATTAATAATATGCATTAAAAATTCATATTTTATTTTTATATTCATCTTTTAATTTAGGGAAAAATTTTATTATAAAATTATGTTTCTATTTTGATTTTTCTGTTTATAATTTTTGTTTGTGCTCAAAGAATAATTATAATAGTTGAATTATTTTATAAATAAATAAGAATTCCTTAAATTAATCAATAAAAATGATCTTTATAAAAATATTTTACGAAATTTATTATTAATCTGAGGGTTGATTGATATATGATGGTAAAAGTTTGTTTACCTCAAACTACAAGATGTGTCTGGAATAGTTAATGGCCTTTTTAATCCTAATTAAATTATAAACAATTTGATGCTATTTCCATAATTGTACATGTAACTCATCTGGTGCAATGACGTCAGCAACAGTGCAGAGCCATCTGACATATCCTCCATAACCTGTTATCATGTTTGGAGCAAAGGTGTTATGTGAAAATTGCTTCTAAGTGTGGAATAGGAGCATATCAATGTTACAAAGAATTGGTAAAAGCTGAAGATACAAATGCTCTTTCTTATCATTCAGTCACAGTGATAAGATAGTTTAAACTGTTTACAGGACAGAAGTTTATAGCATCTTCATCAGTTACCTTTATGAGTGTATAAGGTTTAACTATAAATGTCAAATTGCTTGCAATATAAAAAAGATTAATATAAATATATCATTCACTTACATCTTTTACATTTTGAGATAACAAATAGTTGCCATCAATTTGTATATAAAAATCTATTTTTAGTGATGATGTCCAAAAAAGTCTCTTGTTTATTTTTAAAATATTATTAAAATATTTTAAAATGTCAATATTAATATTTATTATATATATGATTTAATATTAATGTCAATAACTGTATTAATAAGTCAATTTTCTAATATTATTGTTTAATTTTATAGTATCAGCAAAGAAATTACGAGATGAATTTAGAAAAAATATTTCAGTAAATGATCCTAAAAGAATTGAAGAGGTATAATTTTATTCAATATTCAAGATATATTTTGTAATAAGATAAAAGCTATTTTTATATATGATTTGAAATATTTGCATTATGAAGGATTAGTTAATTTATATTGATACAATTAATATAAAGTAATTTGCTTCCTGCCAAAATCAGATGTGCTATGGTGAAATGTTCTTTTGTGGAAATTTGAAAAACATATGTATTACAAGCTTGTGTACTTAACAGGTGCAATGAACATAGTTTTAAGAAATAATTTTATTTCCTGTCACTTTTGAGGATGTTTTTTGTAGAAAATCCATTAGAGAAGGAAAATAAATAAACAAGCTATTTTCATAATGTTACTCAAAATATTCAAAAATATGCAGCTTTTGGTAAATGTATTCCACAAATGCATATACAGTAATACCCCGACTTATGCGAACCCGGAGTTATGTGATTTTCAAATCTCATTGATTCATCTTTTGTTTGAGCGCCACACAACTCTTGATTACTCACTCCCCCCACACTATTGTTCAGCTTACATGTTCGGACGTGTCGTGCAAAATCAACGCATAGCTACAATTTATTTTGTGTTATTTATTTCTGTGTTTGTTATATCTATGGAGACATGAGAGACTCTACTATGTCATCCAGATGAAGTAGAACTGATTCTTCTGCATCAAACAAGAAAAGAAAAACTTTATCTTTGGAATGTAAAGTTAACATTGTTAAAGAGTTCAATACAAAAATGAAAATTTGTGGATTGGCAAAGAAGTTTGATCTACCGGAATCGATGGACAGAACAATTATAAAAGATAAAGAAAAAATTCTCGAAGTTGTGAAAACTTGAAAGAAGGCCTCAGTTCAATTGAAAAGGGGTTACAAATTTTAGAAAATAGACTCCAATGAAGAGCGCATTTCTTCTACAAAACGAGAAATAAAAAATTATTAGCATGCTACAAGGAAAATTTTGCGGGAGAAAAAAAATCTTTGAGCCATCAGACGAATTTGTTAGATTTTATGAAGCCTTCTACATCAAAATAACTTCAGTTTACGATTTTAATAATATAATTTGTTATACATATGTATTATCTAAGATTTTATTAAACATTTTTTTCTAAATTATTTTCTTTAGTCTCCAGCTCCAATTAAAAATAATTTGTATGTATTTATATGTGAAATTATACCCCGTCTTACGCGAATTCGACTTACGCAGTTATCGCTCGGTCCCACCTATCGCGTAAGTTCGGGGTATTACTGTATATAAATCTAGCTAACAAATTCAATTACAAGTAAGTTGCCCAAAGGAAAATTAATCATTTATATTACATCTCTTTTGATCATTTTTTAAAAATATAATTAAAATTTAATTTTTATAAAAATGTATTTGTACTGATACATTTTTATAAAAATGTATGTTTATTTTCAAAAATAAAAATATTAATGCAAAAATTTTTAAAATCTCTTTAATGTTTATTACAAAAGCAAAAACATTAAAGAAAACAAAAACAAAATACATGCAAGATTTGTTGTCATCAACATAGGATGTAAGAGAACTGATAAAAGAATCAACATAAACATATTAACTTAATGGCAGTATGTTATTTTTTCAGCTTAATGGAAAATAATTAATGCCTTTTGCTCAAACAGGGCAGGACTTCTAGGTAGATGCAAGCATGCTGCAATGTTTTACTTTTTATTAGCGAAGAAGAAAAATAGAATCAAGAACAAGTTTACTACAAGCTTAGAATAAACCAGCAACTTTAAAAAAAAAGGAAATACAAACAAGCAACAAGGCTTAGCCACATTTTTGGAACAAGAAAAACGTATGTAAAGGCCAGCCGATGGGAGAGAAAGAAAGTTACGGCGGTCGAGCGGTCAGACTGACTTGTGGGAATGGACTGACTTCACTGAGACAGGTTACCATCTAAAACCGTTTAATAAACATAAAAATGGAGCTTACAAAAATGCTTTTTATTCGGCGTAACACCAATCCAACGGGCGGATCAGTCCGTGTAACAGTTCAATAGTCCCGTCGATCGTTTAAACTTCCGATGAAGGTGAGGAGGGTGGTGTCGGCCCCGGGGCACACTGCACGACTTGTTGTGACGCTTTCGGCGGCGGGATGTACCTGGTCGCAACTCGTCGGGAGCGGAGGTCGGAGATCAGGTCGAAGCGACGATCCAGACTTCGTTGTTAAACTTTAACCGGAACCCAGTAGCGGAGCATCCTGCACCGAAGACCAAGAACTCCGAATGTCCTTGAAACGACGATTTTATAATCTTTCTCCCCCAAATCGCCTCTTCATTGGTCTCTCATTGTCACCTGGTGCCAATTCGAAACCCGATGGAGGGCGCGGGAGAGGTCATCGTCGCGACAGAACTTGATTCCTCTCTCGTCGCGTGTTTCTCGAATTCGTTCTTTTCCTTTGTTTTAAATACACAGAAAAAACTTCCATTAAACAATGGAAAGCTCCAATTTCGTCCCTTTTTAGTCGAACCCCGTTCGGGTCCTCACACGTATAAGAAAACAAACCAACACATATCCCCAGGTGATCCAAATAGAGTATATTGATAAAAAACTCTTCAGATATTATCTGCTCAATGAAGAGTGTATTACCAGAAATGCCATGGCTATGCTGTTCTCCAGATGGAATTATCAGAGACTATGACAGTTATTGTTTATTGGAAATAAAATGTTCATCAAAACTTAGGAATGTTTTTATAATTAATGAAGATGAACAAATAAAAGTAAAGCCTCTGTACAGCATTAATCCATGCCTTTCTTCTAACTGGCTCATTTTTCATTTTGAAAAAAATACTACCCTTGTGGTATTACTGTATGAATTATTACATCCTACCACACTACAAATATCTCATTTCTTTATTTCAGAGGAAAAATTTGCCAAATTTGCCATATTAGCTCAGTTGTAACTCTGTTGTTTGTAACTACAAAGTTCACTATTTTACCACAAGAGGTCTCCATCAGTAGTGCAAACTTATGGGCAGGGAGCTTATATCATCATTAGTGTATAATCTAGAAGCTTAGAATTTCTAGACTTTTGGCTAATTCAGATAAAAGAATTCTAGCCAAATTAAGAAAGTTACTTTATCCTGCATGACTACTACTTGCATGAATCACCAGCACCTAATTTCACCTAATTTAATTTCTACAAAGAGTTGTTGATGGGAATTCCTTGTAAGATCAGTTTGCTGAAAACACTTTTCCCCTGCAGTTTTGACATCAGAAGTACATCACATAGTCAGGAGAATAATAGGGATTTCAGTTCAAAAAATGAAAATATTGAAAAATTATTGAGGATGGAACAAATGTTAGGAAATCTTTGTAGTACAACTTTCAGCTTAAAATAAATTAACATCTAAATAATCTCATTATTAGATTGTCACTACCACTGAAAACATGCATACATTACTTAATTTTATGTGCAAAATTTATATTAAAAACTAAATTATGCCAATTTCTGCTAAAATTATGCATTATAGAAAATATATTTATTCCATTAGATGTCATTTGAAATTATGTTAAAATTTATAATTATATCATAACTGACATCTCTGTTGAGCAATGACAATATTGAATATTGCATATTGAATTGGCATGGATTATTATTTTGTTGCCAAATTGGAACTATAGGAAAATGAGAGTGCTACAAAGTTACAATACTGGCAGCAATGGCTCAACAGTAACTTGCATCTGAGGCAAAACTGATTTTTACTGCTTCTGCTTCCAGAACCATTGCCAATAGTACTTGCAGTCTTATATGAACTATTTATAAATAACTTTGATGTACATTTACTGTATTCAGCTTATTATTTTTATTTTTTTCACTTTTTGAAAGTTTTTGACTTTTTATTTTGACTACTCCCTCCTACTATGCCACTTGAAGCAATTGCTTTGTCGCCTCAATCTCTGAGCCAGCTCTGAATGCTGGAATGTTTAATCCTTGAGAAATAGATAATTGTTTTTTGTGGCAAAACAGTCTGAGAAACTTCCTGCCAAATTTTAAATATTATCAACTTTTGCCAATTTGACTAATAGTAGGTTAATATCTAATCAATTGAAAACTGAATTATTTTTTATTGTATCATTAATTTAGATTGTAATTTAAAATATTCTCTCCTTCAATTTATACAGTCCAAATTTTAGTTTAACATAAACATGGTATTATACAACTCAAAACTTAGTGTAGTGTTAGATATTTTTATACTAAACTCAGAATATTAATTACTGTTTATGTTGTGCATTATATTATATACTTATCGAAGAATTTGATATGTATCAAAATATATTTTATGATCATAATAATAATGACAACTACCATTATCTTTTTAATATACTTTTTGTATACATCATATCATTTCATGCATATTATGATAGCCATACCATTTATTATATTTTTGTTAAGCTTATCTTATTTTAAATTATAAAAGTTATTAATGTTTTGTTTATCTTATAAACGTACAGGGTGGGCAATAATTAATTTAAACAAATTTCATATTTTATGTCAAGAAAATAATTCTACAGAAATCATTTTCAATTTGATATTTCTTGTTTTTGTACGATAAAACAACAACCTTTTTTTATGTTCCAGCACTATTTTTAATCACGTAAAAACATTTTCAACTGCTTTAAGCAGCCATCATGTTGTTTTATCAGATAAAT
The DNA here is from genome assembly GCF_030686945.1 of Centruroides vittatus. Classification (NCBI taxonomy): domain Eukaryota; kingdom Metazoa; phylum Arthropoda; class Arachnida; order Scorpiones; family Buthidae; genus Centruroides; species Centruroides vittatus. The sequence continues at coordinate 2,412,272 of NW_027120741.1, forward strand.
AATTCCAGTAAGCTTTTATTTGTTTATCTTGTTTTTGTAGATTAGTTTACATTTATTTTGCCATAGAGTGAGTGTTTTGTTTATTAGTTCTCTTTCAAAATCTTTTTAAGTCTATTTACTGTTCTTATTCTTTGTTTCCATAGTTGCTGCTTAAAGTAATAGTGAAATAACCCATAGATGTCAAGTCCATAGGTGACATCCATTCTTATGATGTTTTTCCAGAAATTGGATGATGTTTTTGTTACATGAAAAAGTACTGAGTCCTGATGGAATACGAAGTCTCCTTTTGGATGCTTTTTCTTGAACTTGTGTTTTAAAAATGGGTAAATGACCTCTCATATACAGTATTTCAAGTCTATTTTGTCACCTGGCCATATGGAATGAAGAGATGTTTTTCATTGCTGTTATTCCTGCCTAGGCCATGATATCTTTGGAATGTATTTGCTTCCTTTAGCAAAGTTTCTGTGTTTATCTTGGTCCTGCTGTCATAATAAGCTTATCTGCAGCCATTAGAAGTATTAATTTTCAGCCAGCATTTTAGAAAAAAAAAAAACAAAAAAGAACCAAGATCTCTGATTCTTCTTTTCAATATTTGTTGCTATGACCGAGTAGATTTTATGGTCCTTTTGAAGAATCGTTTTAAATGTATTTTGAATATGATACATAATATTGTTGATCTACATATAGGCCATAGCATGCTGACTTGAAGGGTTTTTCAGTATTTTCAAGAATTTTTGTAAGGCCACATAGATTACCTTTCTTAGACATCCTATTTTTGATATCCCTCTCCATGTCTTTACTCTCTTTTGGATCATCTAGCACTTATGACTTGGTTAGATTACTTTAATTCTCATATTTTTGTAGAAGTTGGCCATTTCATATTAAAAGTTGTAAAATTCTACTTTTTAAAGCTGGGTCAATTTTATTTAACAGAACTTTTCTTTTGGCTTCCAGATAAAGCCTAGAGAGATGGGGAGTTGGGATATACTAATTTACATATATCACAGATATCATTCAGTATATATAGATACCAGGAAATTTCAAATTTGTTTTAATTAATTATTAATTAATGCTCTGTAGAACTAATTACTTGTCAAATTTATAAAATTTTTATTCAGTTCTTAAAAAGTACAGTATTTCTTTATTATAACAGAACAAATAAAAAGGAATAAGCATACATAAAAATTGCATGTAATAATCTCATGATGCAATTGAAATATATATTTAACAGTTTTAACCCATAAGCCATCTGTTTTTCTGAAAATTGCTAATATAATAAAGATCTTTTTTCCTTTGTTACTTATTTTTGACAGTAGGACCAAATAAACTTATTTTATTCTATCTTATTCCATGTTTTATTTATTGCATTTTTTTCAGTTCCAAGCAGTGACATGCAGTGACATTTGATGATAGGGAAGCTGTGCCGGCCCTGGATAGAATCATTGGAAGCATTATACAATATTTTGATGTGTAGCATCCACGAGCTAAACCACGAGAAGTTGGTACTCTATAAAGTGCATGCACAAATGCCTGTAATCTGTCTGCTTTTACATAATTCAAATATTTTTGCCATGGAAGCTGTTCTGTATTCAACAATACAGCTCTTCCATTGGGAATATACAAATTTATATTTGAATATACAATAGCACTCTTATCATTTTTTTCACGTGTAGCCAGTGCCGGATTATCGAATAGGCAAAGTAGACAAATGTCTAGGGCCCGGCCTCAGTGCAGAAGATTTCTCTGTTTCAAAACGAGTTAAAAATTATTTAAGAAATTAGATAGGACAGAAAGGGCTGTATTTAACAATTCCTACTAAGCTTCACTCGACTAGCCATTATCTAAAAGAAAAAAAAAAAAGGTCAACAGCCACCTGTGTGTCAGAAGCAGTGCGCGCCACGAGATCTCTCGCACCATCTAGAAATATTCCTAGGGCCGCCTCTCGTGGTACTGATGTGTGGTTATGATTTATTTTTTAAATCTAAACTTATATGTTGCGACATCGCATATTCGATGTAGCGTTCAAGTTGCTCGAGTGCAAATATATTACAATTCAATAGTGTTTTATAAAAGAGTTATAAAGGGTGACACTACGGTGTGACTTGGGGTGACACCACGATATCCGCACTGGGTGTCACCCATGCTAGCTACGCTAATGTCACATTATATAAGATTTGTTTAGAAGCAACTTATTTAAATGGGGCCCCAATTTAAATTTTGTCTAGGGCCCGCTAGAGGCTTAATCCGGCACTGCGTGTAGCATATAAATTTGTAATAAGATACATAATGTGGTTATAATAAAATATTAATTTTAAATTAATTCAAAGTATGTTAAAATATGAAAATAATTGCACAATATGTATTTATATTTTAGAAAATACAAGGGAAGTTGTGCTTCCACAGCTTCCATGGATAGCATGTTCCAAGTCACCTTCTTGAGTTTTGATGTGTAGCATCAAAACTCAAGAAGGTGACTTGAAACTTTTGTATTATATTCTTTTTATTCTTATTTACCCAATATTTTTAAAGTCTAATTACAATCTCTTTCCCATACAATCATATGTAATGCTTTTTTTGATGAGAATAAAAGCTATATTCACAATTTGTGAGTTAGCTATATGAACTAATCACATAAGGCACAAGGTTTATTTACTGTTTTGGAAGTGCTTTATCATTGATATTATTAAAAACAGGTTTTTAATGTTATTATGTAATAATTATAATACCTATATTGTAATGTATCAATAGGTCAAGTGATGAGGAACATTGACTGAAATGCATCTTTGAAATAAAATCAGCAATAAAGTATTTTTAAAACAGTAAATAAACCTTGTTCCTTGTCTGATTAATTCATATTAGCCAACTTACAAATTGTGAATATAACTTTTATTCTCAACATAATTTTGGACAATCTGCTCTTTTATTAAGCTTTATCTGATATTTGTTTTTTCCAACATTCACATACAGTATAAGCAATATTAGGGATCTGACTTAGAACTTGAAAACCTATATTCAGCCCTGTACCAACGTGGATGTAACCACTAGTGCTATGGATAATGAATAAGCTCTTAGATATTTTATATATAAGTGTATAAGTACATTTGTCACATTTGAATCTTTTTTCTGTGCTAATTTGGACTTTTTTAAATTTATTTGTTTACCGAGGTAAGGGAGGTGTGAGGTCGCCAAACCGCATGTGACATCAGAATGTCTGAGTCACTCCGAAGTGTGAGTGGAAGCATTTTGCACAGACAAACTCCACAGTTACAAATAGTTACCTGGTTTATTATAACCAAAAGAATAAGCTTACAGCTATAACAGTCAACAGTAGGTGAAGTCAAGTCTTCTAATTTGTTTCTTCCCTCAAAGATTTAATGCCACTGAAACTATTTTTTCGGATCCCTTTCACAGGTCACAGGTCCTGGGGCATTAGAAGGAGAAAGTTTGTCGTGAGGTTGAGGTCAATGCCGAGTTGCAGAGGTGATTTCTTTTCCAGCGTATGGTGCCCCACAATAGAAAGACAGGAAGAAGCTCTCCATATCCTTGAAAATGCCCGTTTTATGTTTCTTTGGGTCCCAGACCGAACATTCCAATAGGTTGTTTCTGACTCACCTCTGCTTTCTAATTGGTCTTCACTCGTTTCAAAACATAATGAGATCAGAACCCAGATCATGGGATGAGTCCACACTGACTGACAATTTGATCCCTATTGAAGATGTTCGATCTTAGGACTTACATTCATCTATTGTTTTAACCTGAGACTCTCTCTCTTTTCTAACAATTCCATCAAACATGTCCTTATATGGGAATGAAGTTTATATCCTTTATTTATTTATTTTTTTTGTCAGTTTTTACAATATATTATTATTATAATTTTTTTTCTTTTACACAAGAAAACAAAATTTAATTTTTCTGTATGAATGATCCTGGCCATTTCTGGAGCCTTACAGAGGTCCAGGATCCCCTCCAAGCTACTGGTTTGTTCACATGACATGTCCACTAGTGGTGTGCCGTCCTTGGAAGCCACTTCCCTTGTATTTTCTAAAATAGAAATACAGTCAAACCTGTTTTTATGCGGGGGATAGGGACCGCATTAAAAAAAACGCATAAAAAAAATCTCACGAAACTTCACGAATGGCTGTAAATAATAGTTTTCGCAACACAATTAAAAAATATTTTTTTATGCGGTCAACAGGGACCGCATAAAAAAAGTCTCACATAGAAAATAACTCAAAACCATACGAAATAGAATTTATTGACAACAGATGTCAGCACTTGACTGCATCGTCTGGTCTATCGTCTGTTTTACATATTTTTGTCCAGGTGGTGTTTTGTAGACTTAAAAAGTAAATTATTTCATTTTTCGCATATTCATGCAATAATATTACTATAATAAGTGCATTTATGCTATAATAAGTTTATTTAGCTATAATAAGTCAACGTAAGACATGACGAATCGTACGAGACTAGTCGCCAACTATACCGCACAAATTAAAAATTCGCATAAAAAAATCGCACAGATAAAAATCGCACATAAAAAGAGCGCATAAAAACAGGTTTGACTGTATATATTGCATGATTATTTTCATATTTGAACATACTTTGAATTAATTAAAATTTATACTTTATTATAAGCACATTATGTATCTTATTACAAATTTCTATACTAAATGTGAAAAAAACGATAAGATTGCTATTGTATATTTGAATATAAATTTGTATATGGATATTCCCAATGGAAGCACTGTATTGTCAAATACAGAACAGCTTCCACAGCAAATGGTGTAAAACAGCCAGATTATAGGCATTTGTGCATGTGCTTTACAGAGCACCAACCTCACACAGTTTAACTGGGGGGAGCTACACACCAAAATATTGTATAACGTTTCCAATGACTCTATCCAGGACTGGTTTTGGGCTGTTAGCCACCTGCATGCTAGATATTTGGCTGCCCTCCCCCATTATGTAAATCACGAGTAGATTTATAACTTAACCCAACCGATAGGAGTTTACTGGTATGTTTTTATGATAGTTCTGTATAGTTGATAGGAGTTTTAAAAAAATTCATTAAAATATTTGATATATTTATTCTGCTTTTATTCTGCTCTCCCATCTTGTATTACTTACAGATTTCAATGTTAAACCAGTGATATTACTATTTAGTATGTCCCATCTATAAGGGGATGCAGGAAAAAAACGTGTAAAATTCTTGTGTAATGTTAAAAAATTAACTGTTACTTTGGTAGCATCATTTACAACTAAATTTAATGAATGAGACACACAAAAAATGCTCTAGAAATTTATATTCCTTAAATTTATCAATTTATGTATCTGTTGTCATAAAAATTTGTCTTTCCACTTTTACCCGAGATTACAAATATTCAAGTACAAAGTAACTAGTTTCAACTTATTCTACTTAAGAAGTAGTTAAATAATTAAGAGATTAGGGAATTAGGGACATAAATAAAACCCTGCTGAAAGAGCTGGAATTTCACTTAATAGCTTAACTGAACTAATCTCTAGCTGAGTACAGTGGGTACTGATTTCTTCGTAATATTAGATGTAATAAAGACAGAAATTTTTCCAATTCAATGAGAGTTACTGAAAAGTTGTAAATTTTGGAATTTTCCCAGGACATCCCACCCTAAAACGAATTAGTTAGTAAAGAAATGATGGAAATCTATTAAGTTTAACATATTTAGATTTTTACAGCTATGATGAGAAACATTTAAAATTTACAACCAGTGGCAGGGCAAGACCTAAATTTGATGTGGGCAAGGTACATTTTGTGAGGCCCTCTGGTGGCGCGAGAAGACGGATTTTATATAATAAAAAGCAGTTGAAACTGTCAAATATTTATTCATAAAAATGCAAACTATATTCTTTGACTAACATTAAAGAAAAGTTTAAAAAAAAAAAGAATTAAAGAAACAGAAATTTCCTGCTTTTGGCTTTACTGAACTCCTTAATAATTGTATCGTAATTCAGCTTAGATGCTATATATGTTTAAATAGATAAAACTGCCAAAGCTGAAAGTCTTTCCTGACCCATTGTATTTCTTAAATAATTTTTTATTAGTTTTAATTTTGAAAAGATCCTTTCAGCGTAGGCAGTACTTACCGGTATTATTAACAAAATTCAAACGACAATGTAAATATTTGGGTAAATTTCTTTCAAGTTATTTTCTGTTGTGTATTGGAGCAGATGTTTCACATCTTTAATGAAGTTGGGTATATTTGGGATCATTGTTTGTAATTCTTCATATGATTCATAAGGTTGGAAGCCACTGCTCTCACCCACTTGCAGGACTGTGTTGTGGTGGTTCGGAAGGAAATATTTGCAAGTCCGCGAGTAACAGTTTCAATTAACGACACGGAGAGAAAAATTACACAATGAATACTCCTTTTATTTCTTCCGAACGCGGTTCTTTTAATACACGAATCCCAACTTGATATAGTTACTTCTATAACTTTACAGGGGAGAAGGCAGGTCACTTCCTGTTACTTCACATATATACAACGCGTGCATAACACAAACGAACATGAAGCTAAAAAGGGGGACTTAATAACTAATTTACAACTAACCTTATACTATCTTATAGCTATCTTATATCTTATATCTTATAACTATCTTAGAACTAACAAGGAAAAGGAATGGATAGACTAAGAAAAGTAGAGAAAAGGCGGATAGGAAGTACCTGGGCCCAAGTCGTGTAGTTAACGTCCTTGATGATTTTCACGCTCACACAAATCATAGTAGTCTCGCTTTTACTCCTCCAGTAGCTCTATGCCTAGATTCTTCGGCTCTCTCGATGCCTTAGAGATCTTCGTAGCCTCCTTTCCTCTCTGGTCTCGGTAGGTTCTCTCTCAATTCGTAGTCTCCTTTCTTTCTCAGACTGGAGCACTACTTACTATGTCTGTATCCTCCGATGTCCAGCCAGAAAAGTGTCTCCTTTCTTTTTCCTATGCTGCCTTGGGCCTACACTTTCTTTGTCCATATCCCCAATTTCGGGGAAGTCTTAATCTCCTCCTTTGTTCGACACTTGGTTCTTGGAAAGGGCAACCCTTCCCCTCGAGCGGTAACGGTTCACGTATGAGTTGCTTTGAGACAATGGGAAGGACGTACAAAAGTAGGAATGAGAGAAGAAAATAGAAACGAAATACAGAACTTATGAACTATATATATATATAACTAAAATATGGCTGACAGCCACAGTGTAAATCTTGACAGTTTTTTAATATTTGCTCTCTTGGAATATTTTTTAACTTGCTTAGATCATAATAACAAACCAAAATTTTCAAAATGTTGATTTAAAGACATAAATCTCGAATCCATATTGCTTATTATAGAATCAATCACGGTGTTAAAAAATCTGTTTCATACCGGCTTTTGGGAGACTGTATAGGTTGATCGCTGCCTTCATAATTGAACATCCTTTTCTTTTAGGCTACCCTTCATTTTTATAGTCTTTTGGCAGTTCATAACTTCTATTCTCAATAAATTGACGAGCGTCAGACAAGCATTTTTTGAATCCAGTGTGAAAGTAACGTAAACAAACAGAATGGGAAATCCCCAGCTCCGGCTGGCGGGGATTCCCCACGATAGCAATGCAACGCCAGCAAATGTTGCTAATCTAAATAAAAACAAATTTGATATGTCAATATATTTATCATTTTATGACGAGTAAACATTTTTTGTTGCGTTCACAGCTTTTAAGTAATGCATAAACCTTCGAGGCGCGAGGCCCCTCGGACTGCGAGGCCATAGGTGGTGGCCCACGTCGCCCACGTCTTATGCCGCCTCTGGGATGCCACAGGGTTTACAACAACCCTGTGGCATCCCAGAGGCGTCCTTTGAGGTATACCAGTGATGCAACAAAAGAAGCATTTGACATTGACCATGACCATAGAAACGAAATACAGAACTTATGAACTATATATATATAACTAAAATATGGCTGACAGCCACAGTGTAAATCATGCTGTCAGCCATATTTTAGTTATATATATATAGTTCATAAGTTCTGTATTGGCATCCTAGGGATTTGACAGCCTGCATGCATGCACGCACTGCACACCTACCAGGACCATTAGCCACTGGTAGGGAGCTATTTGACTAAGTGGATTGTTTTACAATTTAAAAAGTAAAGAAGATTTTATGTACATTTCTTTACAAAGCAATATTTAATTATAATTTTCTTTAAAAGTATATTCATACAATTAAAGAATATTTTGTACCATGTATGTATATCCACCACACATTTTTTTATTTCACCAAGTAAGTTTTTATAATTTTATTTTTAATTTTAGCCCTTATATCATCATGGATAGCAATTCAGAATATAATTGCAATATTGAAAATTTTTTTAAAAAAGTTTTGGCAACATATAATGAAAAAGAAAACATTATTAAAAGAGAAAGACCAATGCCTAAATTAAATATAAATACTTCAACAAAAAAATTTGTTTGACATTTTCACAATTAAATTTATGAAGACAGAAAATGGCTTTGTGGATGCATAAAAATGCAAAAATTGTTTACCTGGCCTTGCCTACTACTTTCAAATGAAATTAGTGTGTGGAATAAGAATGGCATTGATGATTTAAATAATTTGAGTAAAGTTGGCAAAAGACACAAAAATCGTAAATGTCACATCGATTCTTTTGTAAAATTGAAGCAATTTGGAAATCAAAGCAGAATAGAATTTAATATTAGTAAATAATATAAAATAAATATTGAAAATTATAATAATATAGTTATGGCTAATAGATATAACATCTATTAATATAGATATAATATATGTTTTTTATCAAAGCAAGAATTGACATTTAGAAGGCATAGGGAATCTCATAGGGAATCTATTGAATCTAATAACAGGTAATTATATTGAACGTGTTTATTTATTAAGTATGTCAGATAATCTATTAAAAATACATTTAGAGAAGTCTATGGTTTTTACTGGCTTATTGAACAAACCAATACGAATGGACTCTAAACCATCACTGATGCTCAATTAACCAATTGCCCCTAGAAGTCGGCTTCTTACAGAAACATAGCTTCCCTATCATCAAATGTCACGGCATGCCACTGATGTTCACATCAGCACATTATCATTTTCTGTATTCTCTTTACAACTATATTTTCTAGTGTTAATTTTTTTCTAATATCCATGTTTCACATTTTTTTTTCTTGTATTTTTGTGATATGCAAAATTTTACTAAGCAAAATTCATCACAGTTGCCAATAACTTTTCTTCAACTCTTTTTTCAATGTTAAACATTCATTTATATATATTATTATTGAAAATATAATGTTTCACATAAACTTTAATTTTATTTGGCATATACATGTATAACAAAGACAAATATTTCTTTTTATATTTTCACAATATAACAACTACTATACAGTGGAACCTGGTTAATTCAAATTGGTTGAGGGAAAAAATTCGAACTTTGAGTTAGAAAGTTTCAAGGAATTCAAGTTAACCAGTTTGATTTAACATGTTATTCTAGATGATTGGGATAAGAAAATGACTTTGAGTTATTCTAGTTTGAGTTAACCAGGTTCTATTGTATTTGTATTTTGCTATTAATTCATCTTTGTTAACATTACAATGTGTTATTATTACGGCTAGTGTTGCCACCTTTACAAAATCGCTGACCTGTACAGCAGGTCAGGTTTGTTTGAACAGAAGTTCCTGATGCATGCCAATGCCATTTTACAATGCAAAGAATAACATGCATGCTGGTTCTAATCAGTTACAGTTAGGGACTAGGAAAAAAAAAAGGTTGAGAGGCAGGTTGCGCTTTACACATCAGCATAGAGTAACATGGCGGAATGGCAGATGAGTTTCAGTGAGTGTGAGGTCTTTCATTATTTAAATGGTGTAAATTTATAACAATATTTGCAAGAACTTTGTTTCATCGTAATTTTACAATTTCTACGAAATTCCCGGACAAAATTAATAGTTCACCTGGATAGTGAGTCAATTCCCGGACTGTCTGGGTGAAAACCGGATGAGTGGTAACACTAACATACAGTAGAACCTTGATTATTCAAATATAAATTATTTATCCAATATGTATTTAACATATCCATTAAGTCAAGATTTCAAAAATTGCTTATTTATTTTAAATTCTTGGTGCATTAATCTTTTTAAAATTTCTTAATGTAAAGTACTGTACATATGTATAAAACAAATACTTTTAATATGTGTGTGTTAGAATTATAATGTGATATTTTATTATTTTATTATCATGACATGAGAATAAAATAATAAAATATGTTCTAAAGACAGTTATATTTTTAAATTTGTTTTGAAATTTTATTCTATTCTATATCTTGGATATGTGAATATGTGACCTGAGGATTATTAAATGATGGTCAAAAACATATGTTCTATGAAATAAAGTCAATTTTCTGGAATATTGAGATATATTTTTTTACAGAAATTCTTTGTTTCAGGTTTGGTTTATTTGTATCAATGTTATTCAAGACAATGTATTTTAATGTATTTGTTAATTTTACACATAATATATGTAAAATGGCTTAGTGTTTTTTATATTTTTTTTATTTCTGATATTTCAGAATGCTTTTGTATTTTAAAGCTCAGTATTATTCAATAATATTTTATGCTATTGAATGATATATTATCTAATTATTTTAATTATTACTTTATTAATTTATTTATTTCTTAGTTGCTTGAGGTTGGGCAGAATGTTGAAAGTTTGTTGAAAAAGCATGTTGTGCAATTACGTTTGAATGATAAAGGAAATTATGGTAAGAAAAATGCTCTAAATATATAATTTTTCTGTTGTATATATTGTTTTATATATAAAATGAATAACAGATAATTATACTTTTAATTTATTTGGTCATATAATTTTTTAAATTTATAATTGCTTGTTGTTCTGCTTAATTAATATTGCATAATTTATCAGATTTATAAGTTTAATATTCATTTTTATCATGGTAATTTATATTTCTAAATTACTATTCTCTACAATTAAAATATCTTGGTTATAAGTGAAACTGAGAACAATATAAGTTATAAAGTAACATAAAAGTTCATTTACATTTTGTGTATTCTTTTCTCACATTTGATTGAATGTCAGAACATTTTGAAACAGATTTAATTTTGGCAAACAAAGACAGCAAATAAAAAAAGAAAAAATATAAACCATGAATTATCTTTAAGTTTACAAAATTACATAACAGTATTTTTTAAACATTTGTGTATAAAATTAAAAAATCTATTAAGGTTGTGCTTATATTAGTTTTACATGTAATGAAAAACCAAAATTTATTATTTTTCAATTAAATGAAAGTCAAAAAATCACCAGTTATTTAGTATTAAATTTATAGTTAGAAATGATATTTTGAATAAATAAATAAATACAGTAATTATGGTATATATACCATAATTACTGTATACCATATATATATATATAAAGCTACCCATTTAACCAAAGTTCCACATTATTCAATGTGAATTGTGAAAGAATACTTTGTCAACAAAGATGAGAATGGTACCAGTACAATAAATTTTATGAATCTTGATTTAGGTGAAGATTAGTACTTTGAAAAGAATTCTGAAAGGTTTAAAAAGAATTTACTGAGGTGACTCTTTAAAACAATACATATTTAAAAAAGATTAAAGAAATTTTAATTATATTCATAAAACTTTGATTCTTAACTCGTAAGTACTTTTGACCTTATCCAGTTTATCTTCAGGAGCTTTTTTTTAATTTTCTCTGTGAATATTTTCATAATGATGAATTAAAAATTGTGATTGTAAATATTTAATTAATTAATTAATTTATTTATTTATTTAGACATACCGGGAAGAACCTATGATGTGGGGAATACATACAACAAAATCATTACATATACATTGCAAACTAATGTAATATTACAATTCATAAGTTATTACAGAGAAAAGAATAAAATATACATAAATAAAAACAAACAAATTATACAAAGCAATACTAAGAAATATTTAAATCAAATATCCATATATAAAACAAAAAATAAAAAATTGTGGGGAGAACTATCCAAACAATAAAAAGCAACATTATAGGTGGGTTTAATTAATTTCTTTATATAAGACAAAAAAGGATTAAGTTATCATGTCAAACAATGGATAGTCTCCCGAAGATTCTTAGCCATGAACACACTTTTATCCAACTTTGCAAGTTTACCACCATTACGGAAGACAAGATTAATGACTTTAGATTTCATAAGATTCAAGTTCATATTATTTTCTAATAAATATTTATCCAAAATGTTAATAAATCCTTGTAAACCTCTAACAGAGTCGGCAGTCAAAACTATATCATCTGCATAAGCCAAAATTTTAATACTAATGCCATTCACTTCAATACCTTCATAGTCAGAATTAGTTATTTGTTCAATTAAATCATTTAAATATACACTAAACAACACAGGACTTAAAACACAGTCCTGTCTAACCCCAGTAGCAGTGAAAAAAAGACCTAGAACAAAGACGGCCCCATTTAATCTTAACATTAGACTCTTTATATAATTCTGTAAGCAAAGAAACAAATTTAAAACTAATACCATATTTCAAGAGTTTTTTTCCACATTAAATTCCTATGTATAGTATCAAAAGCTGAGGACAAATCAGCAAAGAATGCATATACCTTTCGCCTTTTTCTTATTAACGTCTTAGTAATAAGAGTATGTAAAATAAAAACATTGTCTAGCGTGGAATATTTTTCACAAAAATCAGCCTGATTCTAAAATATCGTTTAAATTTAACCAAGTAACCAACCTACAATACAATATACTACAAAAAATCTTTGAAACACAGTTCAGCAGAGAGATTCCTCTATAATTACTAGGAATTGATTTAGAGCCATTTTTATATACCGGACATAGATTAGCACTACCCCAATCCTTTGGGACTACCCCAGATCTCAAGATTCTATCAAAACCTTTAAGCAATATCAGAAAAACAGAATCCATCCTCCAAAATTCAGGAGGTATACCATCAACCCCAGGCGCAGAGCCAACTTTGACTTTTTCTTTAAAATCTGCAAACAAAGTAGCACTACATTCTAAAAACGCTTGTTTTACAAACTCTCCTTCTGAAAGAGGTTTTCCGTGGTGAGCAATGCAATGGGCAACTTGAAAACTAGCAGCTGTAATGTTGTTTTTTGGAATCAAGAAAGTTTTTAAAACACTGGTTTGTGAATGATTCTTTTTTCTTTTGTAAAAAATATGTTCTTCTTTCTTCATCTGTTGAAAGGCTGAGATTAGAATGCAACTTTTCAAAATGTCTTTTTACATTGTATATATGTGAAGTGACTTTTTGTTACAAATTACACACACAGTTGTTTTATTCTTTTCAATCACATCATATTTATCAAACCATTCTGTTTGATATGGTCTGGAACTTGTATTGTTTGTTTTTATTTTTCTAACTGCCAACATAGTACAGGGCTACAACTAAAAATATTTATATTTAGAATACAATAATTTGAAAAGAAATTTCTTATTAATGTACTTGATATACATGCATATGTAGATGAGAAAATTTAATCATAAAAAATAATAATAATGTTGAATTATTAAACACTTCTAGATGCTTATGACAAGGCTGCCATTTAGTTCAGCACTGGTACCGTACGTCTCCCTGTTCTACAATGCAATGAATGTGTATGCACGTCAAGTTTATGACTAACTGTCATGAGTCATACACAGGTGCAGTGATACAATAGAAAATCAGCTAGCCAATGTCCACTTGGAAATATATTTTTTTTTTTTTATAAATTCGACATTACATATATATATACTTTATCTTTTTAGTATTTTTGATTGTCTGTTCTCTCTTTTATAATATAAAAATTAAGTTTATAAAAATCAATGTGTGGGTCATAGGTTTGCCACCACTGGTCTAGGTCAACAAGACATATATATATACACATACATACATACAAATACATACAAGTTTGTCACACCTGTGAATGAGATTAATTAACAAATTCTTTAATGATTATTAATGTGTTAATAATTATTAAAGAATTTATTAATTAATCTCATTCACTGGTGTGATAATGTGGTAAGCCTGTATGTGTATACATGTGTCTTGTTGATTTAGAGTAATTGTTAAATAGTATTAAGGGCTAAAAGCAATATATTAATATTATTTCAGATCTTTAAAAAATTAAATCTTTTTATGTAGTAACTTTTAATTTAATCTATAAAAACAAAACACGGTGACAGTCTTTTGGGTTCATTTAGAGCACTCTCACCATGACAGTGCAACACCTGGTTAATAGAAAGCAAAGGTCAAGGAAGGGGGGAAAAAATTGTACAATCAGTTCTCATTTAAGGAAACTAGGCCAAATGCACAAAACAATACTGAAAATTTCAATATTCTAAAATCCATAGGCAAATATGAGAGAACATGCATGCTGCTTGAATAAAAAAAATATTGAATGATAGTATTTGCACTTAAAAATTGTGTCATTTTGTATGGGGATATCTCCAATTCTTGAACTAAATTAAAGTGAAATTGTGTTGTATGGGGGATATCTGTATTTCAATTTCTTAATGATAAACAACAATAAACATTAACACATTTCACAATAATATTTTTGAATTATTTCTTCATCACATGCAAATTCAAAAAGGATATTATTAGTTTTGCTTAAATATGTCTGAAGATAAAGAAATCATTTCAGATTTAGAAAGATTTTTAGCTTGCATTAAAATCTTTCTAAAACCTTAAAAGAACTTACTCTTCTTGAAGTATTGATTGAATGAAGTAAAATGTAGATATTCCAAATAATTAGTTATTCAATAAAATTAATATATAGCATAGAATACTAATGTGAAAATGGATTAATAATTTCTAAGTAAAAATCTTTTTGAAATGAGCTGTATTAATTATATTCTGTAATAATTTACAGGCATAATAATAAACAATAATTCAACTACATAATTTTTTATGTTATTTATAATTTATTTTTGATTTTCAGAAATGAAGATGAGAGAAGAAATTGAATTGGAAGATAACATGCCTTATAAAATGACAAATTCTGAAAAATTAAAACCTGATATAGAAAAGTAAATTTAGTCTTTGTAAAAAAAATTTAAAATTTTTATTAGTAGATAAAATTTATTCAATTTTTATTGGAAATTGAAATAAAGTATAAATATGTACAGTATGTTCTAATATGTTATTTGTTATTAAACAAAATTTATTTTTTAAATATAATATTTCATCAGTTCAAAAATTTTACAAGTATGAATTTATAATAGTTATATTTTTATATTCCAATATTTAGAAATTATCTGTAAATTATTTTCAAAAAGCATGTGACAACAAGGATCAGTTTTCACTCTTTTAAAAATTTAGATGTATAGATTGGAAACTACTGTGTAATAAGTTGTCATTTTCTAGGTAAGTTAATTAAAACAATACTCAGTATTTATACCATTCATATTTCATTTTATAAAATTTTAAAAATGCTTTTTTTGAAGTGTTACTGAATGTTTATCATTCGTGGAATACTCTAAAATTTATATCAACAAGAAAATTGTAATTCAGCATCTGCTTATTTTTATAGAGTTTAATTTCAGAAATTTTATAAGGTTCAAAAAAACTTGGTATTTATCAAAGTAAAAGTTATTCATCAGTAAAAAAAATTGATATAAAGAAATAAGTTTGGACTTCATCAGTCTTTTGTTAAAAATTAATAATTTCTCATTTAGTTTCATTTATTGTAGATATTAATTTAACCTCAACAGAACATCATCTTTTATAATGCCACCCCCCTTAAAGTGCCAATGAATATTGAAAAATATACCTTCCCCATAAATATTGGTTAGAGAATACAGATATCTGTAAATTATTAAATGCACAGTTTTGTATTACAAGCATTATCATCACTGAATGATGTGACTTAAACTCTCAAACATGTGAGTAGAGCACCTTACTTGATGTATATAATAATTCTTATTGTTTGATGTTGTTTTAGTGGCACATTCATCTTCATTGACTAATTGCAGAGGCAAATGGTGGCACTAAACAGAGGTTTATCTTTGAGTACTGAATGATCATAATTAAGGTTCCCCTCTTCAATACTGTTTAGAGATAGTTAGTAGTACAAATGCAATATTTGGTGTAGTGACATTTCAAGATAGGAAGAAGACATTTCCAAACAAAAATTTTTTTACCAAAACTTATCATTGTGGTAGTTTTGGTGCTTTGGATCTTAATCTGATTTTTGGTTGCAGAGATACTTAAGAAAAGTATAGTTTATCCAGGACATGTTGTAAGTTTGAGAGTTGTTTTGC
Organism: Centruroides vittatus; assembly: GCF_030686945.1. Taxonomy (NCBI): domain Eukaryota; kingdom Metazoa; phylum Arthropoda; class Arachnida; order Scorpiones; family Buthidae; genus Centruroides; species Centruroides vittatus. The sequence goes on from NW_027120741.1 coordinate 2,428,597, forward strand.
ATCATAAAGGATTTTTTATGGTCAGCCATTGAATGTGGAGCAAAAACACCAATGAACATTAGCAAAAAACACAACAGTGTAAAGTTTTAGTATTTAAAAAAATAAAAAGGAGCTTGCTTAACAAAGAGACTTTCATAAACCAAATAAAATATCTAATCAGGTTGAGAAAACTTGAAAAGTTTCTATATATACAAACATATTCATGTAAATTAAAAACCTATGATAAACTGTACATCTTTGAGTAGATAATTTAAGATTAATATTGGTTTTTTTTCTTTTTTTTTAGTTATTTATATACAATTAATTATTTAACTGCAGTGCAATGCTTTAGTAAATAGAAACACTTTGATATAATCATGAATAATTTGTTCTTTCCTTAGAAACCTTTCTAAGGAAAGAATCAATTATTCATCATTATATCACTGATCAGGAGATAGGTAAAAACAGTAAAAAGTAAGGCAGAAAAATTGAGGTGTAGCAAGAATTATTTCTTGGAACGTGTGGTCAATACCTTTACTTTACGTGAATTACGATCAAAGCCTCTCAATTATCTCTCTTTAATTAAGCAGATCTCTGCTGTTTTGTACTTTGTACAACACTGGCTTGGCATGCTATGATAATATATTCAAGTTAACGAGAACCTTAATAGATTGAAATCATTCCGAATCTTATTACACTACCATTATGAATTTTCTTGTTTTTTTTTATTATCAAGAATTGCTATAAAATTATACTAATAATAACTAGGTGAATACAAACATTTTAATTATATATTTTGGACCTAAGGTTTTTAAGGTTTCGTAAAAAAATGTTTTTTGTTAAAATCTTTCTATAAAATCATGTCTAAATATTACGTAAGATAGGGTAGGGAAGGGGAGGGGAAATCAAAGAAAATATTACGGTTTCTTACACAGGGGTGGGTGCAGGGCCGGCCTTCTCAATAAAGGGGCCCGGGTGCAAGAAACTATTTGGGCCCAAATGTTTTTCTAAAATAAAAAAATTTACAAACACGAACATATATTAATGCATGTTTATTTAAAGCGTGATTTTGTTCTTGCTAATACATTAATTACTTCAGAAAAATTACTAAAAATACTGCATTCTTGATAATGTTGGGGCCCCCTCAATCGCGGGGCCCCGGTGCATAGCATCCGCCGCACCCCCCCGATGGCCGGCCCTGGGTGGGTGAATGGCCAAAATCGGCCTTACGTACTTTATGGAGGGCTCCATAGTACTAAAAACAGTCTCACATTACGCAAAATAAAAGTTTATGAATGTAAATTTTTCTAAAATTCATAAGAATGAAATTCAATAATAAACGAAAAATAACAATAGAGATTCATTGTTAAAATATATTCTTTACGAAGAAAACTTTCGATGGCTGTCTTTGGCATTTTTATTTTTACTTTCATCTTATCTTCTGGACAAACTTTGTCAAAGGTTTTGCCCATTCGGCATAGACACTTGGATCCAGTGGAACACGGAAGAGAAGACAAAAATTATGCTAGTATGTTCCGTGCGAGACGAAGTCCCGAAGAATTTCAAAAGTCTTCCAAATATTACAACTACTTAACGTATTTGTATCGACTATTATCACGTCCAACAACCAAACGCGATGTCGGCAATGTAACACCCGAAAGAGTGACGGAAATAACGACGGCAGCCAATCATCCATCAAAGACACAGATTGGCTGAAACTTGAACTGGAAAGAATGAGAGATAAAAAATGGAAAGAATTACAAGAACTCAAGAAATAAAGCACAGACGAGTCGGTGTCAACTAAATCTAATGTTGGAATAGATATCGATACAACTGAAACCGAACAATTGCCTACCCGAATTATATACAGGTTTCTAATTATCTCTATTGTAATAGTCTGTGCAACATTCGTCCAACTATGTAGATTTTCCTCCGAACTGATTTGTTCGCCGAGTCCAATCAGAAAGTCTACTTCGTGGATACCAATACCGTCAGAATCGGCGAAAACAAATTTAATATCACAGAACACCCGAAAAGAAAGTATCTTAAGAAGTTTGTCGTCACTTCATTCACGGGATGGTTCGTCGTTCGTAAAAGTTCAACGAATGATCGAAGATTTAGACCAAGAAGAAATCGAACTGTTGACCACCTTCCTTACCTTGACCATAAACCGGAACCACGAATAATTTTTAATAATCGATAAGGATTCATTAAAAATTTGGAGACTCGTAAGAAAACTAATTTTGAAGACTTATTCCAAAATCCTTTGTGAGAATATTCTCCTCAACTCGATATTAAGGAAGACTAAATGACCCGCAATTGGTTGTTTGCCCTTCTTTCCATTCTGCAATAACGTCGTTAGTGGACCGAGTTTTTATTCAGTTGTATTGAATTTTTTCAATATATGTACCGTAACATATCTGTGAATATAATACACTGCAATTTATTCTAAATTAATATATCTGTATAAAATAATATAAAAATCATTTAAATTGGAATACAAACAATAATTTTAGCAATAAAATAATGATTAGAATAATACGGTATATAAAGATTTTATTCATAAATAACACAATTGTTTATTAAAATTTTTTAAAATTCATAAAAATTAGCCGTTTTGTATAATTTGAATAAAGGGCCGAGAAAAAACAAACAAAATATTTACAAAACACTGATTTCTGATAAACACGTAAATGTTCGAATGGAAGAAGTTTAACTGTTAATTTGTCTTACGCATTCGCAACGATAAACTTTCAAAAATTTCACGTAAACAATTCATTTCTTGGTTTTGATAATTTCACACGCAAAACGACCGCAAGAAGAAGGAAGTCGAAATAAAATTTGCCACCTTTTAGCATCTTCAATTAACCCGTCCCAAAAATCCCGCCCATCATGGCCTCCTGTTATAGGAGTAGGTTAATAACGTTTTTCTTTCAGCAAATGCATAGGTGGTGGTAAATTTGTAATTCATTCTCTGCTGAGCACGTTCGAACTGTACTGTAATCCAATAAAATGTAATGGAAAAATCGGTCCTAAAACTCGAGTAATTGGAAATTGAAGAGCTTTCGAAATTTTATTACCCAATCGGCTCCCGTGGGTTCGGGTCGAGGTAACGAGAGTTTTTTTTTTTTTTTTTTTTTTTTTTTAACCAGCAACTTGCATTTTCAAGAAACCTCCCACGTAATAAAAGACCTAATGCTCCAGTTGCCCAGCAAAACACGCACCGGCTCGAGTTTACCATCGACGAATGATTAAATCATTGCGGTGCATGTTTGCAACAAAATACTTGATGTGCAGCTATTCCTTGTTTATTATTATTCATAGAATTACTACGGCAATACGAAACTACACGATCATTTATTTCCAAGCTGAAAGCAGATCGATCTGTTGTGCTTTTTATTGCAGATTTCATACAGTTTCCACTCCTTGATTCTATGGTTTGGCTTTAAACAGAGAAGATCTTCTGCTGTATATATATTTCAGTGTTTTAATTTGCTTTCCTTAAGAATAATTCATATTTTTTCGTACCCGCAATCGAACTCAGTTCGATCGGTTTACATAGCGTTACACAGAAAACGGTGTTTTAGACCCTCGGAGTAAAAAAATCGGCAAAAAAATTTTTTTTTGGATGTTTTTTCACTCCCCAAATTTTTTGAAAAATTTTTTCCCGCGCGAAAAAATTTTACTGCGATTTTAATTAACCCTTAATGATGCGCGATTAACGCTTAATTGTTTTTTTATGGGATTTTTTTATGGAACTTTATTCATCCTTCTAAAGTTCTAGCGCGCCGATTTTACTTCGGTAAAGTTATTTAAAGCTATTTTCTGATGTAAAAAACAACATCCAATAGTTTTTTAATTTTTTTAATTAATAGATTTTTTATAATTACGTTTAATTAAGTCGGGGGGTCGGAAATTTCAATTAAAATCGTAATTTAAAAAATATTTTGAAATATCCCGCCATCTAGTATTCACCCTACTTTTTACCCTTCTCCTCCCGAGAGTTTCATGAGAATGTCCCGCGAAACACGACACCAGCTGTTCTCAAGGTCATCCAGCTGTGTAAACAATGATTCCTGTGTCAAGTTTCGCGCTAAGGCGAGAAAAAGGAAATTGTACTTTGAAGCTTTTTCTTCACATTTCTTTCGTTTTTTTTTAGTTTTGATTATTTTTAATTATAATTTAATTATTAATTATGATTTTTTAAAAAAAGGACAAAAAGGAGTTAATCATAAATTGATTTTAACTTTAAAAAAAAAACATTAAATTAAATTTAAAATTACAACGATTAATTTTGGAAATGATCTTTTGCATTTAAAAATAAAATTCAGTCGAACACACTTAAAAATCCGAACGGTTTTGTTCTATATTCTCTTTAAAAATTTACATAATCTTCCAGAGATACGAATAGTATTTTTTTTTTTTTCATCTGTGAATTATAAATAAGAAATCCTCATTTTTTCTTTTTGTTCAGGTACGTTGCATTCTGCTGCAGTCTCAAAAACAAAAGGAACAATATTGCATTTTGTTCTTCTTATTTCTGGGAAATATGCAAATCTGGTATTATTCATTCATTATTCTTTTAGTTTAAACATTATATTAACATAAAATGTATTCGATACTTACATTAAATGAAAGCAGTAACACTTGAAATAAATAACTGTTATCTATATGTATAATCGAGATGTGTTCATAATAATAATAGGTTAATGTTACCTTAGGTTGCCAAGATGGCGGCTCATCTCCAATTCCAGCAAGGAAACAGCGGGACGCACGTTCTAACCTAACCTAACCTATTCTAATGAATTACCATAATTATTAGCAACCAAATTATTAGAACAGGTTAGGTTAGAACGTGCGTCCCGCTGTTTCCTTGCTGGAATTGGAGATGAGCCGCCATCTTGGCTACCTAACATAACATTAACCTAATAAGAATAATAATACAGTAGAGAGTCGTTAATCGGAACCCCAGTAATCGGAATCGCCGGTAATCGGAACGATTTTCAGTCAGACTGTGTCGTGCTGAATCGAACGTTTTTGATACTAGATTTACTTCTAAAGTATAATTTTCATGTTTTTATATTCTTCAATATATTTATTTTGTTTGTACAAAATGAAGAAATAATTTTTAACGATACGATAGCCTCGATGATTATTATAAAAATTTTCGTTAGGCTTAAAATCGACGAAAATTCAACACGAAGCGACACGCAACGGAGAAAAATTCAACACGAAGCGACACGCAACGGAGAAAAATTTGAACATCGGACAGGTTAATATATTTTTTCGTACATAATCGGTAATCGGAACAAATCACTAATCTGAACAACCCCAGTTCCCAATTGATTCCGATTTTCGACTCTCTACTGTAATAAGCGCAGAGACCAAACGTTTAGGAGTTGAAAGTTGAAATTTGGTACACAGTTAGGGTACTGTACGTCACGACAGTGGCGTAGCGAACATGGGTATACTATAGATTACTCCCTATGGAATTTCGTGAGTTTGGGTATATATCTGAACTCAGGGGACCGAGACGAGTTCAACGATACTCTACTTTTGGACCGGAGACGAAAAATAAAAAAGTTATCATACTTTTTTCCGGCGATCGCGCGATGATAGGGAGTCGCGTCGCTCTCCGCTCAGTCGGCCTCGCTATCGCGATCGGGAGTCCCGTCACTTGCCGTTAAAATTGCCTTTAGTAGACGTTTCCCCCTTTTTTTACTTTGTTCAAGAACTACCGTGAATCGATCACTAGTTTAGCACATGGCGGCGTGTGGTGGCGCCCATACGAGAGGTCAGTCGGGCCGCCATGTTCGCTGCCATAAGTAACATTAACCGAAATGGCGATCGCGCGATGATCGGAAGTCGCGTCGCTCTCTCTGCTCTCGTATCGCGTGTTTAACGCTCCGGGAGATGACCGTAGTCAGACGTCGCGGTTTGCAGACTTTACCGCAAGATGGCAATACTAGCAACTACGGTGCCGTCTGCATGAGAGCATTAAAAAAGTATGGTAACTTAAAAAGTATGATAACTGTTTTATTTTTCGTCTCCGGTCCAAAAGTAGGGTACCGTTGAACTAGTCTCGGTCCCCTGAGTTCACATATATAATCAAAGTCCTGAAATTCCATAGGGAGTAATCTATAGTACACCCGCGAACATAACTGGCGCCCGGGGCACGACACTATTGTCGCCCCCTCCTCCTCCAGAAATGCGTAGTTTGTCTTGGAGACCATTTGGGCGCCCCTCTGCGAGTGGCGCTCGGTGCATCATAGACCCCCTTGCAACCCCCTCGCTACGCCACTGCGTCACGAGAATGTACAGTACATTAAGAAGGGATTTTTCTTCCTCTCCCCCGCACGAGAGAGGAAGAAAATTAAGGATTACGCTGAAGAACTCGGCTTTTACTGTACTATCTTAAGTGCAGTTTTTTTTTGCGTCTTTGTGGAAAATCGAACATATTCTTAGACCTATCTAATTAGCATCGGAAGAGGGTGAACCTACTTCTTACACCCGGTGAAAACGGGTAAGATCGGCAATAATCTAATAATCTTAATTAATCTTTGCTATCGTTACTTTTTGTCCGAGCAACGCCGGGCTCATCTGCTAGTTTCTTGAATAAAATGATAAACAGTTTCTTTCTATAGTTATGCAATTGAAGACAAGAAACGATTTTCCATTGCCATTGAAGTGGTGTAAGCACCTCATCTATTTTTATCAACATGCCATAAGTCACAAAAAGATTTCCTTACCCTCCTCTTCCATAATTACTATTGTGTTTAATGAAACTTTTCATTATTACAAATTTTCGTAATAATGTTTTTTTTGATTTTTTTTTATTTCCTTTGGCAGAATGCAAAATATACATGAAGGAATTATTCCATCCGAATGGTATCTTCTTCGTACAGGTAATGTGCAGTTATCAGTCGTTATACCACTTACGAGAGACGAAGTCGTTATCGGTAGATGTACCAATTTGCATTTAAAATTAAGTCCTCACGTATCCAGAAGACACGCCGAAATTCGCAAAACCAAAAATGGTGTCTGGTACATAAAAGATTTAAACAGCAGCAACGGACTTTACTTAAATAAAGAAAAAGTAAAACCGCGTATATATTTTGAAGTGAACGACGGTGACGTTATCGGATTTGGTGTGCCACGTGTAAAGAATGAAACCGATTTCGAGTTTATATTATGCAGGAAACGTTATAACACGAGACGGGTTAAAACGAGACCGATTTTGATTCCTGATCCGTATTATAAATTGGCATTACAAACGAAAAAACACAAAGTGGCCAAACCTAAATACAAGAGAATCAAATTATGTAATTCCGATTCTGACGAATCTATTAATGGTTCCTCTGTATCGTTTTCGGTCGAATCAAAAGAAGAATCGACAACATTCGGAAAGGAAACAGAAAATAAACAAATGACTTTTCGAACGAAAATTAAACTCGATGTGGAAGAAAATATAAAAAATGTCTACCAAAATAATAAGGAAGAGAATCGAGGTACAAGACACAAAGAAGGTCTAACGGTAAAAAAGAAAATAATTGAATTAGAACATAACTACATTCGAAAACTATCTTCGAAAATTAAATCCAGGTGGACGAGTCAATCAAAGAGGTCAAGAATATCTCAAACAGCGAATCCAAAATTTCAAAATGGCGAAAATACAGTTATGTCCAATCTATACAAGTCAGAAATGCATCCCGAAGCAACGATTCGAGCAGTTCAAAAAGAGATTAACGATTGTAAACAGTTTATAATAGATGAAGATTTACATATAATTACGCCAAGCAACGAAAGAAACAATGTTAAAAATTCACACGATAGTAAAAGAGAATCGCCATTACCGATCGTTTATGCTTCGGGAAATGTTACAGAAGTATCATTACTCGGTAACAGGGAAGAAAATTGGATGGATACAAGAGGAAGTACTACTGATTTAGTTAAAAGTGAAAAGGAAACAACGATTACTCCGTTGCAAAATTTAGGTAAATTGCAAATTAATCATTCGTCCTCGAAAACACTTAATTCGGAAAGTACTAAATTTATTTCTCCCCACAATAAAACACAAACTACAGCAAAGGAAAAGTTTTCAAACAATAGCAAATGTGAAAACATCACGCCCAGTAACTTTTATATACCATTTCTGAAAAGTTTCGAAACTCCTAGATGCTACCCAAATATTGTAAATAATTTGGAGTGTTCTAAACATTTCACTGAAATAATCGTGGACAGAATTATAGCAGTTGTCTTAGAATGGATGAGAAGGAAAGAAACTTCAAAAGTTAATCTCGATTACTTGATGAAAGTTTCTCTTCATTACGACTCGTACGAACAATATTTCAATACATATTTCCAATTACTCGTGCTCGATTTATTCGAATTTATAAATCAATCACCCGATGAATACAACAATGATCGATTCGATGCAATTATTTTGGAAACTTCGGTAACAGAACTTTGGTGTGTTAGATGCAAAATGCTCGTAGTCAGAATTTTAATGTAAACGATTTGATTGGCTTTCGAGTGATTTTGGTTTCGGACAATATGGAAAAAACCTATAAATTTGGTATTATTGCCGAACGTTTTCGAGAAGATTTTCCGTGCAATAACACCGAAAATAATAGCAACAACGGATATTTAATTAAAATCCTTAAACCATACGGTCTGGTTTTATCACCGGGAGTTGGTATCAGAATATCTTTTGTTTGTAACATAACCCACTTTATACAGCAGTGCGAAGCATTAGTGTGGTTAAGACAATCGTCATTCCTCCAGCAGGTACTCAAACCGGATTCCGAATGTTGCAAAATTCAATCTGCCACCGAAAATGCACTCGCGGCACGCAATCAATACACTTCCTGTCAAAGAAATGCTGTTATAAATATATCACACACGTTAGTCGAATCAAATAAGCGTTGCATTCTCATGCTACAGACACCACCGGGTACGGGCAAGTGTCATACTGTTGTCAGTATTATACAGCAGATTTTATTGCAGCACGACGATGAATCCAAAATTTTGGTTACGTGTCTATCGGAAAGAAGTATGGCAGAAATGGGACAGAAGTTATACGACTCGAATAACGAAAACATACGCTTTGTTTGTATTGGCAGACACCAGAAAAACTCGGTTAACTCAAAGCCGTTTTTCTTGGAAGAAACAATCGAAAGAAATTTAAAGATGTTTCCTACTATTGATAATTATTCGGGATTAGCGGAGAATCTGAAAAATGAAATTATAATTAATGCAAACATAATATTGACAACAATCGATAATTTAAATTGCGAATTTATGAATTTCAAAAAGGAATTTACTTATTGTATTGCGTACGATTCGACACAACTTACCGAACTACAGAATTTAATTCCGTTGCAATTTGGGGTAGAAAAGTTATTGCTGGTAGGAGATCCTCGGAGATTTTCGGCTCCGTTATTGTCGAAACCCGCGTACCAATACGGTTTTCACGTGTCGTTATTCGAAAGATTTTTTAATTATTTCGAGACATCGACCGACAAAAGCCCGGTGTTAATGTTACGGTTGCAATACCGCATTCATCCAGATATAATTCGTTTTCCTTCTTCCTATTTTTACTGTAATAATTTGAAATCTGCCAATGTTTCCGACGAACTGGCGATTCTTCCTTATTGCGTCTTGGATCTTATCGACGTCAAAAGCCAAGAGAGTTCGACTCCGGAGACGAAATTTATTGCCGAATTATGGGATGGTCTTTCAAAAATAATTCCCGAAGGCAAAACTGTAGGCGTGATTACGAAGTACAGATATCAGAGAGATGCCATCGATATCCTAATGGATAAATGTAAATATAGTCACGTCGTTTCATTGTGTTCTTGCGAAGGCTTACGCGACTGTCCGATATTTGATGTTGCTATCGTTTTGTATTCTGCTCCGCACGAAGAAGAGAATTATAAAATTCTAAATACATTACTGACACTAGCAAAGTCTTCGTTGATTTTGTGTGGATATCTTAGTGTTATGAGCAAGTACCATTTTTGGGACGGGTTAATTGAAGATGCTAATAGGAGGCAAATTTTATTTCGACTTCCTTCTTCTTGCGGTCGTTTTGCGTGTGAAATTATCAAAACCAAGAAATGAATTGTTTACGTGAAATTTTTGAAAGTTTATCGCTGCGAATGCGTAAGACAAATTAACAGTTAAACTTCTTCCATTCGAACATTTACGTGTTTATCAGAAGTGACTTTTTGTAAATATTTTGTTTGTTTTTTTCTCGGCCCTTTATTCAAATTATACAAAACGGCTAATTTTTATGAATTTTAAAAAATTTTAATAAACAATTGTGTTATTTATGAATAAAATCTTTATATACCGTATTATTCTAATCATTATTTTATTGCTAAAATTATTGTTTGTATTCCAATTTAAATGATTTTTATATTATTTTATACAGATATATTAATTTAGAATAAATTGCAGTGTATTATATTCACAGATATGTTACGGTACATATATTGAAAAAATTCAATACAACTGAATAAAAACTCGGTCCACTAACGACGTTATTGCAGAATGGAAAGAAGGGCAAACAACCAATTGCGGGTCATTTAGTCTTCCTTAATATCGAGTTGAGGAGAATATTCTCACAAAGGATTTTGGAATAAGTCTTCAAAATTAGTTTTCTTACGAGTCTCCAAATTTTTGATGAATCCTTATCGATTATTAAAAATTATTCGTGGTTCCGGTTTATGGTCAAGGTAAGGAAGGTGGTCAACAGTTCGATTTCTTCTTGGTCTAAATCTTCGATCATTCGTTGAACTTTTACGAACGACGAACCATCCCGTGAATGAAGTGACGACAAACTTCTTAAGATACTTTCTTTTCGGGTGTTCTGTGATATTAAAGTTGTTTTCGCCGATTCTGACGGTATTGGTATCCACGAAGTAGACTTTCTGATTGGACTCGGCGAACAAATCAGTTCGGAGGAAAATCTACATAGTTGGACGAATGTTGCACAGACTATTATAATAGAGATAATTAGAAACCTGTATATAATTCGGGTAGGCGATTGTTCGGTTTCAGTTGTATCGATATCTATTCCAATAATATAAGATGGGAGAGCGGAATAAACGCGGAATAAATATATCAAATATTTTAATGGATTTTTTTAAACTCCTGTCAACTATACGGAACTATCGTAAAAATATGCCAGTAAATTCCTATCGGTTGGGTTAAGTTATAAATCTAGTCTAGGGTGGGCAACCTTTTTTATAACATGGGCGAGAATAAATTTTACGTTATTTCCGCGGGCCGTAGTAGTTAATTGACGCCTTTTTGTGACTTGTAATTTTTTTAGTCTGCAAATACGAAATAAATAAATAAAAAGGTAATTACTACATTTATTTCTCTTATCGTTTTCGAAAATTACAAAGAATTGGAAAAATAACTATTAATTAGTTATTTTTCCAATTTAATAATCTATTAAAGATCTCGCGGGCCGGATAGAAACTTTTCGCGAGCCGTAGCTGGCCCGCAGGCCGGGGGTTGCCCACCGTTGATCTAGCATACTCATGATTCACATAATCGGGCGAGGGCGGCCGAATATCTAGCAGGCAGGCGGCTAACAGCCCACAACCGGTCCGGGATATAAAATTGGACGCTTTACGCGTGTGTTCTTCTATCAGCTAAACCGTGACGTTGGTGCTCTGTAAACCGCATGTGCCAATGCCTATATAATCTGGCTGATTGGAAACTGACCCGGTTTCGACATTTCTTCCGCCACTGAATTATTTGAATATACAATAGCAATCTTATCGTTTTTTTCACATGTAGTATAGAAATTTGTAAAAGATACATAATGCAGTTATAATAAAAAATTAATTTTAATTAATGCTGTACGTTAAAATATGAAAATTTATATTTTATAAAATACAAGGGAAGGTCGTTGGAAAGTGGAATCGGCGCTTCCATCGCTTCCAATGACGGCACGCCACTGAATTTTATGTAAATTTGTTTATGAATATAAGTTATACATATTTTTTCTACTTTATAATTCTATTTTTAAGAATAATATTTTAACCACTGATATTTGTCACGAGACAACCGATAGGGTTTACATTTAAGCACCTTCGTATCTGTTATATTAAAATCGACAGTGAACTTAGGGGGTCTGGTATAATCGGGTTGATCGATGCCCGGAAAATGCCGCGAAACGTCTTTTTTTTGTAATATAATTCTATCTGTTTTAACTAATAAAACTTCCCGCTTACCAAACTTCCAGCAGATATCAAGTGTTCCCAATGTGTGAATCCATAGCAAAAGATCGTAGTCCATTTCCTTAACCGATAATTGCTTCTGTGTTGGGTTCGGTCTCTAAACCTTATAGTAGCCAAAACACCTTCCCTATATACAGTAAGTGCTCCATTAAATGATTTTAAGGCTGTATGTATGTATAGGATGGGATTCTAGTTTGCATTTATCTACCAGTTTAGGACTAATTAGGTTGACTGCGGATCCTGGATCTAGAAAAACCGAGCAATGCACGTTATTCACTTCCATTGAGAAAATTCGGGGATCATTATGACCCGTGCCTAAACAATGATCCGATTTTGTCAGAGGGATCGGTAAGCCCTTCCTTACTCGTTTTTTGCATCTTCCCTATTTTCCAGATTCTCATCCAAATGGTTACTACCGGAAGGGGGACCATTATCAATTTCATTCACGGAGGTGAAACTTCGGTTACCATGAATATTATTATTCCTTTTTCAATTTTCTTCGGTACCGATTTTTTGGTAGGTACCAATTTGCTCAATCCGACACGTAAGTTTTCTTTGTCATTTAAATTGTGTTGTAGAAGAATAGCTTGCATATCCGCCGGTGTCCACGCATTAGCATGGTGATAAAGGTTTGTTCCCCAATATCCGGATATGCAAGTTGGATACGCCGTTGTTTTTCAAAATAGTATTCTAATAGTGAACCACCACGATATTCCCACATATCTGCTAATATGGAAAGTTGGATCCGATTCTGTCCGAACGCACCAAGAAAGGAGTTTTTCCATTCCTCTCAATTATCACCAACCCTATCTAATACTCGAGGATTGTACCATTTCACGGCAATTCCTTCTAAATAATTTCGAAGGTTACAGATCTTTTGTTCGTCTGTAATCCAATTATGAGATGCACACTCGTGTTCGTATGAAATTATTCAAACACGCGCTTCCTCCGATTTTCCATCGTATTTTTCTATGTTGATCGTATCGCGTGATGAGTTTAGTGACATTTTTTCGATGGTTTGCCGAAAAGAGTTCATAATCGTCAACGTCTCGCCTTATTGGTTCATGTACAGCTTTTGCAACTGAACCGTTTGCGCCAACACATCCGACTTCGGGTCAGATGAACTGTCCGTAGGGGGAGAACTATCCGAGGCGACCGGTCGTATTAAAGTTTTATTAAGATAGAGTTCACCTTCTGTCTCCGATAATGAAATAGATAGTGTTCGATAATTCGTCATCGCCCGGACAGCAGTTTGAAAAACCGTCGAGGTCGAAATTGCGGGATGATTTTCGATTCCTTGAAATTCTTGGTCGACTTCCGTCCATTCGTCTTCCTCTTCTAATTGATATCGGGTAGGAGTCTTCGATCTTCTGAACCAAGAATTTGAAAAGCATGATACTACTTCAAGACTATATAAATACAACTATGTACTGAAATCTTGTCGGCTGCGCCAATTTGTAATATTACAAATTTTAATAATACAACAATTGAACTAAAAAGAAAGGCGATCACAAGCACAGATGAATTCGACGTCCGTTCCAGATATGTCCAGTCTGAAAGGTGGTGACCTTTCTCTTATCTATCCCCTGACCAAGCTCTTCCTTTCCCATCGTAACCGTTCAGTTCTCCGAATTCTCGACAATCGCAGATGTGGAGTTAATGCGGAGGGGTGCTAATGAGTAGCAGATTTTAAACTCTGCTTACATATCATGTAAAAAAATCCATCAATACGTTGCTTAACCTTCCCGGCGACATAAAAATTTTGTGGCGCCATCTCTCATAATATTTTATTTAAAAACTTTTTTATTTTTAGTTATAAAGTGGGAAAAGCTTAATTTTCAGAGTAGGAATGGGTTTAATAATAAAATTGTAAATGCTAATGACGAGTAAAATCGTCATTAAGTCTGACCCTACTCAAGATATGACACACGGCCTCTTTTACTTCCCATCCCATAGAATTATAACCACCATAATTTAATAGAATCAATCCTCCTAATACACAAACTTCCCTGCAAAATTTTAAAAATTTTCGACAAAAAGAATAGGAATTATTAAGCTTCAAAGTAGGTGAACCAAATCGTGCCCCTCCCACAAACAGTGTAGAAACGTGTAGAAACACTCTCGAATTTTTTGGCATTTCTGGATGTTTCAGTCCAGAGTCCAAAAATGTAAAAGTCTTCGGAGTCATATTTTACCCGATTGTCATATTTTCCCTGTCATATCTAACACAACGAGGGAAAATAAAATAGTATGTATGTACGGCATAATAAATTACAAATTCGTATTGTGTAATTTTATACATCGTAGTGTTAGAACATACCTCAAGGAAATCCAATGGTGTCACAGGAACGAAACACTCGAACTAAAATTAGAAATAATATTGAAATCGAGATAATAGTTCGTATTCAATTTATCGAAAATTTTTCTTAAATTTTTAAAATCTATCGCCTCTCAGAAAACAGGCGAAATTGAAGTATTCTGCATTATGTCGAGTGTTTTGTCAACAGGTTTCAATATACCTCGTAAACTTTCAGTTCATTATTGCACGTCTTTCGTGAAATTTTTCACTAAATGCTGAAACGGAGTGTAAAAGAAGGTCTTCGCATCAGAATATTCAGAGTATGAACTTTTTCAAAATAATACTTATAGGTTATATCTTTTTATAATATCAATCTGAAGTTCATTATTTTAATCTTTAATTTTGTAATAAAAATTTTTCTTCTGGAAAAGATCGACTAATTGTAATGTTTCAAAAAAAAGGAAAACTTTGTAATTATAAATTTACGTTTTACATGCAATTAATCGACTTTTGCATTTAGCATTAGAAAACTCCATTCACCAAATCACATTTTACAGATTGCGCAAATATATGCTTCAGCTCGGAATAACTCCTTTAAAGTTACGCTTCGATTTAAATCATCGGTTACTTGTTTCAATAGTACTAATATTGCAGGACATGGCCCCATCCAAATGAGACTCAGTGATTACTATTACTTCCAATTCCAGCAAAATTAAATATTTATTTAAATACAATGAATTCAATCCCACCATACAAAAACAAATAAAGCTATACACGAGTGTTCCGTAAACGTCTTGTTTTCAGGTGGGTTAATTGATAAATGCATGAGCAATCGCTCGAAAGTAACACAGTTGACAACAGGAAAAGATTCTCTAAAAGCTCGAATTAAAGGATGAAAACATGTAATCGCACATACGATGGAAAATATACACAAAACATTTCTTCTGTATCATTCTGGGTTTCAAACGCTTCAACTTCTGGAATTTCTCTTTCACAATCTTATAATAGGAATTCTCGTATCCGATGCAAAGAGAAATAGCATTTACCTTTTCCCTGTGAAATATTGTACACCTTTCTATATCTATCTTATCTTTCTATATCTGTACGTTATCTGTGCAGGCCTTCGAGCTGACTTCGTCATCTGTGCCGTTAATTAAACACGTGATAGATATTACTACATTAAGTGACAAGAATACGAAATACACAAATACTTACCACGTATTTCTGTGTAGTAACTCTGTAAGTGACGATTACGAAAATCTTCAGTTTTGTCATCCATACTGTATATAGAGAATTCGACGGACTTTTGGGTTTTTGTGCTAAGAAGAACCAGTTGTACTGAAAGTTATCGTTGAAATTAATATAAAAACGTACTTTATCCCATTCGCAGTTTATAGTTTATTAAATTTACTGGAACTTCCTATTGAAAGTAATCAAAATAATTAGAATTACGTCGATAAATTCTGATAATTGTAAAATTTATTTTGATTTGATAATGTTAAAAACTAATTCATAATTAAATCGATGTGTTTCGTTTATTTCTATTGTTCTTTTTAAATATTTATATGTATTAAAAATTATCTGACTACAATTTTATGTATATTAATTAAAAATCAATTAATCAATAAAACTGTAGAGTCATTACGTAAAATTCTGTTATACTTCACTTCATTAAATTAACAAAATTTTCTATTAATGTCTGACTCAAGAGTAACATTTTATCGCCAGTTTTGCATTGACAAGTAAGTCTGACTTAAAATACACGACGACAGTTCAGTTGTTCGCTAGGTGTTTTGATTAGTCTTTTCTGGCAATACAATGAATGAAAAACGACCGTAATAATTATTTCATTCAGTGCGTGTAAATTGGAAAAAAAATTTGTGCGTAGCACAAGTCGATCTCTACAATCGAGAGATAGCAAATGCATATGATAGAATCTTTTCCTACTCTCACTCAGACTCTATTTAACTGTAAGACACACACACCTTTATGCTGAGAACTATAAATTTAAATTTAATCATAAAAACAAACGTTTTCGACCATTTTACCATCAGCTTGGAAGTTTCTAATTAAAAAAGTCACAAGAACACATTAACTAGGCGCAAATGATTGCCTATAAATATATAGATATTGCTATGTTTACATGTACCATTGGCATGTTTTATTTTATTTATTTTGTTTTATTTATTTTTCTATGTTATTTACATTACATTTGGTTTACGTAGTTGAGCGCGTGAGTTCTATTGTAATCTATTTCAATTTTGAACGGGTTGTTCGAAATAGTATTCGAATATCGTTAACCTGATGATGGCCAGTGGAGTGGCCGAAAACGTTTGTTTTTTATGATTAAATTTAAATTTATAGTTCTCAGCATAAAGGTGTGTGTGTCTTACAGTATGATAGAATCTGCCAAGCCAATTTCGTTTCAAATCTGTTTCGAATCCTTCTGTCATTATCAAGCGAGACTTACAATAAAGCGTTACTTGTAAATGGGTCTTTAATGTTTGAAAGCACTGGACAACTCGTATTAATATTTAAACAAAATATTCTGCTAACAAACAAACATACAAACGGATTTTGTGTATCTTTTCATTAAAATTAAAATATGTAGACCCTAATAATAATATTTAGAACCCAAACTACGACCGGCGGTACATGTTAAGCCCGCGAAGATATTCCACACATCGCTATAAAAGATAGGACGCTTGAGTGTATGCTGTGGAAATATTAAAAAAAAAAACAATAATAACTGTACATTTTAAAATAGATATTCCATAAACAAAAGCTTGTTTTTAAAGTATATTTCCTTTCAAAAAAGGATTGCAAAACAAGACCATTTTAAAGAACTTTCCTTCAATAACAGAGGGTAAAACTGCATAATTCTTGGTTTATGGTTTTCATCAACAATTTAAGTGTTTGTGTAACAATTTTGTAAAAAAAAAAAAAAATCATCTAGACATTAAATTTTATATATGAATGCTGAATTTAACTGTTAATAAAATTTTACTATTAAAATTCCCCCAAAGACAAAGATACACTAGTTTAAAGTCATCGAGGACTTCTATAAGATCCTGATTAATCAGCAGTCTGAACTCCTCTCTTAACAAATTCTCTGCAGGATGATGTTTCAGCAGCATCATCATCATTTCGATGAAATTTATTTTCTCTCTCTTCGTGAAAGATGTACTGATGTTTCAGAAGTTCTGATTGCTCGTTCATCTTCTATTTCATTACTAAATTTAAGATCAACTTTTCTGGACGTTGCCATATATCCTTTCCTTCACCAATTTGCACATGTTTAGCGTTACTCGCTTCAGCCATGTTCTGAAATAAAATATATTTTGAGTATATTTCGTATAAACATCCTACTATTTCACGAAAACTGCTCACCTTAATCTCTCAAGGTTGTTAAATCTTACAACGTCGTGACAGGAAATCTGTGATAAAGGATACTGCTCGAAGTTCAGTTATAAAGCATAACGATTTGCATATTGACAGGTACTCAGTGATGTTGACGAAATTTTCCTCAAGAAATTACGTAAATTGTTGTTATTGATAAATTTATAGAAATATTATTTATGAATGCAACATATAAACAGGCAACAGAATTAGATTGAAGTTTCTAAATAATAATTAGAAAAGCCTTACTGTCCTTAAAATTCTATTATTATTTATAGTCGTCTACGTGGACGTTATTTATTAATAGGACTTTATACTGGTGTTTAAAGATTGGCACAGTAATGAGAGTTAATTCAGGATCTTCAAAATTTCTTTATTATATCACTTGTAGCAATATCCGTTGTTGTATTCACAATCAGGTTTTTCTCCCATTCTTCTCTTTCTTTAAGTGAAGGGTAACCTATTTTTTTGATTAGTTTTTTGTATTTATCTTCGAAAAACTTACCGGTGTACTTTATCTCTATTTTTTCTTTCTTCTTTTTTCTCAATAATTTCTTTAGTTTGTAATTCTTAAATTTAATATTAGATGACAAAATTATCTTATTTATCCTTATTACATCGTGCTTTTGTAGGTTCCTGCTTATACTTACAGGAAATTCTGGTGTTCGAGAAAATGCAGGATGAAAAGTTATCAGAGGAAATAGAGAAGATAAAAACGGAAATCTGGTATTTAAGAACTTGTAAAAGGGAGCAAATCAGATTACTAACACTGAGTTTACCTGTAAGTATAAGCAGGAACCTACAAAAGCACGATGTAATAAGGATAAATAAGATAATTTTGTCATCTAATATTAAATTTAAGAATTACAAACTAAAGAAATTATTGAGAAAAAAGAAGAAAGAAAAAATAGAGATAAAGTACACCGGTAAGTTTTTCGAAGATAAATATAAAAAACTAATCAAAAAAATAGGTTACCCTTCACTTAAAGAAAGAGAAGAATGGGAGAAAAACCTGATTGTGAATACAACAACGGATATTGCTACAAGTGATATAATAAAGAAATTTTGAAGATCCTGAATTAACTCTCATTACTGTGCCAATCTTTAAACACCAGTATAAAGTCCTATTAATAAATAACGTCCACGTAGACGACTATAAATAATAATTTGCGTGCCTAATTTGCATTAAAAGTAGAGATATTCAAAAATGATCCTTTAATACGACATACTACGTAGTTACAGACGAATAAGTGTTACATATTTGAAAATTTGTTGAATAATTTGCACATTAATGATTAAAAAACTATCGGAAAAATAAAATAATTGAATATACCGTATTTTACGGACTATAAGACGCACTTTTTTCTTCGAAAAATTGCCTCCAAAATTCAGGTGCGTCTTATAGTCCGTAGCGTCTTATAGTCCGTAAAATACGGTAATTGAATATAATTGATATAGTGAGTAAATTTTTCAAATTATAAGGTTTTCACTTGTAAAACTAATGATTGTTATTAAGCAACATGTTTAATTTTGTAATCACATTTTAAACTGTAAAATCCAACGAGAAATACGTATCTATTGTTCATACTAGAAAAAAAATGGTGAAATGTATTGTCTAGTATTGTCCATACTAGAAGAAAAAATGGCCTGTATGTAGTATGTCCTATTAAAGGATCATTTTTGAATATCTCTACTTTTAATGGAAATTAGGCACGCAAATTATTGACCAGCTACATTTACAAATAGATTTATGTAATAATCGATATATATATAAATGAGGATGTTTGTGTAGTTGTTTGTTTGATTTGTTTGTTTGCTATACACTCCTAGGCCGTTTGACCAATTGCTATATAACTCGATAATTACGTTTAAATACTGCTAACTTGGATCATGTCTTACGTTCCACCTCAAAATATCATTGCATTTCTATAAATCAATTAATTTCTATTTATATTCGATATTTTGAGTTAAAAGTAGTGCCATCTCTTGGCATAAATGTTAACAAAACAACTAAAAAGTTCTTACAAAAAAAATATAATTTTAAAAAATATATATTATATACACTGAATTACTGCGATAATGATATAGCGCGAAATAGATGCGTCATTATGCTATTACTGTAACAAGTAGCATATAACACTTGCCTGCGTGGTGTAGTAGTGTTTTGTCCCTGTACTGTACATCACACTTTTCCTGTTAGCAATGGAGTCGTGCTGGTTATGTATCTAACTCCGTTCGGGAAAAAATTTTTGTATTGAAATAACATGACTCGAGGTACAAATCGGAAGTTTATATATAGTTAATCTGGTTCTCTTTCTCTTACAACTTCCATGTCTGGAATCAAGATCTGACATGAAAATCTACAGATTTGCCCTAGATTTAGGGAATTTTAGTTGTGTAGATTTTGGGGAAATTTAGGGGAATTTTAAAAGAGATGTATCTCATACAATTCTTTGTGTCTTCTATTAAAATATTTTATAGTTTTCTTAGTGTGTGCTCTCTTTGATAACCATTAATATTGATAACATTAAAACTCCGTTAATTATTGCATCACATACAGATTATTGTATTCTATCAGTTACTATTATATTTAAACTAATATTAATTATTCTTTTGCTTATGAATAATGATAATGATTAAAGCTACATATAATTCTTTTTAAACTCTTTCAGCCCTGTGGGGATAAGAGGGGCTTTTTAGCCTCTCTTAGTCCCCGTAGGATCCAACAAATTCAAACGGACAACCACTCGAAAATTCTTAGGGTTTACGACCCATCTGGACTCGTTCTTGGATCTTCTGCAGCGGTAGGTGTCCTTAAGTACTACGTTTATACAAATGGTTCGTTCTAATGCAATTTGTATAAGCCTCTACTATTATACAATCGGTAGAAAAATTAACAGAAAAATGTAAGAAAAAAACAAAATTTCACTTGACAACCATAGCTTTGATGCGCCAATGTCTATGTTGACCATCCGAGGGTGTCTAAAACATAGGAATTGGGTTACGTGGTGTCTTACTGAGGCCAAATTTTATTTTAAAATAATGAAATGATCGGAATAGCATTAAAATCTACGATTATATTTTTAATTTTTGCATGTTGTTTCTTTTCTAATGGTGAAAATACTCGTGGATTGAAAATGCGTTTTATTTTCACCAACAGTGAAAATAAAACGGCAAAGTATTAGAATCTTGTCAAATTTGACTTTTTGAGTTATTTGCGAATTTCCACAAAAAAAGGAAAAAATCCATGTGTGGTTGGGTAATACGAATTCCTGTTTGAACTTTCCAAAACACAAGGTAATAGAATAAATGAATTCACACGACATCTGTAAATTTCATTTTTATAATTCTATTTATTAGAAAATAGAAGAATTTTAATTTTTAAAGTGAAATAATTCAACTCGATTAATGTTATGACGTAACGCGTCACGTATTTGTCGAAAGTAATCAATTGTTAGAATGCATTGTTGGATGATTTCATTGTTGGCGCCGTTTTGTTGGAGGAGAAAATAGGGAACAGCAAAGAGAAGACGAAGAATCGTTAACGTTAGAAAGATGTTATTCAAGCATGAGTTAGGACAAATGAACTGCACAAGTGTGGAGTTGCATTTTTTCCAACTCTCAGTGGAACTCTGACGCAGCCACCTCCCCATGGTGAGTTCTGGGTTGCCATTCGTTTGGAAATAACGAAGGGCAAGCGAAGAGCTGCGTGTTTTTGTTTATTTTATTATTATAAGAAGGTATGAAAATAAACCAATACACGTAGAAATAACAAAAGTAAGAAGCAGTCATTTATTGTGACAACGTCACAATCTTGTCCCTGTACATCGTAGTTTTTTCTGTTAACAATAGAATTAATTGTACAATTGTACAATTGTAAAATTGAATGCCGGTCATCTATCTAAATAAATGACTGGCATTTAGTGGAAAATATTTGAATCGAAATAACCTGATTTCAAAAGTTCGTATATAGTTAATGCGGCCTCCTCCCCCAAAGCTTTTCATATCTGCTTTCGACTTTCATGTATCTAATTCTACAAGTTAAAGAAGGACACACAGACGGACGCCAGAGGGAATTTATACGTATATTTAAATCACGATTATTGATTTGGAATCTACTCCATTATGCTTTGTGGCAACAAAAAACTTGTTAATATTAAGCCTGAAGATGGCCTATTATAGTAGGCTGAAAACGTTCGGAATAAAACAATAAGCTCAGCGAATATAAAACAGGTGTGTTTATTTATTAATTGATTTAAACAGTGCTGAGAAGGAGATAGTTAGATAGATAGTTACTACATAATTTATTTGTATGGGTATAGATTTGCAGCATAAAATAAATACTTGTAGAACGAATTCTTTCTAACTAATTATAGTGTTGTGGTTGTATAGACAATTATAATTACTGCAGATATTTGATAGATTATTAATATTTTAACAGTCGATTTATTAAATTAATATCGGAAAATTGTTTACCACATTAAGCGCGTTGTTCCCACCGAATGTACTCTACATTTAACAACCATGACGATGTAATAGTGTTGTACTTGGTTTATGTACAGTACGTGTCAATAAATTATGGAAATGAATTTTTAAGGCTTTTCAACACGATCGCTTCGCATTGTCATTGCTGTTCATTGATAATTCGACAAGACACACAGAACGTGTAG
Source organism: Centruroides vittatus (assembly GCF_030686945.1). Taxonomy (NCBI): domain Eukaryota; kingdom Metazoa; phylum Arthropoda; class Arachnida; order Scorpiones; family Buthidae; genus Centruroides; species Centruroides vittatus. The sequence continues at coordinate 2,451,201 of NW_027120741.1, forward strand.
AAAGAAGACGACGGTCTACACAAGGGTACGCAGGGATTCGTATTGGGTACACGACTATAAGTTTGAGGACCACATTACTACAAAAGTCATGAAATACTGAATCAATTTTAACCAATAAATAAATATATACTGTATTTATATATATTTTGTAAGATAATTTTCATCCAGCAACGCGTTCCGTATTATTCCCACCCGTTAAAAGATTTTATTTAAAAAATAACTTTTATATCATTAATCATAATAAATTAAATTGTGTTATGAGATTTTATTACAATTTATTTTTATATATTTTTAATTATTATACAATAGTAAAAAGTCTAATTTCGAGGGTAGGGATGAGTTTGTAAATGCTATTAACGAAGAAAATCTTCACTAATTAAGTCCGTCCCCTCTCGATACAATAAAACTTTCGAAACTCAAGGAAGCAAAAAATAAAAATAAAAAAAAACATGACTTATCCGGGTTCGAATTATCCCAACTTTTTTATAATTGTCGAATAAAATTATGTCTTTATATGAATTTTCTGTCCGATTATTTATCCAAGTATTTTATTAATTTTCATGTGCATATTGAAACACATTTTTCAGGTAATTTTACCAAGTCCAAGCTGATCAAAATCGGTGGGTAGCAGGAGCACTTGGAGTATGTGTTACCCTTTGTCGCCGGGATGCCCTTTTCCTAATTCCCATAGGAGCTCTAAAGTTTCATTTTATTTTTAAATTAGCTACTCATTTTTGTTACAGAAAACTTTTATACTGGAGACAAAATTGATCCTATTTTTCAGCCATATTTATTATAATTTGTTGGATTTACAGACGTCTACAAAAATACAAGGGGTTTTTCGTTACAAACATTTAGGTATATGATTAAAATCAGGGCCGTTCCTAGGGTATCTGCCGCCCGGGTGCGAGAATAATTTTGCCGCCCCTTCCCCCAAAGTTGTTAAAAATTTACAAATAAAAAAGATAAAGTAAATTTAAATTTTAAATTTTTTATTTTGTCTGAAAATTTCAACATTTTTAATCAAAACAAAAAAATATTAAGATTATGCTAATCTTTAATTAAACTATATTTTACTAATAAAAAAAAAAGAAAAATGTTTTACTATTGTTATTATGTTGGTATTATTATTTAAGTTATAAATTTGTTACACAATATAAATTTAATTTAACAAAATATTATTTAAATTTTATTTAACCGCGCAAAAGCAAAATATAATCAAATTAATGTATGTACTCACCTTTAATTTTTACTGTCTCTCTAACCACGATATCAAACAAAAACTTTTTAAGCTGTTGCGATTTACACGATTACACGATTAAAATTAAAATAAAAGAAATTATCCCGGTGCGTGCATTTCTATGCTTTGACCACAGACGAGTATTTTCCTGTAAAATCTTCCTCGCGACCGACGTGAAAAATAGCTTAAGACGAGTTAAAACAAGAAACTGTTATACTTGCCACTTGTTGTGGCCTGAATAAGTTGTGTATATAAAATTTGAATTTGAAATATAATTAATAATATTTAGAATAGTACATATATTCAAATAATATTAGAATAGTAGTATTTTAATGATAATATTTAGAATAATATTTATGTATTATATTAATTTAATGATAAATTAATTTTTCCCTTTTTTTTAAGGCGGCTCGCGCCGCCCCCTAGGCTTGCCGCCCGGGTGCCCCGCACCCTCTGCACCCCCGGGTCGGAACGGCCCTGATTAAAATAGTTCAAGTATGTATAAAAATGTAATTTTGAACTATTCTAATTAAAACAATGACAATAATGCGAGTTTCTTCGAGAGTTACGATACCTTAAGAAATTATACCGACTTTTCTGCCGTTAGCAGCGCCGTATGTCCCTTAGAGATAAGTTTTGAAACAAACTTTTTTCCCTCAGGAATCTCCTTCACATGTCCGGAAACGTCAGCGTATAAAATATGGTTGCGTTTGCACTGCTGTAGTGTTGAGTAGGAGATAATTTAATTATTATCACCTGTATCTTATACTGTTATACAAATTAAATTATGATAACGTTGTATAAAGTAAAAAGTAACCGCAATGTATTGCAATTTGTTCTGCAATGAAAATTTACAGTATTTTTTCTTTGTTCTTAATTTCGCGATGAGATGATATGGAAAGATGAAAATACTGCACAAGTAACATACGATACAGATTTAGCTTGTCGTTATGGAAGATCCGGGCCCAAATTTGCATAATCTATCACGAATATACGAGTCAGAATTTTTTCCACATTTTTCATCTATTCTGACTGACTCTACTGTAGGTCGGGCCATTCATAATAGATGAGACTGTGGCCGACCACAAGGGCTTTAATATACTGGTGCTTTGCGTTAACGAGCGATGGCCGAGGCAGTAAAGTCATTCTGTCACCGAAGGAATTGGAGAATCGCAACCACATTGAAGATTTTGAAAATTTTCATGAATGGTCCCGCACACATCGAGCCCCGTTCTCCCTATTCACTGCCTCCACTGTGGGCCTTAACCGAATCTACGATGGACCTTGAAAAATCCTCTAAGTAATCACAGGCGGAACGAGTCCAAATCCAAAAACCTAAAAAAAACACAAAAAAATGACGTTTCAATCATTTGACTAATCTAAAGCAGGGTCGAATCCTGACCAAAATTTTTGGGCATGCTGAAACTTATAATAAGAATAATAGGCATATCTCTCGCACTAAACAGTAGGCAGAAACGTGAATAAAAAAGTATGGACTATTATAAAGCCCATTATATCTACACATGAAATATATTATACTGAAAAAGTATTAAAAATTTATGATAATTCAATTTATGTGGGCCCTTGACACTGAAGACCCAGGGCTTAAGCCCTATTAGTCTCTATATAGATCCGCCCCTGTACACAAAACATGTATGCTGACTGGGTTTCGATACAATCTGGCCGTATTAAATGCTTCGAATGACGTCATGCGAGTGCACTTGTTTGCTGATCGCTTGCGCGTGTGAAAAACCTCCACACGAGCAAGCGATCGAGTTCCCGCACTGACTTAAAACGGCTAGCTGCTAGCTGCCAATGTAAAAGGAAACACAAATGATAAAAGAGTTTACACGTTAGAATAAATTATTATTGGCATATTTGTTCTCATATAAAAAATATGTTGACAGTCAAAACTTTCTCTTAAGCATGCGGCCATGCTAAGTAAGCCCAGAGAGTTCGCCCCTGCCTAAATGGAAATGTGTGACGTTTCTTCCAGATATTACGTTGTTATTTTATTCTTTTTATTTTAGGGAAATTAGCGTCCCAATTGTTATATTTTCATGAAATCGTCCGCTCAAAAGTTATTTATTTAGAAGATGCGGAGATGTGAGTCGAGAAGAAACACGTCAGAAAAGCAGCGTTTTAATATTTAAAAATTAATGTTGCAACGAATAGTATGTTCGGCCTAACTATTCGGCTTGATTAACGCACGTACGAAAATTGACGCGCAAACCGCATTATGGCAAGGACCCTGCTGTCTATTGGCCCGCTGTCACTACGCTTCGCCAATCGCGTTAATTCTTGACAGTTGTAGCGGACAGACATGAGCGTCGTGGTAGTATGTGATAAGTGATGATATCAAAAGTGGATAACAATGAAATGACCGTGTTGGTCATTTCATTGTTAATAAACAAAATACCCTGTAAATAACGGAAAAAGAACAGAGAAGGACCGCAAAGTAAAAATGTGAAAATAAATATGAAATTGAGTTGATGACATAATTGAACAAGTCGAGGTAGCTTATTGGCGCGAAATTCGTGGCGTCAATGCCAAATAATTGTTCTCATAGATTTCGGAAAGCTAAATGCTTGTAATGAAAGTCACTTAGCGTGCACGGGCGAAAGCCTGGGGCCGTTCGGGCTATCAAGCTGTCTCGAATCTGTGAAATCATAACTGTGACTTATACCGACGTTCTATCTGTCTCTTTTCTCCGTTATCAGCTATGAGTCACGTAATTGTAAAATGGGAAATCTTTTCTTAGCACGCCTAAACTTCACAAAAGGAAAACACCCTCAAATTTTTAAGTTTCTAGCACCAGTAGTTTTTAGCTCTGCGTTAATTATCCTATCAGGACTTGTTCTTTTATATAGGCTACGAGTATCTCAAAGTGGGCGATAACGCCCCTTTATGGGCGTTGGAGGCTTTCAGGGGGGCAATAGAAGGCTCAAAGTAAATTAGGGGGTGTTAAGAAAATCTAGAGGAGCGATGGCAGACAAATTTTATCTATAAAAATTTGATGGATTATATATAAAATGCTGACATTTTATATATTTTTTATTGAAGGTCACAACTTGAATATTTTTAACACGTTGACTTATAGCTGAATACACTTATTATAGCATGAATGAACTTGAAATCATGCCGGTTCTAAATCAGTTACAGTTAAGGACTAGGGACATGCGTAGGAGTAACGTATGTAACCTAAATTAAGAAAGAGAGAACAGATAATCTAGATCTACAGAAGACGTTTACGGACGTACGAGCAAAAAAAAAAAGGTCGAGAATGTCTAGGAAATTCCCGGACAAAATTAATAGTTCAGCTGGACAGTGAGTCAATTCTCAGACTGTCCGGGTGAAAACCGGACGAGTGGTAACACTATTGGGGGCACTAGTTTTTTTAATCTCAAAGTGGGCGGTGGTCGAAATAAGTTTGAGAACCAGTGATATAGATGATTAAACTACATAATAAGTAGGTAGTTCCCTTTTTCTGATCTCTTAAAAAGATAACTTAGTTATATTACTTTTCCTTTGATCTTTTAGATAAATAAGCAAAAAATTGCGCTTTCTCGAACTTGAAATGTATGTTCAGCATTAATAAAAGTTACCAAAATGATTAATTTACTGTGTTTTTGTTATTTCTTACTCCTGTTTTTAGGTATTCGGTATTCGGCCGAATGGCGAAAAATAGGCCGAATAGGCCGAATACCGAATAGTAACCGAATATTCGTTGCATAACTATTAAAAACATGACGCTTTTTCGTTAATGACATATTTATTCATTGACGATGAAATTATTTATCCATTCAACTTTTAATTAGTAAAATTTGCATCATTTAGAAAAATCTATTTCTAAATAATCAAATTACAGACTTAATTATATTACAATATTACAAACTTGTTTCTTTCTACTACTACAGTACTTTAAGAAGTTTTAATTTATTACAACTAAATCTACTTCTGAGGGTTAAAAACAATTCTATAATTAAACTATACATTAATAATACGAATTAGGCATAAAAATTTATTTATTTTTAATTATCTTTAACGATTTTCTAATCGTTTATCATTTATGTTTATTTTAAAAATAAAGGATTTTAAAGAAATGAAATTAACTTAGTGTTAAAGATATTTCAGATTGACATATTAAAAATTTGAATAAAATAAATAAATAAATTTTAGCCTATAGTGATTGAATTTAATTTGAAGAAATACAATGATTGTGGGAAATTGTGTTGTAATTTTTCGCAATTTTATTAAAACATGAATAGACTATTTGTCAAATAACACGGGACACTTTCTCCGAAATGCAAGACAGGAGAAAATTTAGGACACGTTTTTCTTTAAATTTTAAAAACTTGTTAGTAAATCTGGTGTAATTTACACTGTCGATCAACAAATTCCTTGTAATTATTTAAATGTTTATCTTAAAACACTTAGAAATTCTTAAAATATACGAAGGCGATAATTTGAAAATTTAGGGCAAACATCGAACAGGAGACTAAAATGCAGGAAAAGCCCTGGAAAAAGCGGATGCTGGTCATACTATAATTAACTTAACATTCAGTTATTATTTAGTTTATGTAAGGAATAAGATAATGAGAAATATTGTGCTATTTTTAATAAATAATTATACAATTAAGGTAGTTTTCATTTTTTTAAAAATCTCTTTATATGGAATTTATTTGAATTTTTCAAATGGAATTTTTCTGTATCAATCTTAATTAAAAACTCGAAAACAATGAGTACTGCGTAATAATGATTTGGTTGAACTTTTATGTGAAATTGCGTTAATAAGTTATTTTGTTACATTTTTCTTCTGAATATTAATTCAAGCAATGGAAACACATTGATATGTTAATTCTTTAATAATAATGCTAAAGTAACTGAAGAAATATCTTTTAAATAAAGTTTATTTTTCAGAAATATTTAAAAAATAAATTGTTTAAATATACTTTTTTCCCCCTGTAAACAGGTGAAATAAATATAGGATTTTCTCTTCCCGTAAACAGATTTTCATTGTATTAAAGGAGACATTTCTATTCCAATCCGTTAAAAGCAAACTGTCGCAATATATATCTATTTTCAAATAATAAATAAATATATATATATAAATAATATATATATATATATATATATATACACCTATATGCGTATGTGCGTGCGTGCGTGCATGCACGTACAGTATATGAATATGTTTCCTTTTATTTCTTTACTAACTGGATTATGTAAAATTTATTTTATATTTTTAAATTATCGAGTATTATAATAAAAGTATCGAGTATTTCGTAAAACTAAAATTTTCAAATATTATTTTTATATTTTATTTACAATCATGTAAAATGTCATGAAATCATAAAAAATTCCAAGAGTTTTGAGGAAAATATTTAAATCTAAAACTATTTTGTATCTATTAAATAAATTATGTCAGAAAATAAAACGCTTTTGTTTGGATATTTTGTTTAGAGAAAAGGGATTAAGTATAATATTACTGTATATTATGATTCTTATCCAAATCTTGTTATTCTCGAAAAAATAAAATAAAATAATAATAATAATAATAATAATAATAATACAAAAAGGTTGTCGTAGAAACCACAGGGGATGCAAAGAACAGTTACTCATAGATTCAGTCATTCTACGGCAAGCACACAGACAACACAGAAACATACACATGGCATATATAGACTACAGAAAAGCATTCGACAGTGTTCCACACAGTTGGCTGCTACATATTCTACACATGTACAAAATACATCCATCACTCATTGCATTCTTTCAAAACACTATGCAGCACTGGAGAACAACACTACATCTCAGGGTTAGTAACACTTCCATACAAACAAACCAAATTTTTATTAGGCGAGGAATTTTTCAAGGAGATTCCTTGAGTCCTCTCTGGTTCTGCCTAGCCCTGAACCCATTATCCAACATGTTAAACAACACGCAATATGGTTACAAGATCAGACACGAAAAAACAACACAGTTTACACTGTCACATCTCATGTACATGGATGACATAAAACTTTATGCATCCACACAAAAACAACTTCATCAACTCCTACAAATCACACATTCATACACCAAGGACATACAAATGGAATTTGGCCTAGATAAATGCAAAACACTTCACATAGAAAAAGGAATCCTGAAGAAAGAAGATTTTGCACTTGGAAATGGAGACGTTATTGAATCCATGAAAGAGGGCGAGTTCTACAAGTATTTAGGATTCCAACAGGCCAAACTAACAGAACATACACAAATAAAGCAAAGATTAATTAAAGAATACCAAAGTAGGTTAAATGCTATTCTCAGAACACAATTAAATGCAAAACACACAGTTAAAGCAATAAACACATATGTCATCCCAGTACTCACATATTCTTTTGGAGTTATACATTGGACTCACACTGATCTTGAGCAACTCCAAAGGAAAACAAGAACAACACTTACTAAGCATAAACAACATCATCCTAAATCCGCCACAGAAAGATTAACCCTTCCACGTAAAGATGGCGGACGTGGCCTGATTGACATAGTTAACCTTCACTACAAACAAATACAGTCACTGCGAGAGTTTTTCTACAAAAAACAAGAAACATCACAATTACATAAAGCAGTAACTCTAGCAGACTCGAATAACACACCATTAAACTTACACTCACATCATATGGACACAACACAACATATAAAAAGCATAGACACCATTAAGCAATCGTGGGCTCGAAAGGCACTCCATGGCAGGCATCCTTACGATCTGGCCCAGGATTTTGTTGACAATACTGCGTCAAACAGCTGGTTAGCTCAGGGATGCCTCTTTGGGGAGACGGAAGGATTCATGATTGCCATACAGGATCAGGTCATAAATACTAAAAACTACAGAAAACACATACTCAAAGATGCAACACTCACAAATGACACATGCAGAAAATGTCACATTATGCCAGAAACTATACATCACATCACCTCTGGTTGCAAGCTCTTGGCACAGACAGATTATTTACACAGACATAATCAAGTAGCAAATATAATACACCAAGAGCTTGCAAAGAAACACAAATTAGTAGACATTCACGAACCGTACTACAAATACATTCCACAGACAGTATTGGAAAACAACACGCACAAAATGTACTACGACAGAGCCATAATCACAGATAAAACAATTTACCACAACAGACCAGACATCACACTCATTGACAAACACAATAAAATCACATACATTATAGACATATCCATTCCAAACACTCACAATATACAAAACGCATGCACTGAAAAAATTAGCAAGTACACAGAACTCGCCCAGGAAATAAGGCATCTGTGGAGGATGGATAAGGTGCTTATTGTACCTGTAGTTCTCTCCTCTACAGGTGTCATACCACACACACTACACAAAAGCCTGGGCACATTACAATTGAATAGAAACACATACATCACACTACAGAAGGCCACTATATTGAATACATGTCATATTGTGAGAAAATTCCTGAATACAGACACACACACTGATACACTTCTTTAATTTCTGTTTTGGTTACTATGCCTTGACTTTGGTCCGGCATAGTACTTAGCCACCGGTGTTAACCGAGTATATCTAACTTAACACAACAACAACAACAACAATAATAATAATAATAATAATAATAATAATAACTCTCTCGTGGTCTCCACCTGGTCGTGGTGGGAGAACCCAGTAATTTTACTGATCCATAGGGCAATGCAGGCTGGAGCACAAGCTCCTGGTAGGGACACCCATGCCAGTAAGGTCTATGGGGAGAAATGAAGCTAAGAGTGACCACGCCCACATTCTGTGGAGATATTCATCATGGTAATAACTAGATCAAAGTGTGATACCGGCTCGGACGTCGCCCGGGTTAACAAGGTCCGCGTTCGTGGGTTAGGCAGAGGCTCACGTTCGAAAAATAGGTCACAGTCTCCCTTGGTTACCGGTGGCGAAAGCAGCACCGGCCCAAGCATGGCTACTGCAATGCCCTCAACAGATGTGAGGAACCAACCCAGCCTTGGTGTTTCTGTGGCAATGCATCCACAGACCACAAAGGCTGGAAAACCACGCCAACGGATGAAATGGACAGTAGAAATGAACGAGTTTATCATCCGTACTTATTACACCATCACAAAACTCGAAACAAACATGACAGCATACAGACAACAACTACACCATAGATTCACACAACAGTATCCTCATCTCATTGTCACCGAACAAAGGGTTGTTGATCAAAAAAGAACAATTATACACAACAACCTTATTCCACAAACAACACTTGAACTTATCAAACAACAGGTTGCTGATCAAATACATCAACAGACAGAAACATCTAACATTAATGAAGATCATGTAACCTGTCAGGATAATCCAGAAACAAGCATTGATAATAACACACATACAACAATTACCACTAATGATACTACAGACACTTCTTCATCCATCACTGATAACATAGACATGAATTTAGTTAATACGCTCTCACTTATATTTCAGGAAACACTCACTAAATATACAGGTACAGATCCCACACAACGACCACGAATACCAAAAATCAACACGTCAAAGGAAGTAGGAAAAACACTAAATTATGTAAACACTCACTTACTACCACACTACATTCATTCAATTTCTACACTCGCAGACATTCATACATTAGTTTATGCTGGGGCAGTCACAGTAGTGACACACCATGGTCTGAAAGTACAATCACAGACAGATACACAGAAAACACAATTCTATCACAAGCCTGCCTGGCAGAGAAGAATAGAAACACAAATAAATGACATTAGACAGCAATTAGGCAGGCTGACACAATACACTAAAAACAACATAACACCCAAATTAAGGAAACAGCTCAAAAACATTTTCAAGAAAATAAAAACACACACAAAACACGAACATCACAACACATGCATTACAGAATACATTGATACACTAAAACAAAAACTTGCTGCCAAAGCACGTAGACTCAAACGATACAAAACATGTACACTACGAAAACAACAAAATAAATTATTTACAAACAATGAAAAACTCTTTTACAGACAAATTAATAACAAAGCAAACACTGATACACAGCACAGTGGCACACCAACAGAAGAAGAACTCACAACATATTGGTCTTCTCTTTGGTCCAGTGCTGTCACGCACAATGCTGATGCAGGCTGGATCGAGGAGGAGAACAGAAACTTGCACAACATACCAACTATGCCCTGTGTTGAAATAAACATACATGATTTCCAATACACTGTTAACAGAACACACAACTGGAAGACACCTGGTGTAGACAACATTCACAATTTCTGGTACAAAAAGTTTACATCACTGCACCAGGAACTAGCTAAACATCTAACACACATCATCATCAATCCACAAGACATGCCAAATTTTCTTACCCAGGGCATCACCTACATGAAACCTAAAAACAACAATACCACAGACCCCACACAATACAGACCAATTACATGTCTTCCAACACTCTACAAATTATTGACATCCTGTATTGCAAACAAAATATACAAACATGTTGAAGAACACGACATTCTTACAGAACAACAAAAAGGTTGTCGTAGAAACCACAGGGGATGCAAAGAACAGTTACTCATAGATTCAGTCATTCTACGGCAAGCACACAGACAACACAGAAACATACACATGGCATATATAGACTACAGAAAAGCATTCGACAGTGTTCCACACAGTTGGCTGCTACATATCCTACACATGTACAAAATACATCCATCACTCATTGCATTCTTTCAAAACACTATGCAGCATTGGAGAACAACACTACATCTCAGGGCCCATAACACTTCCATACAAACAAACCAAATTTTTATTAGGCGAGGAATTTTTCAAGGAGATTCCTTGAGTCCTCTCTGGTTCTGCTTAGCCCTGAACCCATTATCCAACATGTTAAACAACACGCAATATGGTTACAATATCAGACACAAAAAAACAACACAGTATACACTGTCACATCTCATGTACATGGATGACATAAAACTTTATGCATCCACACAAAAACAACTTCATCAACTCCTACAAATCACACATTCATACACCAAGGACATACAAATGGAATTTGGCCTAGATAAATGCAAAACAGTTCACATAGAAAAAGGAATCCTGAAGAAAGAAGATTTTGCACTTGGAAATGGAGACATTATTGAATCCATGGAAGAGGGCGAGTTCTACAAGTATTTAGGATTCCAACAGGCCAAACTAACAGAACATACACAAATAAAGCAAAGATTAATTAAAGAATACCAAAGTAGGTTAAATGCTATTCTCAGAACACAATTAAATGCAAAACACACAGTTAAAGCAATAAACACATATGTCATCCCAGTACTCACATATTCTTTTGGAGTTATACATTGGACTCACACAGATCTTGAGCAACTCCAAAGGAAAACAAGAACAACACTTACTAAGCATAAACAACGTCATCCTAAATCCGCCACAGAAAGATTAACCCTTCCACGTAAAGATGGCGGACGTGGCCTGATTGACATAGTTAACCTTCACTACAAACAAATACAGTCACTGCGAGAGTTTTTCTACAAAAAACAAGAAACATCACAATTACATAAAGCAGTAACTCTAGCAGACTCGAATAACACACCATTAAACTTACACTCACATCATATGGACACAACACAACACATAAAAAGCATAGACACCATTAAGCAATCGTGGGCTCGAAAGGCACTCCATGGCAGGCATCCTTACGATCTGGCCCAGGATTTTGTTGACAAAACTGCGTCAAACAGCTGGTTAGCTCGGGGATGCCTCTTTGGGGAGACGGAAGGATTCATGATTGCCATACAGGATCAGGTCATAAATACTAAAAACTACAGAAAACACATACTCAAAGATGCAACACTCACAAATGACACATGCAGAAAATGTCACATCATGCCAGAAACTATACAACACATCACCTCTGGTTGCAAGCTCTTGGCACAGACAGATTATTTACACAGACATAACCAAGTAGCAAATATAATACACCAAGAGCTTGCAAAGAAACACAAATTAGTAGACATCCACGAACCATACTACAAATACATTCCACAGACAGTATTGGAAAACAACACGCACAAAATGTACTATGACAGAGCCATAATCACAGATAAAACAATTTACCACAACAGACCAGACATCACACTCATTGACAAACACAATAAAATCACATACGTTATAGACATATCCATTCCAAACACTCACAATATACAAAACGCATGCACTGAAAAAATTAGCAAGTACACAGAACTCGCCCAAGAAATAAGGCATCTGTGGAGGATGGATAGGGTGCTTATTGTACCTGTTGTTCTCTCCTCTACAGGTGTCATACTCACACACACTACACAAAAGCCTGGGCACATTAGAATTGAATAGAAACACATATATCACTCTACAGAAGGCCACTATATTGAATACATGTCATATTGTGAGAAAATTCCTGAATACAGACACACACACTGATACACTTCTTTAATTTCTGTATTGGTTACTATGCCTTGACTTTGGTCCGGCATAGTACTTAGCCACCGGTGTTAACCGAGTATATCTAACTTAACCCAACATAATAATAATAAATAGACTACAGAAAAGCATTCGACAGTGTTCCACACAGTTGGCTGCTACATATTCTACACATGTACAAAATACATCCATCACTCATTGCATTCTTTCAAAACACTATGCAGCACTGGAGAACAACACTACATCTCAGGGTTAATAACACTTCCATACAAACAAACCAAATTTTTATTAGGCGAGGAATTTTTCAAGGAGATTCCTTGAGTCCTCTCTGGTTCTGCTTAGCCCTGAACCCATTATCCAACATGTTAAACAACACGCAATATGGTTACAATATAAGACACAAAAAAACAACACAGTTTACACTGTCACATCTCATGTACATGGATGACATAAAACTTTATGCATCCACACAAAAACAACTTCATCAACTCCTACAAATCACACATTCATACACCAAGGACATACAAATGGAATTTGGCCTAGATAAATGCAAAACAGTTCACATAGAAAAAGGAATCCTGAAGAAAGAAGATTTTGCACTTGGAAATGGAGACATTATTGAATCCATGGAAGAAGGCGAGTTCTACAAGTATTTAGGATTCCAACAGGCCAAACTAACAGAACATACACAAATAAAGCAAAGATTAATTAAAGAATACCAAAGTAGGTTAAATGCTATTCTCAGAACACAATTAAATGCAAAACACACAGTTAAAGCAATAAACACATATGTCATCCCAGTACTCACATATTATTTTGGAGTTATACATTGGACTCACACAGATCTTGAGCAACTCCAAAGGAAAACAAGAACAACACTTACTAAGCATAAACAACGTCATCCTAAATCCGCCACAGAAAGATTAACCCTTCCACGTAAAGATGGCGGACGTGGCCTGATTGACATAGTTAACCTTCACTACAAACAAATACAGTCACTGCGAGAGTTTTTCTACAAAAAACAAGAAACATCACAATTACATAAAGCAGTAACTCTAGCAGACTCGAATAACACACCATTAAACTTACACTCACATCATATGGACACAACACAACATATAAAAAGCATAGACACCATTAAGCAATCGTGGGCTCGAAAGGCACTCCATGGCAGGCATCCTTACGATCTGGCCCAGGATTTTGTTGACAAAACTGCGTCAAACAGCTGGTTAGCTCGGGGATGCCTCTTTGGGGAGACGGAAGGATTCATGATTGCCATACAGGATCAGGTCATAAATACTAAAAACTACAGAAAACACATACTCAAAGATGCAACACTCACAAATGACACATGCAGAAAATGTCACATCATGCCAGAAACTATACAACACATCACTTCTGGTTGCAAGCTCTTGGCACAGACAGATTATTTACACAGACATAACCAAGTAGCAAATATAATACACCAAGAGCTTGCAAAGAAACACAAATTAGCAGACATCCACGAACCATACTACAAATACATTCCACAGACAGTATTGGAAAACGACACGCACAAAATGTACTACGACAGAGCCATAATCACAGATAAAACAATTTACCACAACAGACCAGACATCACACTCATTGACAAACACAATAAAATCACATACATTATAGACATATCCATTCCAAACACTCACAATATACAAAACGCATGCACTGAAAAAATTAGCAAGTACACAGAACTCGCCCAGGAAATAAGGCATCTGTGGAGGATGGATGGGGTGCTTATTGTACCTGTAGTTCTCTCCTCTACAGGTGTCATACCACACACACTACACAAAAGCCTGGGCACATTAGAATTGAATAGAAACACATACATCACTCTACAGAAGGCCACTGTATTGAATACATGTCATATTGTGAAAAAATTCCTGAATACAGACACACACACTGATACACTTCTTTAATTTCTGTTTTGGTTACTATGCCTTGACTTTGGTCCGGCATAGTACTTAGCCACCGGTGTTAACCGAGTATATCTAACTTAACCCAACATAATAATAATAATAATAATAATTTCACATATTCTTTTGGAGTTATACATTGGACTCACACAGATCTTGAGCAACTCCAAAGGAAAACAAGAACAACACTTACTAAGCATAAACAACATCATCCTAAATCCGCCACAGAAAGATTAACCCTTCCACGTAAAGATGGCGGACGTGGCCTGATTGACATAGTTAACCTTCACTACAAACAAATACAGTCACTGCGAGAGTTTTTCTACAAAAAACAAGAAACATCACAATTACATAAAGCAGTAACTCTAGCAGACTCGAATAACACACCATTAAACTTACACTCACATCATATGGACACAACACAACATATAAAAAGCATAGACACCATTAAGCAATCGTGGGCTCGAAAGGCACTCCATGGCAGGCATCCTTACGATCTGGCCCAGGATTTTGTTGACAAAACTGCGTCAAACAGCTGGTTAGCTCGGGGATGCCTCTTTGGGGAGACGGAAGGATTCATGATTGCCATACAGGATCAGGTCATAAATACTAAAAACTACAGAAAACACATACTCAAAGATGCAACACTCACAAATGACACATGCAGAAAATGTCACATCATGCCAGAAACTATACAACACATCACCTCTGGTTGCAAGCTCTTGGCACAAACAGATTATTTACACAGACATAATCAAGTAGCAAATATAATACACCAAGAGCTTGCAAGGAAACACAAATTAGTAGACATCCAAGAACCATATTACAAATACATTCCACAGACAGTATTGGAAAACGACACGCACAAAATGTACTACGACAGAGCCATAATCACAGATAAAACAATTTACCACAACAGACCAGACATCACACTCATTGACAAACACAATAAAATCACATACATTATAGACATATCCATTCCAAACACTCACAATATACAAAACGCATGCACTGAAAAAATTAGCAAGTACACAGAACTCGCCCAGGAAATAAGGCATCTGTGGAGGATGGATAGGGTGCTTATTGTACCTGTTGTTCTCTCCTCTACAGGTGTCATACCACACACACTACACAAAAGCCTGGGCACATTAGAATTGAATAGAAACACATATATCACTCTACAGAAGGCCACTATATTGAATACATGTCATATTGTGAGAAAATTCCTGAATACAGACACACACACTGATACACTTCTTTAATTTCTGTTTTGGTTACTATGCCTTGACTTTGGTCCGGCATAGTACTTAGCCACCGGTGTTAACCGAGTATATCTAGCTTAACCCAACATAATAATAATAATAATAAATTTTTAACGATTAGTCTTGACCGTTTCGAATCTTAAAATTAATCAAAAATTAATTTTAAAATTAATTTTTGATTAATTTTACCTATAATTAATAGGCCTATAACATATAACGTCTATTCGTATTTTCCAAGAAATTAAAATATTCTCGAATAAAACAAAATTTTTTTTATCTAATTTAATTTAATCTAATGAAGATTTAATTCCATTCAGTTAATTATAATTTAGTTTAATTTAAATAAACCCAATCGCATTAGCAACAAAATCACATATATCCAGCATCATATTAAAAATCTTGTTAATAAGATAACTTTTATTTTTGTTCCTGGCCATACTGGCATACTTGGAAATGAAAAAGCCGACTTTGAGGCTATGTCAGCTGCAAAGGACACTGACTTGGACTACACTCACATTCAACTCTCACGCAGCAGCCTTAAAAATTATATTTAAGACAACGCTATGCAAAAGTGAAATCAACAATAGTTGAACAGTAAAACTGGAAGAATAACAAGACTTTATTTTCCTCGTGTTGAAAGCAGATTCTCATCACCACTTAGAGATCTAACGTTTGCTACTGCTCAACTACTTACTGAGCATGTATAACCGGGCAGAAACTGCCTCTTGCTTTTGCTCTACAGAAAACCTTGACACCGTCGACCATATGATCTATCATTGTCCAATTTACGATCAACATAGACTTATTCTGAAATTAGAAATCTTTACGCTTGGTTTCAGGTGGCCATGTCCATTGGATAAGCTTGTTCAGAAAGCCACTATTTGATGCTTTCTACAATTATGTTCGAAAAATATGGAAGAAAAGACTATTTATAATGTCTAATTTCTAGTTTTTTACATTTTAGTTTTCACTAAAAGTCGAATACTAATTTTATGTTTACTTTGTATCATTTATTTTGGTTTATGTATCCTTAGTGTTATACTCCCATAGAAGTGGTGCACTTTTTCTAATAAAAAAAAGAAAAACCTAATATATAAAAATGTATTTTTAAAGTAAATTATGTATTATTTAAATTCAATTATCTTTTTCGTAATAACTCAAGTTTCTTTCAAGTAAAGAAATTCAGTTAAAAACATTTTGTTTCCACATTATTCTTTTTCAATATACTCGTATACTTTTCAAATTAATACATCCGTTTGCTTTTGAAAGCAAATCTTGTATAATAGATGCCACAGAAGTTTTACGAAAAACACAGACTTTATTGTTATAAAATATGGCTACGAGCAATTAAAAATTATATTTTTTATTTTGAAATTCTCAACTTGTATTATTTAGTGATTTAAAAGTTTCTGTAGAAAACGGGTATTGTGAGTCTGACGTGATGAATTCGGATCTGTATGTGATGTACAGTACACACACGTCGTGAGTGTGCACGTCATATCTTACGTGTTAACATGCCTAATAAATGATTAATGGAACTCACTTATATTCTATCTTATTCATAATAAAGTGATTTCTTCTTTTATCCATGGATGAAGAGTTTTAATTCACCTTGTAGTGTCAATATTTTAGAGGACTTAACGAAATGTATGAACATAAATTTGTCTATCGATGATGAATGAATAACTATTATAAGCTTATTTGTAACCTAAATCATAATTATGTAAAAAAATTACAATTGTGTAAATAAAAATACTTCTACACTCAAACAAATTCACCGATTTATTGGTAATTTTCCGATTAAAATTTCTAAAATAGAATATATCAAAAGAAAGTTAATTGATCAAGATAATTTTTAAGTATTCATGTTTTATGTATGCGTGTATTCACTCTATTTATTAGTTTTTTTACGTAGGTCACCGTCTTAAAAATTTAATTAAACACAAATTAATGTCAACAATCGCTACATATTAATGTATTGTACATTATTGAAAATATTCTATTTAAAGATCAATTTAGGAATTATGAAAAATCAAGTTTAAAATTGTTATTTAATAATTTTACAAAACTGAATGTAGATAATTTAGCAAATGGCACATTAATAGTGATATTAATTATATCTGTTAATATTGAACAACTCGTTTACTGTTTCACTTTACAAGGATTAGTTAAAAGCTTCAATTAGTAACGCAATGAATAGTAAATGATTGATAAACTGATGTCGTTGAGAAATCGGAAACACAATCAATTCTACAGAGAATCAGTTGAAAAGTGAAAGAATAATTTGTTTAAAATGTTACTAATTTTAAAATAACGAGAAAATTAAAATGTTCTTATATTTAATGAAATTTCTGTTTTACTAAGTTTATTTAAAAACTATTTTTTATATATTCAAATAATTTCTCTGTATTATTTATTATATCTTTACGTTCCCTTTCTTCGTTTCTAATCACGTAAAACGTTGTTTTTATATTATGATAGAGACGTTATAAAGAAATTAAAGTAAATAAATATATTATTTTAAAAAATAATTTTTTGACATTATGTTTAAATTTGAAATATTGTGTCAATTGTATTGAATAACACGCACTTGTGTGTTTTGTGAATGAGAGAATTATTGAAATATCGAATCAATATATTTACAATAAATAGAAATAAGTTATGAATAACTTCATCTAAGATTTTCAATGAAGTGTAATTCAATACAATCACCGTGTTGAAAATTTATTTGCACATTCACATTGTCTAAATAAATAAATAAAAAAAATTGAAGTAAATAGGAAGAGAATAGGCAAAGAGTGGTGTAAGAAAAGCGATTTTTCTTGACAGAATTTGAAGTTAAATATTCAAAGTGACATAGAAAGCTCCGGAAAAAGCGGAGTTTCTTTTTCTCTAGTACAAATAGATAAAAAAAAAAGAGCGAGAAGGATTTGGATTTATAAACATTGACAAGTTTTTTGAAAGAAAAATGAAAAAAGCATCCTGGAATGTATGAGCTTTTTCTCGCTATCATTTTTGTCATTTTGAGAATGTGTGGTGGACATTTATTTTGTATCTATTTTTAATATGTAAAAATATTTTTCGATTTCATTTATATTTCCAAATATTTTTCAGGCATTCTCTGTTATAGATCTGTCAAAAATGCGACACAGAAAACAAAATCGAGAATCATTCGGAACTTGTTTTAACACATTTCAATTTTAATATATGCCTATTAAAAATTTTAAACGATAAGTCTAAAATGTCAAAATTTTAATTTTTTTATCAATAAAATTAATATCTTATAGACAATTATATAAATTTATTATTTAATTTATAATACGAAACTTATCGAAATATACAAAGTGTGTTTAAAAATTTTCAGGAATGGGTCGAAAAATCAAAGTACTGTACGTTCGCATATAAAGATTTATTTAATATTTATCGTAAAATTTTCTTCCATTCATCCTGTATGAGCCAAATATTCTATTAAGTTAAATCGTTTACAATGTAAAGATATTTTTTTCAACTTTTACTAAAATGTACTTACAATCGGGGAATAGAATAGTTGAGAAAGAAAAACAGATGTAACTTTAAGAGGAAAACTGTTTGAACAAACAGAATTCACAAGACGAATGGAAGGAAATTTGCGATTCTTGAAAGAAGCTGATTTTTTTAATCGTTTCTTGGATTGGAGAAAGTGTGTATTGAAGCTGAGAGTGATTACTTTTAAAAAGATTAAACAAACATCCTAACGTTTTGATATCCTGACTCATTCCTGGAACTTTTTAAAGATATTATGTAGTTTTATATTAATTACGTATAAATAAAAACAAAAACAACAATTAATACAGTATTTGTCTTCTTAAAGTTTTTCTTGAGGTTTTAGGATAATTTTAAAATTTTAATGCTTCATTTCATTACAAATACAAGTTAAAAATCTATTTAACTTTTAGAATAGATTAAAAGTAAATTTTCATTTAAGATTAATTTTATCAGAAGTTCGCATCTATTGATCAATTGAAACTTGCTCCTTTTATTAACCCATCAAGGGCGACATTAAATATTATTCTCGATAACCAATGGTCCAATGCCGACATCTGTTTATGCAATTTCTAGTTAGTGTTTTTTGAAGCGTAAATCAAATTGAATAAGCTTTTCAGATTGAATTTCATTAAGGAGGGTGTCGAACTGACCGAATTTAACCTTTTATTATTCTTTATTAATTAATAATAGCAGCTTAAAAACGTAATAAACAAAATATTATTTAGTATTCAATCTGTGAAAAGAAATAATAATAATAATAATAATAATAATAAATAGGCTAAAAGTTATGATGGAAAGATGAAATTTGCTATTGTATACGTGTTTATTATTCTATTTCATTTGAAGTTTTCAGTTACAAGAAATAAAATAAAGTTTTTGTAAACGTAAATTATTTAGTGATGCCAGTGCAAATGATATCGTAAATTACATGTCAGGGAAATAAATAATATACAAGAAACAAATATTCTGTAGCAATTGACATTACAATGCCATTCTTCGAGTTGTTCTTTTGATTTTTGACAATTTAAAAGGTTTTGTAAGAATACTTCAAATCGTGATGATGAAAGAATGAATAACCAATGGCAAAAGAAAGACTTTCAATTTCCTGGCAACATTACTTTGAAAATGACTTTTCTATCTGAAAATGTCAAATATTGAATATATTTCAGATTCAAAATGCTTCTTTATGATCATAAATTTTGATCGTAATAAATTATTTCATATTTAAACTAAACATTATCAAGTCGGTTAACTACGGATATATTTGACTAAAAATGATATTTAAAATGATACCTAATTTTAATTACCTCTAACGTTAGAATGCCTTACGTTTTGTATTTAGTGAATTACATTAATCATCATCATCATGATGAACCAATCCAAATTTAGTACCTCACGTTTCGTCTTGCATTACTAAATTTTGAAGATGCTTCTGATGGCTCCATCCAATTCTTGGTCACCTTCTATCCTATTTACCTTTAACAAATAATAACAACAACTAATAACAATAATTATTTGTTATTTACAGACTAAGTTAAACAGGATAGAAGACGACCAGGAAGTAGATGGAGTGATCTGAAAGCTCTTCAAAATTGAGTGATATGTTCGACCTAAATCTGGATTGGTTCATGACGACTATTATTATCGTTATCATCATTGACTGTTCTCATAATTTACTTGCAAGGTCTGATCCGAAAGATAAACATAAATCGAATAAACACCAGAAAATAACTTCTTTATATGAATATCCTTATACCGATAAGTATAAACTTATTAATATTAAGAATATTTGTACAGGAAAATATATATATTCCTAATATATAAGAAGATATATATGTTACTGTTGTCACTATTAGGTTTATTGTTGCATTTTATATTTTAATACGCAATTCAAAATTATAATTTTGAACTCTGTCGAACTACGAGTATCTCTCACCACCGGTCGCCTCATTGCGGGTTTAGCCAAACTTATAATAGGCTTGGTAAAAAGGTCCACTTAGTGCCCACAGGGCAGTAAGTTTAAAAAAAAATTGTACCCATTGTAAGTTTGGCCATGCTCACAAATGGAGTAGCCGAGTGGTGAAAGACGGAGCATGATCCTGAAAAACCACTAAAAAATTCCTGGGATTTTTCGATTGCCAGGATTTGAATCCGGATGTTAAAACTACTGTAATTTAGTAAGACACAAGATCATCCGCCCTTGAATGTTTTAAAATAAATATTTACGTTCTTGCAGATGAAAAATTCTTATGAGAAATCATCATCACTAAATGTGTTAATTTTATTTAAAATTATTAATGATAAATCAGAAAATTATAATTTATTAAGAAATTTTAAAACAAACTGAATTTAGATACAAAGAAATTTTATGCAAAACGTTATTTAAAATATTTTTACATTCAAAGAATTTTTAAATAACTGAAATTATCACTCTTATTATTACTTGAAAATTCGTTTCTTGAAATGAATACGTTTCATTGACATAGAAAGTAATTATAGGAATTTCAATAGGAAATAAGGTATTGCGTTTTCTGTGGCTGTTTCACGATGAATCAACAAATGTTAAAGGTTCGTGATGGGTGGCGACACAGTGACAGTCACTCACAAAGATCTTAACAGTATACTCACGTAACTATGCTATAAAATTTTCATGTTTTTCAGAAAAAAATATGCTTAAAAGAACAGTGTTACTTCCGATTTTATTATGAAAGAAAAACAAATTTTATCCAATTTTCGACAATGTTATTTGAATACACGTTAGTTATATGAATATAAATATAGATATAACAGATTTCTAAGTGTATGCCGGTGATAGTCATCACGCGAATAAAGGATATTACATACATACGTATTATATTCGAATGTAAAAATATTGCATACATATTAAATTATTGAATGTATGAAACTATTTACTGACTATTAATGTTAATAATTTTGACTTATAATGTTAACTTAATGATTATTTATTTATTTATTAATTTCATTTCATAATTGGGCTATGTTAGGTTTATGTATAAATTTTAATTTATTTAAGGTCTTGTTGTTTAATATATTTCAATTAATATTAGACTAGAATAATTTAATAAAACATATGTAAAAATATGTTTTATTAAATATGAGTTGATGTAAAAGTTTCTGGAATTTTCTAGATTTTTATACTACAACATTTATTTCAAAAACAAAAATAGTTTATTCATGAAAATAATTGCCATTACATTCAAGCACTTTTTTCCATTGATTGGGCAGGTCATACATCTGCTGAATAAAACTCAGGTTATTTTGACTCAAAGAACTCTGTAAATGCGATTTTCTTCTCATCATCAGCAAAATGCTGCAAGTATTGCACGGAGCGGGAGATGATAGTCGGACGGTGCAATGTCTGGGACAATACGAGGGTAAAGAAGAACCTCCAAGCCGAAATCAACAGCTTCTTCCATGTTAGAATTGACACGTGTTGTCACGAAGAAAATACACAATGTTCATCTGTGGATCAACTGCGGTGGACTGGTCACAACCAAATGTCTTGTTCATTTTTCGTGTGGTCAAGTATGGTTGGCTTCCACCAGCTGCTGCTGCAGCTCGTCATCCAATAAGACTGAAAGCCTTCCTGATCATGGCTTATCTTCGACTTCATATTATCCACCTTTAAATTTACTGAACTAATCGTAGATTATAGACTTGGAGATGGTCTTCTTGCCAAACAATTCCACCATACGGCGATGAGATTCAGCTATTTTAATAATCGTAAAAGTGCACATTTGCAAATTTGATCCGAGAAAGCGCTGGCAAACTTGATATATTTAAAATGTATTACCAGATAGAATGGCATTTCCATACCTCACAAGAAACTTCTAGATGCCATCCGTTGGAGAACAATTTTGAATATTCTAGAGATGTCTAGAATAACTTTTGCATTAACTCAATAGTCAAATAATCTTCTTACTGAACCTAACATAAGTTTGTATCAGAATGAAAGCTATTCTAAAGAGAAAAAACTATGTCAAATTTTTTATTGGCTAAGTAGTAATGCTTCTTAGTAAGAGACAACACGCAAAACTGAATTTATATATCGGTAAATAGAAAACAAAGGAAACGAAGATTTCATAAGATCACAAAATGACTGAAAAAATAACTTTATTTGATGAAATTTTTACATTACATATGATCATTTGGAATATTTGACAGTTTCAAGTTTTCAGCATTGTTTCAGAAAAATGATTCAAATTGTAAATTCAGATATAGTACATGCATACTACACATATTTGTGTATATATTCTTATATGCACAGGTACTGTACATATAATACAATGCAACAAGTTATTTCGTTTGATTGCCGAAAAACAAAAGCATGATTACTTACTTTCTTTATTCATTTCTAATAAAACTAATATAAAAAATAACAGCCTAAAGATTATAATGTCTTTTACGATTATAAGCTATTTTATATGGAGTATTGATAAATACGTACTTTTAATAAAATAATTAAATACTCTTTATCATTTGATATAAATACATTGAAAAATTACGATATAATTTAATATATAGATTACTATAAATTATTTTTTTGTTTGTTTTTATTGAATTTAGATTTTATACTTATTCTATATATAATTCGTTACATTCTTTATAGAGATATACTGTATTTAAGGAATAAATCAATTAATAAATATATATTTACTAATATGTGGAATATCTTTCTCCCTAGGCAATATTTTATGCAACTTTAAATAATAATTCGAATCAATCATTTAAATTTAATGAAAAATGTACGAGATTATACGTTAAATTTTTAAAAAGTAGTATTTATTTAAGTAATCTTAGGAAAGAAAACGTTTGAATTCAATGAATTCACATTAAAAATTAATAATCGTGTTTAAACAAATTTCAAAGCAATTTGTAAGTTTATACGTTTTTAATATATTCATTTCTCTGTAATTCTTAACATTTTATATTTTATATGCTGTGTTATTTTAATCTTTCATCGTTACACCAGCATTTTTGATTATTGTTTAAGAGAGAAAAAGATGTTTTCTACACGAAATGTTCTATCCTATCTCTGAAACTCCACACGCACTTTATCTGATCCTTCATTTGTATAATTATAAAAGTAATAAAATAATATTAATTATATGCTTACCTGCTAAAAATATAGACCAGTAATGGCCAACCTTTTCTCGAAGGTGGATCAAACTCGAATTCGAAATTTAGTAACTTCAAATCGCAAAAAAATGTGATTGTAACGGAGCCAAATGTTTAATTTAATGCAATTTTAAAAATTGAGACCCAATAAACAACAGTTCCACTGTCGTACCGTGCGTTTGTCTCTTTGTCTACTCGTTAATCTTAAGAACGGAGTTAGATAGATGAAAATTGAGATCAAGTATGGAAAGCTTATAGGACGGAGGTTCCGATTAACTATATATGAACTTCCGTCTGAACTGGAAATCGTGTGATTTCAATTCAAAATTTTCTCGAGAACGGAGTTAGATGACTAGCATGGCTCGATTGCTGCCATGAGAATTATGATGCACAGAACAAGATAATAATAAACCAGATATAGAAAGTTTAGGGAGCGAGTCTCCAATTAACTACAGCCTATACGAATTTACGTTTTGGGTCGAAAGTTACGTGATTTTTTTAACATTAAAAGATGATTAATAATTGCAGCCCGGCATTGTGATGATGTCTCGATAAATAATTGCTTATTTTATATAATTTTTCTATTCGAAGTTCATAATCAGTATTCTTTAAATTTTTCACGACAGTTTTACGACATTCTTTTACAAAGTATCTGATAGATTTTTAAAACTGCATAATTTATGAAAACCTATTACTTTCTAAACATTCAATGCGACCATCACTGATACAGACAATGTTATGCAATATTTTTATGTTCTGCATTACATTGTGTTTTTGATTATTTTCTGATCAAAGATCAACAGAAACTCTAAGCCATAAGAAAATGTCTTGAGGACCTCATTTCATTATATAGGACCTAAATAAATTATTATACTTTTAAAATTATTTAATACTAAAGACTATATAAACACGCGATTTTGTGTCTTTCTCTAAAGATTTAATTGTATATTTTTCAACATTATTTAATAATAATGATTTTAAATATGTAGTTGTTTGATTCAAGACAAATAGGTATCGATTAATCAAATTAGAAGCAGCCTTATACTTTAATAAAACTTAAATAAAACTTATAAATCTACACTAAACAATAGACCATATTAAAAATGAACAATATAGTTTTTATCATCGAAACATTATATAATTGTATGATTAAGCTAGGGTCCGAAAAAATACCTTGCGACAATTATTAATCTTCTTTACTTGGACTTGGTTCAATATTATCTGTTGCTTTTTATTAACTTAAACATCTCGAGCCAAAATTGAATTTAGCATATGTTGAAAATCCTGCACTTTAGATCAGAATTCGTAACGATTTTCAGTTTCAAGAATCAAGAACCTTCATAAGTCATAAGTGTGCATGTGAAGCTGATAATTTTTACTTCATTTACTTCAATTTTCTTTATAAATTTAATTATTTTACTTTTCATCATAATTAATAATATTATTTTTTAAAAGTGAAATAGATATGATATCATCCATATGAAAATTTTAACAATATGAAGTAAACACTAAAATAAATATCGTACTTAATGAAATATAAATGGATATATTGTTGTTAAATTATAACAACGATACATCAGCATTTTTCACAAGATTAGGTTAACATTACATTGGCAAAATTAAATTAGTGACGATATTGTTACGAATTATTACGCTGTTCATATAATTTATTTAATTTTTAATGCTTAGCAAAAATGAACTGCTATGCTGTCATTTCTTTGTGTTCTCTAATTATTCGTACTGTTAATATCAGCAAATCGAACTGTAAACACTGTCCTAATATTCAATTCAATGTTAAATTAGAACATATGCAAAACAAATTTGCGTGTCATTCATTCATAAACTCTTCCAAATGCAAATCCCAACTACTTAGTGAAGTAAGGTGCTAATCAACAAAGACATCTCCGGTTATCAAAATATGTATATAATTCGTTTTTTACGTTTTAAAATTTTTTCGAAATCGTCTAAATGCATCATAAAATCCAAAACTTCACAATGAAAGTAGTAACTCCCAATATTTGGAATTATATATATTTTTAAAATTTTAAATGCTCATATCTCAGAAGGAACTACAGTTTTGGTATGGTTTAGCGCCTTATTGCATCGAGCCCTTCAAATTACAGAAAAATAATTGAAAAAGTAGAGAAATGTTAAAATATCTAATGCTATAGCATCTTTTATTTCGTTATCAGTTTTATAAATACAATAAAATTGTTTATATAGTGAAAGAGATAGCATAATGTAGGTTTTCAGTACATCATAATTAGGATTATCTAAACGAAAAAACAGCATCTGTTTCGAATTAGTGTTTTCTAATTGACAACAGCTAGATGTCTGAGTGATTAGTTTGTCAGACTGGGGAATCTGGGAATTTTTGGGAGGGTGACCCGATCTGGATACATCAGACTCCGTCCCTCAACACCCGGCCGCCCTATTGTAGGCCTGGCTGAACCAATAATTGGCTCGATAGTATGGACTTCTTAGTGTCCGCAGAGCGAAAAGAGCAAAAAAAAAAAAAAATAAATAAATAAATAAATAAAATAACAGAGTGATAAATACTAGATGATTACTACAATAATAATCCTATTTCTCCTTCGAATGTTTAAAAATTAACTAGAATTTACTATTGTTTTATATGTTCTCTGTTAAATTTTCTGTATTTGCCATGTCTATGCTGTGTTTACTCTTAGGTAGATCGAATTACATTTTGTATTAATTATATTGTTTAAACTTCTAACATATAAATAAGATTTGATAATTTTCTTTATGATTTTTACAATAAGTAGAAACCAAAATTTATTAATTTTTTACACTTAATTATCTCCAAGACATAATTATGAAGTTTTCGTGCATCTGGTAAGAAATGAATAATAAATAACTTCACGTAAATCCTATATAGACATTTCAATAATAAACAACTTCACCTTCAACGTATGCGTAATAACGAGGTTATTTATTACCTATTGAGATATGTTTACGGCTTAGTTTATAGTTTGATATATTAAGTATTTTAAATTATTAAAATATTTGGTCATTAGTTAATGATAATTTATTCTATCCAATTAAACATTAGATTGTGATGGATCCATTAATATACTAATGATGAACATTAATGAATAATTGAATTATGAAAATTTAAAAAGAAAATTGAATAATGTTAAAATATTAAATTAAAATGAACTAAAATATATTACAATCCACTTCAAAATAATTTTAATTATTATGTCCTATTGATGGATATTTATATTTTAATGCTGTAAACGAATAGTTTCTGGCATAAAAATATTTTACCTTTTTTCCTTCATTTTTTCCTTCAAGAAAAACAAATAATATTTGTTTTTCTTGAAGTTAAATATATGAAGCACTAAAAGGTTATTCCAATATGAAATATTGGTTAATGTTACCTATGGTTCCAAGATGGCGGCTCGTCTCTGATTCCAGCAAATAGAAGAAAGGAAACAGTGGGGACGCACGTTCTAATCTAACCTAACCTATTCTAATAATTTTGTTGGTAATAATTATGGTAATTTATTAGAATAGGTTAGGTTAGGTTAGAACGTTTCCCTTCTGTTTCCCTTCTTCTATTTGCTGGAATCAGAGACGAGCCGCCATATTGGAACCATAGGTAACATTAACCGAAATTTTTATATTTGGATCGAATAATAAAAATTAGCATTAGAATAGTTTAATTGTTCTTGATCTGTACCAATGGAGTAAAAGAGTTTCTGTACTTACGGTGCGGAATCTTTACAAGTAGTCTTTTCATAATTATATTTAGAGACTACTGAATCGAAACAATCTGGTGGCTCAGTAACCGCCAATTGTATAGAATACAAAAATTTATTATGGATTCTCTTTTACTAGATTAATTTTTTCTGACAAAGAAGTCAGCGTTTTGATGTAATTTCACTTTTAACATAATTTAAAACAAATACAGTATTTCAAATTGTAACCATTACTTTTTTGCGTTTATGGGACAAAAAAATTCTAATTGCCTTTGCAAAACTGGTGCTCATGCTAAGAGAATGATTCAAATTTCTATCGTGGTTAAAATCGTATCTGTATTAACTATAGGTTCCTGCTTATTGATTCACGAAAGAGCCAATGATTAGGGTGAATCGGTAACCAGGTACTTCACAATTATCAATGATAACTTATCACTAATTCCTGCAAATGATCACAGTAATAAGATAAATTAGAACTTATGCAAATGCATTTATCTAAGGCCATACTTGATTTTAATTGGATACGATATACTTAAAGCCTTAATAAACATTGAAAATATAAATATCAATTGACTGACAGATGTTTTTGGTCAATGTTTTTAAATTAAATATAGAATTTGTTTACACTAAAAATCTATAACGTTAATAAAGTCTATATGGTAGCCTATCACAATAATACTGCATTCAAAACAGAAATGTTTGCAAACGATATTCGTTATTTGTTTATATATATATTATTTTTTTAAATGTTATTTTATTTGAATTCAGTGGTGGAAATGTTATTAATGTTCTATATATTTTCTACACAAAATATTCTGCACGAATGATGCAAATGATGCAAAAACCAACAGTTACAGTATACAGTAACTGCATTCACGTTCTTCAGTGAATGATGATTAAGGTTGATACGTAGTCATATCATCAAAGATTATTTCATTTAAATAATAATAAAATTCAATTGGTCTAGTAAATAGTCTTATAAATAATACATTATAAGTTATTTAACTATTTTAATAAGTAAAATATAATAAAATAGTTAATAGTAAATTACGAGAAATCTTTATATCGGGATTATATCGTAAATAAGATAAATAAAATTTCGACAACTTCATTTCTGGCTACAATATTTTGTGTATGAAAGCTAAACTTTCATCGTATGATAGGATATTGTAATATACAATATGCCAAATTTTATCTGTATTTTGTGAGTTAGATATATTACAATGAGACGACCAACCAAGAAAATGTATTTCAAATTTAAATTATCTTAGTGTACAAAGCCTAAAGATTGGAATTAAGCAAACCTAATAAATTACTTTAAGTTTTTCGAATGTAATAGCAATTATATTTGTAAAAATTTTTGGAAAATCATCTCAATTTATGAAAAATGTCTTTGAAATTTCTACAAATACAGGTTAACTATTCCTACCTTACGTCTCTCGGTTCTAAACAACGAAATGATTGCCCGTCAACATCTCGCATGAATTACTGTTCCGAGCTAAGTAAATAATAATATTTAAAAAATAATCATCTGAGATTTAAGTAATTTTAAAACGTCTACGAAGCATATTACGTGTAAAAGATAATAAAATTTTACTACGGTACAATATTTTCTGCTATAAAATTCGATTTCGATTATATAATAAAATATTTATTTAGTTTTATTAAATGTGAAAAAATAACACCGTACAATCTCAAGTGTGTATATCAACGAGAAATAAGGAAAACACCGAGTGAAATATATTCATTTTTAGAATAAATAAATTTTAAATTTTAGAGTTCTTCATAAATAATTCAAAGGTATTTTAAAGTTTCCTTTATTCGGATTTTCGAGATGGTGGGGAAAAAACATCTAGAAGTAAAAATACAACCGCATAAACTATAATAAAAATAAAAATATAGAAATTTTGGATTTAGGATTAATAATAAGCTTAAAATATTTTTTAATTTCATATACATGAAAGAAAACTTTTCTTTGTTATTTTTTCTCTTCCTTTGTTTTCGTAAAGAATGTCGTAATTTTTCGGTATAAATTTAACACGGAAAAATATAAAAGATTATTGGTAAACATGGTATTTATGATTACATTTAAAATTCAAATACTTTTATGCTTTAAAAATCTTCGAATCTTCACACTTAACAATTTTCATTTTTTATAACCACATAAAAGTTACGTATGAAGAAATGATGCATAGTCCTATGATCATTTTATTTTATAATTTTTCAACTTTTTGATATAATTTATTTTTTTATTATCATTTTGAAATGTTTCTAACATAAACTAAACAGTTTTATTAATTATAAACTGTAAAACCTTTCACTTAATCTCTATTTTTTTTGTTATATTAGTCTGTATAATACGATTGTTTCCTATTATAAATTCAGAGTATGCATAAAGAGTTCAGTATAGAATTATTAACGAATTTTCAGTTTAATTTATCAAATTTAATTTAATTTTTCAGTGAAGAAAATTTGAAAATAGGCGAAGTAAAAGTTAACCAATGAATGGCACGAAATTAGTTAGTTTTTTTTTTTCTTTCCTAGGGGAAGAACCGAAAAAATTCTTATGTCTTTTTTCAAAAAATCATTACTTTTCGATTTTCTCAGAATACAGAAATCGTGTTAATCTTATATTCATTATACAACACATGTTAAAACAATACATTACTACAGATTATATTAAATTATTTACATACGTATATTATTTCTCTATGTAAAAATATTCATGAACGATGAAAAATACGTACTGTGCCAACAGCATGCGTGTTTTAACGATTTTGTAGAAGCTATTCATAGGATTACGGTATCATGTTTACTTTGACATCAACTATGACATGAATTAGTTTAGGATTTAATTATAACATTAATTAATTATTGTTTATATTAGATCTTATACAAGGAAAGATATGCCGACTGTAGTCCAGACTGTACACGATACAATTTATTTTTTATTTTTTAAATAATACAATAGCCAGTTTTCTAGAAGTATTATTGATTTAGAAACACAAAAAAATTGAAAAAATATTTTTAAATTAGGGATACGTGATACGAATGGTCGAAATAATTTTATAGATTTCTTAAATATTTCTAGGAAAACGTATGCATCTGTAGTATGTTTTGCACCTTTATTTATGCACTTATTTATCAATATGTAGCACTTAAAACAAAGATAAAAGTAGACCAATGTCATTGGTGATGCAGCAGGTATTGTCATAAACAGGTGGGAGACGTTGCTTAGCAACGGACCGATGCAAGCAGAAAATTTACACGAGAGAGGAGGAGGACATATTTCAGTCATGCAGCCGATGAATGACGATTTTCGATCCGTAGAAGTAAGATGTCAACGAAATCCTGCTACTCTCGAGGAGCAGCAAGACCGAACACAAAGATGGACCACCATAGTGGTATGTGCTGTCACTGGTTCAATTCTCTTCATCGCTTTTCTACTAATTGTCATCTCCTTGTCCTTATCACCTACTATTGATGAAAAAGGTATATATACATGTAGAATATTATGTTTCCTTCTTTAAACAATAATTTATTCCGAATTTACCTTTAAATTAATTTATATACAACACAATAAATTTTAATTTTATATTTAGAAATTCAATTTTTGGTGTTTTGTTATGTTAACTAAATATCGCCGTTATGTAGCTATTTAAATATTTAAGATATTTAAATTATTTCCATTAATATTTAAATATCTTTTCGTGTTGCATCATTTTAAATAATACAAAAATCCATTTTGTCGAAATAGCATTTTTAAAAATCATTATAATTTTAATTAAAGACTCATAAACATTTATTTAAATTTTTTGATGTTTATAGGATTTTTAAAAAATTAGAAAAATTCAAGAGAAATAATTAAAAATTTATTATATTAACATTATAAATAATTTCTAAAATTTTTAATTAGCATAATTGAAATTAAATCTTTGTTTTTAGTAAAGGTTTTTAAATAAGAAATAAGATAAAATATAATAATATATTTTTTTAAAATTTATTTATTTAATTTTATTAAGTTAATTTGAAAATGTTATTAACTTATATACATGATTGTAATCATTTTTAATGATTATTTTACTACTGAAATTATAAATTTAATAATTTAGTAAATATTTAATTTGGGAGAAGAGATAAAATTAATCATAATTATTAACCAAGTTACTTTACTACTAAACTAATAATAATACAATATAATATTTTCTTAAAAGAATTTTAAATCATGTTATTACCATAATAGCTCATGAAATTAAAATAATTGATTTTAATTCCATTTATGAGCTATTGTAATAACTTACAATATTTCTAATCACAGTGATATATCTAATATGAAGTAATCAATCTTAAAAATTAAATTTAGCATTTTTTAAATTATAAATGTAATTTTTTAATGTGTTATTTCTTAATTACATTTCCAATCATTTTAATTTACTGATAAAAATATAAAATGTTTGCATAGTTATTTTATAAAATAAGTTTTCTTGTTGATGATTATTTCTCTAGAATGATTGGAGAGAATCAATAAGTATATATCATACTAGAGCATCTCTTTATACCTTTCAAATATGATTTATAACCAACATATCTCTAATCAGTGAGAAAGTTCTGATATATTAGCAATCATTCTTAGAAATCAATATCTTTTTACACGTGATAATAAAGCATAAATCATGTTTATTCTTGCGATAATATATAAGAAAAATACATAAAATAGTTTATGTAACATAACTGTAAATGTAATTTTGTATATACATGTTTTACTGTTCTGAATCAAAATTGATCATTATGATTTTCTGAAAAATGTATCATATTGATTTCTGGATATTGCTGTATGTACAATGATGCAAATAGAACTTGATATTTTAAGAATATTTTCAAAAAATATGTCTGGAGCTTGTGTTACTCCTACTTATTTATAGAATAAATGATGTGATGTCTGTTTGCCAAATAATTTTTTACAAGTTAAAATGAGAAAAAAATATTTAAATTTTGAATTTTTCTATGCATTATCTTATATATAATATATAAAGGTCATCTTGTATATAATATACAGATTTCTATTATATTTATTCACGCACTCCTGTCTAACTTGATATAATTTATACAGCAAGTTTAAAACGGATTATGATATAAATCACTGTTGTAATAATTAAAATAGTACAATTTTTTAAGAATTATAATTTTAAGTTATCTGAAACATTAGCTTAATTTAGCTGACACGTTAATTTATATATAGCGATAAGAAATTTCGGTGAACTTGCAAGTAATTAATATTCTAAATGACAAAAATTGCTTTAGTTTCTACAATATATTCTTTCTTAAAATAAAACTGAATTGGAGAAAAAAAAATTGAACGAGACAGTTAAAAAGTCAATTAAATAAACACCCAAATCAATTTAGTAAATTTAAAGAAATAAAGTTAAATTCAATGTCACTTTCAAGTAAATGTATATATATATAAATTCAAAGAGAATAACAATTGAAATTTTAAAAATTAAAAAAAGAAAAAGATGATGTTAAAGATATTGATTCTCGATTTATTCTAATGTGATTTGTAAAAATTTTTCCACAAACTTATATTGAAATTCTTCCAAATCTTTTATTTAATTTAATAAGATGTGATAAAATTATTACAACTTTACATAAATTAAATTTTATTTAAAATTAGTTATAACATTTTTTTTAATTGTAAATCCAATTTTGTGTAACGATTAATTGGATTCTTACTCATTAGAATTAATTTGTAAAAACAAGTGAAGAGATCAATGTCAAATGTAAAATTTAAATTAAAAAAAATGAAATGATAAATAAGATTATAGAAAAGAAATATTTTCATTTTTATAATTTGTTTTTTCTATTTTTAAACCAATAATTAGATTGTCTTTTAGCAAATTTTTCTTTCTTTTTTGTTCTGATTCCAACCAATATCAATAAAGGAATGTCTACCGATTAACGTTAATTCTAATATTTAATTATATAATTAAATGAAACTAATAAGTAAGAAACGATTTTGTGCAATTTAATTAACAAATTTTCCGCTCTGGTGTGTGTTTATCTGTGTGTCAGTCAAAATAACCCTATTTGTTATATCTAAATTTCTTAAAATATATGAATAACATTAAAAATTTGACCTAATTCAGGAGCAATGAGTGAATAAAATAGTACTTTCTTATTAAGTAAATTTATAAAAATATTCTTACAACTTGTTTGAAAATAAATACAAAAATATTCCTAAATAAGAATTAACCTTAGAAGTTTAAATTTTTATTTAACTGTATCTAATGTAATCATTTCTGCAATTAGAATGTCTTTTCTAAAAAAGGAAACGTGTTAAATAAAACGTTTAATTTGAGAATTTTTTAAATGCTGTGTAGAAGATTTATGAATTTTTATTCTTTAATATTTTATATTTAATAAATATATCTTTAAATTTTATGAGGCAATTTCTTAAATACTCCAATTAAAATTCTTTAAAATACAGTATTACTGTATATAATTCTGAAAGATATATATAATATTTTTATCTTATTAATGTATAAAACAAGAATACTTTTATATTTATTTCATCCTGTGACCTCTTTTTTAAATTTTATTAGTAACTTAGCCCTGTAAAAGCAATGCAATATTTTATACTATCGTTATTTCATGTCTCTTTTAGCTATTTTCTGACTATTTCTCGCATTTATTTATTTATTATTTTTTAATAAAACAGTGACTTTTTTAAAAAAAGGATTAAAGATGTATTTAGTGAGAAATGTTCGGATATTTTATAGACTTCTATAAATAATAAATAATTGTATTTATGTCTACTTCTGTCCTGTGGTGTAAAATTGTGGGAGGAACATTCAGCATTCAAACTTTGTTAGTATCGATCAGGTACGAAATATGTTAGGAGTATGGAGCCATAATAAATATAAAATATTCAAAAATCGTCGTTAGCATTAATATTTAGGTTATAGTTGGTGTTAAAATATTCAAAAATTAAGAAAGAGTCAAAAGTTTCGTAGATGGATGGAAGATATTTCGGATAGTAGAGGATATCTAATTGAATTCGTGTTCCTGGTTCAACTCATAAATGGAAGGAAAGTTGCACATTTAAGTGGCTTTTATCTCAACCAGAACTTTTTGCTGTATTGTATTTTGTGGTATAAATCTTACATTTGACGAAAGATCAACCCGAACTTCACATATAAGACAGTCTACATAAATCTACAATGTATGTAGCTATCTGAGATCTTCTTGGAGAGAAATCTTATCCATTTATTCTTCTAACAAAATCAAGTTTAGAAAGAAAACATGGCTATATAAAAATTAAATTGAACAAAAATTTCTTGTCTGTGGTTATTTATTTTAACAGTTTGACGTTAATTAAAATATAAGAAAAACTCTCCGTATTA
This sequence comes from Centruroides vittatus, assembly GCF_030686945.1. Lineage (NCBI taxonomy): Eukaryota > Metazoa > Arthropoda > Arachnida > Scorpiones > Buthidae > Centruroides > Centruroides vittatus. Next base: position 2,486,935 of record NW_027120741.1, read on the forward strand.
TTAATGATTTTTATTCTCCGTATATTCATTTATTTTTTATTCCGGTTTGAATTTTATTATTACTTTTTTAAAATTTATAAAAAAAATAATTACAAGGAATGAAAATGTATTTAATCAATGGCTAACTTTAAAAACAAACAAAAACAGATTACATATTAATATTACTTTCTAATACTGAATTTTATTTATAGTTTCAAACTCCAGAAAAACTCCGATTTATTTTATCTTCGAACTTTTTGTTTTAATTAACTTATATTCAGTTTGTTATAATGTATAATTCTGCCCTAAGACCGAGAAGAAATAAACACGATTAAGTTATCTTCTTATCAATTAAAATACGCTAATTAACAATTTTTACTAAAAAAAAACACTTTAAAAGTTTTATATCATTTAAATTTGATGTTGATCTTAAAGCTTTAATTAAGCTAATGAACTTGAGTAAATATACTATTAAAAAAGCATTTGTCATGTATATGGCAAATAGTACACATTATACTGATTGTAAACAAATAAACCTTAGTAAACGTAGGTCGAAAAGACAATCGTTTCCGAGATATTAACAGTTTTGTATGTTACTATCATGACTGATTTATTGGCTTCTACGTGTCGCATGCGGCGTGAAAAGAGAAAATAATCTTGCCAAATCTTTACTTCGATATTTACAAGTGTTCCACACTTTTTCCTTCCACATTTTATACACCCTTGGCATCTCACGAAGTCGCGAACTCCTGAAAATTCCATGTCTTTGTCGGGTTATTGATCTCAAAAAACGATATGAATATGTTTACTACGGTGATTTTACTCACTTTGGTTCGTATTATCTACTATATAAATGCCGAATGGTTTTTTTAAACATCATATATAATTTCCACCAGTAAAATAACTTATATAAGATCAGAGAAGAATACATTAATTTCCTATAAGAAATAAATGCCCGAATGTTTATTATTAATGAAAACAGTGTTATTTTTTTCTGATTCAATCTTCTAACGATGTTTACTTAAAATGATAAAAGTATAAATAATTCTGTAGTTGCGGAAGAATGTTATTTCCTGTAGAAGCTTAAGTTTCCGGTAGAAATGTAACTCACATATACTGAAGATAGTAACTCTAATCTCTTCAAAAACGACACCGACAAAATCAAATAAAAAACTTTTCTACACAGAGAAATGTTTATGATTTATATATAAATAATAAGATAGACTTACAATTATTTTTATAATTATTTTACGCAACATTTAGCCTAGTTGCTGTTTTGAACGTAAACTAATTTTAAATTCTAGTTATAAAGGTTATATCATATATTCTAGAGGTTAGTATAGTTTATGAATCATATATATATATATATATATATAAAATATCATTCATCATATATTATTTCATATCTATTAAATCATACAAAGTTGCTGGCAGCGAAGACAAGTCACTTCTACATTATTCAACTATGTGATTAAGCTGACAAGAGTATTCAATTTCTGTCCAAATATATGTCCTCGGGGCTTCAGTCAATTGATTATTATTTAAGAGATTGTCGGAAGTTATGAATATTTTCATTTTAAAAATAAATTTCATGCAAAATATCATGATTTACGACTTTTTCCCCCTCTCGTGATATTCCGTCCAGGCTATTGATTAATGAAAAGTGTGATCCAGTTATTAAAATAGAGGCGTAAGTTTGAATATAATAATAAAAAAAGAGACATTTTTAAGAATTTTTGCTAGATTCTGATATAAACAAAAATTTGTTTCAGACTTTCGTATATTTTGTATTTAATAAAGTTCGAAAATAAAAATTTTTTTCCTCCAGTTTATTGGATTTTAGTTAAATTCCAGAGTGGAATTTTCACTCCTTAATAGATGATAGATGACTTACACACTTCAGCAATTTCTGACACGGATTTGTTTATGTAATAACCTTTCTATAACAAAATATTTATGCGATTTAACCTTCTGTTTCAGTAGGAAATATTCAAATTATGCGTTATAGAACTGAATTAAATAATATTTTTACGTTAAATATGATATTATTGATAAATTCTTATTAAAAAATTAGCACGGTAGATTTAATTTTGATGTGTAAATTCATAAATTTTGTCGAAGGCCGCGGCTAATTTTATTTTTGAAATATAAGTACAAAGATGGTATTTTTATAAATAGTTTTATATATTTTTTTAAAAAAGTTTCAGATTTAAGAGTTTATTTCACTTTAAAGAATCGCTAATGAATCAGTTTTCTAGGCGAATTAAGTGGTTTGCATACAAAGATGTTAGATGCTAAAATAGTAATAGTTCAATATATAAATATAAATAGAAAAAAAAAAACTAAAATTGAATACGAAATGTTGTAATAGTTGTAAAATACATTCGCATAGTCCACGGCCATTACCATTATCATTTATTCATATGTAGGATACAATTGAAGAACTTGTGAACAAAAAAACCCGAATATTTATTTATTTATTTACAAGAAAATACAGTGATGTCACAGTGATAACGATAGCTGACCCCCCTAATAACAAACAAACAACAAACCCATAAAGATAAAAATAAAACTAAAAGTACAGTTTAAAAAAATGTCGAAGATAAATCTTTATCCCTTTTCCTCCTTTCCATCCCTTCTACTTCTCTTCTTCCCTTTTCATCTTCCCTTTCTTTAAGGTAAAATATATAAAATAATACGAAATTATTTCTTTGTTTTGTTTCACATACGACAATGAACTCCGACGTAAAAACACAAAACTCCCAATAATTAAAAGCGTTACATTAAATTATAATCCTCATTATTAATCTCACCAATAACCTTATATCATTTTAAAGCTTATTAGCGAGACCTTTAAATATTACATTTAATAATAATCATTAAATAAACGTTACACAAATTTTATATTGATAAAACTTTCTCTTAATAAATATGGAATAATATTTTGTTAAATTGGAATTAATTCACGAATTAATTAAACTTAAAAAAATATATTTTTGTAGCATATTATGGTAATTGATAAGATAATTGTTACAATTGTGATTGTTTTATTAGAAAGAAATGTTATCTGATGTGCTGTACGTTATAAAAAATGTTTTATGCTTAATCAGATTATATTTTGTTTTATATATTATCCACAGATTTCCATCTTATAATAATCTTAATGTATATCTAACACTAAAATTTTCCTATAAAAGCAGATGTAGATGCGGATGCAGAGTAGTCTCTGACAAGATCAAAAAATAAATAAAATAAAATAAAGAAAGAGATATACATTCGTTCTTTCCACATATTTTTTTCATGAATTTATATAGGATAAATATGAATTTATATAAAAATAACAAAGATATTCGTTCTTTCTAAATATGAATGGCATCCTTGCCAGATAAATATTTTATTGAATGTGAATTTGGAAAAATTCAGATTACGGACGATCATTTTTTTCATTTCTATACATAATTCCTATTTCCTTCGAATTGTTTTAATGTTTTTAAAGTAGCGGTTCCTTTGTTGGTAATATTATAGATGCTGTATAATATTTACGCATGCTAATCGATTATCTATATAACTTTCGATTTTTAAATATTTCTCATTTTAAAAATAATCTGTTAAAAGTATTGTTAAATTTTATTCATTGATATAGATAAATTAAAGTTCATTTTAAAAGAATTTTTAGCAGGGTTTAATAAAGTATCGTAATATTGAATTTTTTCCCCAAAAATAAATCGATATTTTCTAAACGTTTAGAGTAAAGCTTGTACTTTATGATTAAAAAAGAGATGTAGAACCAAAGAAACAATTCATTTAAATACGAAATGTAGTTTATTTAGTATAGAAATTAAAATAATAATATTATATACCATTTTTTTGGGATTAAAAAATAGCGTAAGTTTACACGAGAATATCTAATCGCCTATCGAAAATTATAAATATGTTCGGCAATGGCATATTTTATATCGATTCATTGCATTGCGAACAATAAATCTATATCCATTCTAACATTTTCAAAAAGCAAGCCACAGAAAAACATGCATTCTCCATTCCCTTTAATGTCGAAGTCCGTTCAGGTAACAATCTCAGTAAAATCTTTTGTTCGAGTTATTATAAATTCAATTGAAATCAAACTGAGAATATCGAGTTTGAGTTTATTATTTTATAGTTATGGAAATATATTTTCTGTGAAATATAAACAAATGATTTGATATTATATCAATATATATACACAGTCTTGGATAACTCCATAACTTTGGTTCATTATAATAATATTTTTTGTTATAAATTTACATTTGTACAATATCTAATTGAATTTATTATAGATTGATGTGTGTAATAAGATTAATTCGTTCGTCTTTTGATTTTAATATCCGAGAAATCATACCTTCAAAAATGCGGTTGTCGACAATCTTTATGAAATTCTATGGAATCCAGTGAGTTGTTTATTGCTTTAAAAATTTATTCAGAAATTTTAATTTAGTTTTCGCCTATAATTTACAAATATATTTATTTAATAAGCTTCGTTACAATGCTGTTAAATATTCTAAACGAAACTTATGGTACTTGTATCTCGTATTCGGTCGTTTTATTATTTAGAATATTCGTTTTTTGATAGCGGTTCTTGTGCAATAAGAAAAGAAAGAAAAATGTTTTTATTTTTTATTATAGAAATAGTTTAGGCTAATGTTATAAAATAAAGCCGTAATGAGAAAAATCTTCTTAAAGTGTAGAAGTGACATTTGCCAGAAGTAGAATCTGTAGTGTATATTTGAAAATAGTACAGAACATTCTGTAATGCAAGCAGTCACGAGCAAGCAAATGAGGTACCAATCTCTTGGAAAGTACAGTACATAACTTATGTTAGAAATGTAGCAACAATACATTTTCAATGACTGCATTAGAGAACTTCCTTGACGTCAAACTACCTAAAACCAAGTTGCTCAAAGGTACACTAAAGTTCAAATTTAATCAAAGTTATCATCATCATCATCAGTCACTTTAAGTTTCAGATGTTCGGTTAAGACGTTTGCATTTCGAATGGGTTTATTTCGTGATAAGTCTGAAAACGTGGAAGAGATATTTTTCAGGTTTTCGGATTTGTAACAAGAAGGCGTGACATCTCACTTATTACATGAAAATCCAAATTCTTCTTATTTACATTTAGATACTGTAGCTGTAAATCTTTTATCATTTTGTTTTGCCTATTGCTTTTACATAAAAGTTTATTTTGCTTTTAAATTCTTTATATAAAACCTTTATAATTCATTACGTAGATAAAATGAAATTCTACAATTTTAATTTTCTGAAATGTATATAGAAAGTATTAATTAAGATAAATTGTTTTAATTAAGAAAATTTTGTATTACGTCAATCGTAAATATTTACGCATCATTACTCCGTTAAGAAAATGAATACCATAAATATATTGTATAAAAAAAAAATTGAATTTAAAAATTATTTATAAGAGTTTTAAATTTATTCTTCACTATAACTATTATAAAAATAAATTTTAATGAGAATGAAAATACTAATACATTCTTATTAAAGTTAACTACAGAATTCACAGTTTGACGTCTTCTTCCCAACTTATTTACATTAATTTAAAGAAAAAATAATAATAAGAATAAGAATCTTTTAATAAATTCTAAAATAATATGTGCTTGTCTGCAAATAAAACAATAGAAAATTAGTTTAATTGATCCTCTTCTCGGAATTATTTTCAAATTTTCTTTTCAACGATGTACTGTACAATATAATAATATTTTTTCCTTCTTATATATATATATATTCCATTTCTTAAAGTATATTTTTATTCTTTATTTATCTGTATCAAAAATGTTTTCCCATAATATCATACAATATAATATACACACACACACACACACAAAAAAAAAAAAACTTTCTTTCATCCGACACATGATTTATTGTTTAGTTTGAAGATAGAGCGTACAGTACAATATATATAGAGAATTAAAAAATATATTAAGTCGATTTTATATTCAAAGAGTTATTATAAGATATCACTAAGATAAATAAACAAAAATTATAAATTTTATACTACAGTATCAAATAGTTTCTTCCCACAAAATAATCTGTCAAGTTGCAGTTTTGCAGAAAGTTTTCCGAGTTTATCAACAAGAATGATGATCTCAAATGGTTGAAATGAAGTGGAAGAAATGCTCAAAAAAAAAGATAATCATGTGGAATACACTCTATTTGACAAACGGACTAGATTAATGATCAAACTTTTATACTTAATGTTACAAAATTCTTGTTGAATAATGCACGGTAAGACTCGCATTTCATTTCGTATCATTAATTTAAATCATTATTGAGAATAATTAAATAAAGAAGAAAAAAATATTTCATTTCTATTAAAAGAATATGCTTTACATTAATCAGAGAATTAAATGTTATAAATTATTAAAAATGTTTAAGTTTTATAGATAAAATAGACCGATTATAGTTCAGAATATAAAAAGATTTATTGGAGAACGAATTCTTTTTAAGTTCAAAGTTCTTATGATATTTACTCCATTTAAAAGTAATAGAAAAATGAGAAATTTGTAGTAAGTTTATCAATTATTGAAGATTACAGAAAATCTCGGAACGTTGTTGCATTACATAATTATACGGTGTAGGTGTCCGTTTACGTTTAGTCTATTTATATAATAAGAATTCAGTCATTACTGTTCCATTTAGCTATCGAGTTTCGAGAATTTCGAGAAATGATTATCTCCAATCTTTTATTTTTCCTTTTATAAAAAAAAAAGGAAAAAGAAGTCGATCGTCCTTAAATTGTTTCCATCGTCTTAATTCTTAAGGTTAAGTTATTTATTGATAAAAATTCTCTTCAATTTTTTAAATATTTCTACACAGTTTTTTTTAAGTTATAGAATAAGAAACTATCAATTGCATTTCTACAAATTTTGGATTATCTTTAATTTTATACATCTTCAACTTATTTATTTATTTATTTCGAATAAATCATTTAAAAATCTTTGGTTTGATTAGATAATTTTTTCAACTCTCAGTGATAATTAATGTAAAACGACAGGTGGGCCACACGTTAATCGAAAAGATCATGTTATGTATTTTTTGTTTCGTTGCAAAACTTGAAGTTCGCGTGTGAGAAAGAACAAATTTTCTAGCAGCTGTTTAATGTAAGTAAAATGTTTATTTATAAGTACAGATTCGTCTGTAATTTTCTCATATTTTATAAACCATCAATTGGGAAAATAATTAACGTAAAACAGAGATAGAAAGAACTCTTGTGTGTTTGGTTAAAAAATGTATGTAAAAATCGAGTTTAAATGTCCAAGAAAAATAAAAGGAAAATGACGGGTTTAGTATTCCACTCGAACTTTTATCTAAACAGCTAATTTTAAGTTTGGAGCTAGAAAAGATAATCCTGTAGTTGAACGATGCACGAGTATAAAGGAAACAATATCGATAGCATCATTTAAATGATTCCGTATATATTATAAGAGTATCAACAATCGATATAAACTGTATCGTGTCATAAATATTGCAAAGAGTTCGTGCAAACTCAGTAGAATATAAATAATCCATAAATAGTAACAAAACTATTAGAACAAAACCATCTAACATAATCGAATTAGAGTCGTAAAAATAATTCGAGGATCGCATCCTTTCGGGAGTAATTTTATTATATAAACCGATATCAGGATTTCAACGATTTTGTCTCTTACACAGTTTATCTATTAATGTTTTTCTAAGTTTTAATGGATTTCATAGATGCGATGAAGTGATAATGGAATTTCAGTTGCTATCTAAAAGCGTAATTTCGTACGTTGAATAATTATATTCATTCTTGTGATAACGTCATTATAATAATAGAAAGTACTAATGCATCACTAACTGTTACTATTGTACTTATTTGTTATGGCTATTAAACACGAAAGGGCATTTCGAAAATAATCGTAGTTTGATTTAAAAATAAATTTCCTTATTTTCTCCCGTAAATTTAAGCTTCTTTATGAGTATCTTAAGTGGTTTCTCACCGTGTCATCGCATCACTTTTCTGAATCTGTGAGATAGATGAGGAGGGAATGCGTGTCCACGTGATTATCCGTTGCTATGGTGACGAAACACTAACTGAGAATGCGCACTGCCGACTGATTCGCCTCTCTCGTGGACTGCCAACACTCAGCAAAGTGTACAGGTCACTTTAGGACCGGTGTCGATAGACAGAAGTTTCTAACCATGGAACCTGCCATGTCTCTTCCGGACCTATCTAATCCAGATAGAAGTTCTCTAAAGCAGAGTGTAAAAACCAAACAATCCAACGGTCATCCTAAAGGAATTATAGTGATGGTGACATCCGACGATGCCGAAGAACAGAAAACACCCAAGAAAAGTTCTCCGCGGGAAAGAAATTCTATGGAGCTTCAACTATTATCTATTCCAGATGGAAGTTGCACTCATAGTTGTCGTAGACATTCCTATCAAGTGGACATGAATGAACGTCACCATCGCAAACATCACAAGAGGAGCAGGAAAGGTTCTTATCCGGAAACGGAACTGTACAGGGGACGAGTGGTTCCTGATGTATCCAGTGATACCTTATCAACTAGCAGTTGTCGCCATTCCTCCAGGTGTTCCAGCATTAGTAGTGTCAATCACAGCAGGAGATCGTCCCATTCCGATTGCGGCTCTCAGAGACGAGCTTCTTGTCAAAGTTATCATCATCGAAGAAGTAGTCATTCTATATCCGGAGGAAGTAGTCACAGTCGGAGACCATCTGCAGCTCCTTCTATAGCTAAAGAAGAGCAGAACAGTCCTGAAAATCGGAGAAGAAGGACTATCATCTTCCTAATTGGTTTTGTATCATGTTTCATCTTACTCACTAGTGTTATTTTGATAGCCGTTAGCCTAACCCTTTCTCCAACCATAGACGAGTTAGGTAAGTTAGAAAAGTAATTCTGCTCCATTTTATTACCTAATAAAACTGTAAATTCTTACACATTAATCATATAAACAACTAATGTCCTAAAAAAAAACCCCAACAGACACTTTTATATATAAAACTAAGCAAGATACAATCTGTAAAGTTTGATTAACGCTCTATTGTTATAAAATCAATATATTTAAAAACTATTTTTAACCGAGCTTATTATATAATCATTGTTAAACAATTTTAATAAATTTTAACCGAGAGGAAATTAACTGTTAGAGAAGTAGTTGTTGATGAGAGTCTCATCGATGGGTCTGATTTTGAAAATGTCAAAAGGCTCGTTGAATGCGGTTATTGACATACTTTCGCTGTTCATTAATTTATTCTAGCTCCTATTATTTATACTAAATAATAACTTATTCGATAAAGTTTAATTTAATTTATGTATTTTTAAATTTTATATCACGTTTATTTACGTTTAAACTAAGTTCGAACTAATTTCAATATGGGCGGAGATCAATCAAGGGAGAAAAATTAAGTAAAAGTTATAAATAAGTTATGTTCAGTTTAAAACTTTATTAAAATTGTAATTATTCTTACGTAAATTAGCCTCACATTTATAGTTTTTTTTGTGCAAATTATTAACTAGCTTCAAGCTAATTTTATTAAGCAGTAAATTAAAAATATGGGAAGATTTTTCATTTTTTTCCTAGAAAATAATTATAAATATATTAAATGCAATATTTCATATTAATTTTATTATCTCCAGAATTTTTTTAAAAACTTATATACAATGCTAAAATGCTTTATTATTGTATATAGATTTAAAGAATATCGATTATTATTATTTTTTCAATATAAATTCTAGTATATTTTTTTAGCCAGATTTTATATTCAGAAATCTCTGAAAGAGATTGAAAGGATTTCAATTCGTATATTTGAAGTATAATAAAAGAAATGAAGTATAGATGCTTCTTGAAGCGAAAACAATATCTTTACTAGTAAATATACAGCAGAGGTTTAAATTTTATTCTTTTTACCAAAACATAAATAGATAAAAATGGATCGAAATCTGAGAACTTCTTCGATTAAAATCGACGAATGTAATTATTTATTCAGATCAAGTTCGAGATAGTTACTGAAAACAAAAAATAAATTAATTATATTTATAAATAGATCTTTAATTTTAATTTATCTGAAAATAAATAATATTAAAGAATTAAAAACGCCGCTAAAAGTTCAGAAAAATAAAAATTAACTTTATTATCGAATAAATAACATGCAAAATTTGCTTATGTTTAATTTTATTTTTTTATTTTTGGTTTTTTGTTAAAGCAAATCAGCAAAGAAAAGTGTATTAAATATACAATTATGCAAATAAAATTCGATTTTAAATAAGTCTTTAACATTATGAATAAGAAAATTTTGTTTTTATTGTTTTTAAGCATAAATATTCATGGATTTTAAATATAAATATTAAAAAAAAAAAATGGAAATTTTTCTTTTGTAAATTTTTAAAACTTTAATTTAAATTGCAAAATTCTTCAGTAGGGAAATTTCTTAAATGAACGAATCGTTAATAATTTAAGTTTAAACTTATTTCTGTTGAAACAGAATAAAAATTAATTATTTTTTCTTTTATTAAACATTTATACAAGTTACATTCATTCGATTTTCTCTTGTTATTTGAAAAATAAACATTTCTTGAATATTTTTTTTTCTCATTTACTAATTGTATATTAGTAAAATCAATAATGCTTTCTTTTTATTAAAGATCAAATTAATCAACCCTTTAATTAAATTCAAAATAAAGAAATTAATAAAAACAGAAAGTTTGTATACTTATAATTTAATCAGACAAGAATTCTGCAATTTATTATTCTCGACTTTGTAATGTTCTAGAAGGACATTGTAAGGAGAAAATTAAAAAAAAAAAAAAGAAAAGAAAAAAGTTGCAAAATTTATTATAAAATCGCTTAAATAAACATGATAAAATATTTATTTTCTTCGAAATATTTATGGTCTAAACGTTGGAGCAGTTCCTAATCCTTGGAATTATCGTTGTAACAGTTTAATCTTGATGAATAAATATTTTCTAATTACTCGAGTTGAAATTTTGTTCATTATTTCAAACTATTATATAAATAGATTTATCTAAAGAGGTAAGCATTTAAGTAATTTTAATTATTTAACAATAAAAATATACAAAAATAATATAAATTACCTCAAATTTTGCTATAATTATGAAAGTAATTTTATTATTTACTTAACTATACTTATATTAATATATAAAAGTTTTTACCGTTATAAAATTGTATTATTCGCTAAAAATAACTGTTATAATTAGTAATTAAATAATTTTTTTAAAAAGGGAATGGTAATAATTGGATTAGACTAATGATTGTTTTCTTTTTGTATAAAAAATTAGAGATTGTTATTATGATTTATTACTACATTTAAAATGGCGAGTATCTCTCGAGGAATGTACAAGAAAAAAGGTATTTTATGCCTACAGATGTTTTTGACAGTAGCTAAACATACAAAAGTCCGAACAGTTCGCTTTTAATGCAATGCACAAAAGCTACTTGTTGAGTAAAAATGCTTATGCACGGATTGGAAAAAAATAAAACATTAGGACCAACAAATCGAAAAGATCAATATGATATATATATAAATCCATTAAAGGTTTCACTTTTTACAAAAATTTCTTTTTTTATTTTTCGGTAAGTTGTTTCATTCTATAAAATGTATCTATATTTACTACATCGCTTCCAGTGTTTGGTAGAGTCCATTGTGATTACATGTTGTACGGACATTCAATTTCGCATTCAATTTGTTGGTGTAAATAAAGTAGGAAATATAAAAATAAAAATATAATAGTAAAGAAAAGTTCGGTTTATATAAAAGAATAAGCCGTTAAAATAATTTGTAGTAAATTCTAGACAAAATAAAACTCTTCATTTTAAGGATTAACTTGAAAGTTTTAAAATTGTAGAAGTACAGTACATTACTCTTTAAGTTTTTAATCTTGTAAAGCTTTCCCTTAAAACCTAATAAGAGTAGTTTCCTTTATTTAGAATCCACCAGTGCCCGAGTGGATAAAAAAAACCTCGGGACTGGATCGTGGGTTCGCGCCTCAACTAGAGGCTGGTCACGTGGAGTTCTCCGGGTTTTCTTCGTGTATCTAAATTTTTCTAGGAGCCGGTTCCTGTAGAAAGTCCTCCCAGGAGGCATCCCCAGGTGCTGCGATGCTACCAATCCATTCCTTTGTTTAGTTATTCACAAAACTTTAAAAATGAAACTGAAAAACTTATTTTGAAAAATACCAAAAGGTCTCAATAATCATTTATATACAACATTTTATAAATTCTTATCTCTTTTTGGCTTTCGAATTATTTAAAATGTTTTTCACAATTAAGAAAAATATGCAGAATGGTAAAATTAATTAATTTTCTTTTTGTGTAAAATACCTTATAAACATTCCTCATTTTCTGTTCTAAAATTAATTATTCGCCAATTATTTTTAACCTATTTTTTATAATGATCTTTTAATATCTGAATTCAATTTAATTGTGTTCTTCAAATGCCGGCATTTTCAAATAAACGTTTCTTTTTCTTTATTATAAATTTACCAAAAATTAAATTTTATTAAAATATACACTTTTACTTAACTATAAATTCGTATTTATATATTTAAATTCTTAAAATAATTATTTTTATGAAAATATTTTATTTTTGTAATTCTAAATTATACTTTCTTTATTATTTCGTAATTATTTTACTATATTTAATGAATTTTTTTTTTTTAATTTCATTTTTAAAATCATTTTATAATGTACTTTTAATTTTTCTTCGTTTTACATTTATTCTATTATATAACATTTTGATTTCGATTTATCTCGTATTTTATTTATTATATTTACATTATTTTAAAAAAATTAATTATATTATCCTTCATTTAATATTTCACGAAGTAGATATTTTTATTATTTTCACGTATAATAAACTAATCATATCTCTTTTCTTATATAATAATTGTTTATGTACTTTATTATCATTATACAGTTTAAGTTAAGCCATACATAATAAGACTTTTATACTTTTTTTCTGAAAAAATAGAATATGTATAATACATTGACATCATATAGACAACTTTCATTTAAATTTATTTAAATTTTTCAATGTATTACATGGAAAGAGAAGAAGAAAAATACTTTTAACTGAACCTATATAATAATAATAAATATAAGTTTAGTTAAAACTATTTTCTTCTTCTTCTTCTTCTTCCATTAGTTTATCCTATTTCTGTATGGGGTAAACTAATGGAAGAAGAAGAAAAACACAGTTTTAATTATACATATTCATTTATTTATTATTAAGATATTGAAATTATTTTATATTTTGTTATTTATATTACTATATTTCCACTTAACTCTAGTTTTATATTTTATTATATATTGTTTACAGGATGCACCAGAACAATGCTTGAAATGCTTAGAAAGCTTCAAACATTGTTCTGACGCATCATCCGTGTTTATTTTTATAATTTTTGTGTTATATATTTAAAAAATCATTATTTAAATTATTTATTTTTATTTCATTCGTTATATAATCGATTATTTTCTTATTTATTCGCTATTTAAATCATTATCGTGTTTAAATTATTACATTTTGATCATTTTTCGCAACCTCATCCGTTACATTTTTGTTTATTTTCACATTCTCCTTTATGTTTTATAACCATTTTCGCACTTAATCCATTATGTTCTATCATTTTCCTTCTTTTTTTCTTGCATTTTCAGCATTTTTTTTCCTTTCGTAATCATTAATACAATTTGAACCATTTGTGTATATTTTACATAACGTTTATATTATTAAATTTCTCGATATATTGTATATAAAATAAATAAATAATGTAAAATTTAAAATAAATCATTTAATTGTATTTTTAAGAATTAAAAAGTTTAAGGCTTTAAACATTGATAAAAATATTTAAGAAACAAAATCGTTTTAGTTTCCATGCACAAGATGGCGCGAAGAATAACAGTAAAACTTAATTTAGTCACTCCAAGAATTTTGTTAATTGAATTCGAGTTAGTGATTATTTTTAAATACTTCTTTAATTTAAATATATTAAGTAAATTATTAAATTACGAGAAAATCAGAGAAAAATAAAACATTTTAATTGGAATTAATTTTAAAAAGTTAATTCTAATTGACATTTAAAATTAAGTTTCTAATTGAATTGACTATTGTTTAATTATTTGTTTTAAATAAACGGCCAATTTATTCTTGTAATAAAATTTTATTTCAAATTTTAAAAAGATTTTAAACTTATTGAGCGAGATTCAATAAGAAAGTTTTATTTGAATTAGTTTCTAAATTTAAATTTTTATAAAGACTTTATGGAGGCGGTTATTTAAAAAGATAAGTCGTTCATTCAACTATTTGAACTTTTTAAAATGAATGCATAAGTGATTTATTTATTTAAACCGACTTTCTTAAATCCAGCCGCGTCAGTATATTTTGACAAACATTTCCCGCGGCGTAATTTGTTTCCCAATGATCATAATAAAATTTCGTGTAGCGCCATTACTCACACAGACAATAAACAACGAGTATTGTTAACTTGTGTTCTAAGTATACCTGGCAAAGTGCAGAAATAACCGAAAAGTGCACTAGGTATAGCACAAGAGGAGGAGACAAATCATAGCTCCTGCTATAAATAGAACATTTCTGGAGATGTACAAAATCTGGCAGATCAAGAGGGTTTACTTGGAAAAGATCCAGAAAACATCCGGTACGGGTCGAATTAGTCCCAACTAATTCTAAGTGAACAAAAATGAGCGACGAACTATGCTCCGTTCACAATAGTTTAGCGTCAATATCTCCAGGCTCTACTCCCAAAACGATCGATAAAGAGTTAAAGGAGGAATTAGTTAGAAGATTGGAAACTAAAAGGTTATATCGAAGAGACAGCGACCGAGAGAAAGGGAGGAGAAATGGTAAGAAATTAAGAAGGTCAGTATCCGTCATCGAAGCCAATAGATTACGCGAAAGACCAAGAATAAGAAGAAGTATTAGCGAAAGATGTCCGGACGAAAAACTCTTACATATTCCTAAAAGATGTAAGCAGTCTTTGAGAAGAAGTCGATCGCGGCCTTCTTCCGAATTGTCAGTAGGTTCCGAATCGAGTTGTAGGACTGCTTCCAGTCAACCAGCATCCGTAGCCGAACTCGTTGCTCAAGAATTGGGTCTAAAAGAGATACCGGGCAAGGGAGCTAAAGAAGCAAGAAGAAGAAGGGCCGTTTGGGCAATTACTCTAACAAGTGTGGCATTGTTGACAGCTAGCGTCCTCCTAGTTGCCATTACATTATTGTTGTCTCCGGCCGTCGATGCTCTGCGTAAGTACTACACAGCTTCTTCGTATTAATCATGTTTATAACAAAAAAAAAATTGTGCAAATATAATAAATTTCAAACTTTCTAATGAATTATTTAATTTCAAATCGAAAATTTACGCAATATTCTACTAAAAAGTCAACGAACTTTTCATTTACTTGTTCATATTTTTAGCTAAATAGTGTAATTTAGGTCGGCTTATAATTAAGGCAATATTATCCTTTATAAATAGATTTTATAAAGATACTTTTTACCAAATTTTTAAATTATTTAATAAGTTTTATTAACATATTTATAACTTTATACATTATAAAAAGTCTTACTAATTGTTAAAAAGATTCAGTTTGTTCAAAGCCGAAAAGACAAACTTGTAATGCAAATAGTAGAAAAGAGATGTGAAGCGTGAGAAGTTGACAGAAGTTTGACAGTTAAAATATCGATTCTTGCTTTATTTCTAAAGCACATACAGCAGTAATGGAAGAGAAATATTTCATAAAGACAACGAACGTAGAGATGCTAAAGTTGTTAAGAGATTTAATTAAATTACTTCAGTCGGGAACAAAACTATTCCATTCAATCTAAGAAAAGTGTTTTCATAAAGAAGATTATTTATTATACATAAAAACTTTCTTAGAAAATTTGTTTCACACTTTTTCAACAATAAATATTTTAAACTGCAAAAACAAAAACAGAATAATTTTCTTTTTCATCGAAATTTGATTTCTGTTATCGTGAAAATGCAAATTTTATACTAAAAGAAAAGCTTCATTTTTCAGCCGAGTTTCAGATGAATTTTTATAAAAAATATAAAAATATATATATATACTTCGGTATTTGTCGATATTTTTGTATAAAAAAAATTCATTAGTATTTTTTGTACACGAAACCATCGCATTTGTTTTTTTCTTCTTTTAACGTTTATCACAAAAGAAAATTCCCCAAAAAGCAAAAGAAACATTTATAAAAGACAAACTTTTCCAAATATTAAGAAGAAATATCGATATAAATTCTTATAATAATATAGACTTTTTATAATCATTTTAAAGTAATTATAAAATAGATGATAAATGTGTTATTTAATGTTTTCTTTTCCCGTTCCAATAACTTTTAATCTATTATTTTTCCCATATGTTCTAATAAATATAGTTATTTATCTTGTTTCACACGTGTGAATGCGAATAAAAATGTTTTCGTTTCGCTTCTTTATTTAGAAACAGCGTTTGATCCTTTGACGTAGCTGTATAGGATATATAACATAATAATAAACCATGTCGTTTATAAATACTTTCAATACGTTTAACGCAGACAATTATTAACGTAAACATCACTTTTTAAATGTTTTTTATGCTTAAAATATATTTGTTACTTTCTAAATTCATGTAATAAATGATTAAAAAAAATGAATATAATGACCAAAAATATGTTAATTTGTTTTCTTTTGGGAAATTTAGAGAAAAGTAAGTGCTTGTTTCGAAAATTAAAAATACGAAAGGAAATTTAATGATTTAAAATAAAAAAGAAAAATTATTTTTTATTCTCTTCAAGTTTTTGACGTAATTTTTTATTCTTACTTTTCTTTTTTTTTGCTATTAAATATTGTAAAAATGGCATATTTTTTTAAAAAAGAAATTCGAGACTGATTTTATTTATATAAAATTCAAGGAGGAAAATGTACTTTTAGAATAATAAAACACCGAACAGTTTTCATTTTTGGAATTTAAAAATAATAAAAAAAAATCTAATCGTTAATTTTTGGAGATTAAACCTGAAAATAAATGTCAGAAATTTAAAAAAAGGACAAAAAATTAATTAAGGATTATTTTAAAATCTGCTTTTAGCGATTAAAAGTTCGAAGAACTTTCAAATTTTCGTAGTTTAAAAGAGGAGAAAAAAATTAATTTAAAAGAAATTTATGCACTTCTCTCAAACTTAATCTGTGTAGAAGATGAGTAATTTGAGAATAATAATAATAATTATTATTATTATTTTTTAAATTAATTTATCTCTAGTGTTGAATAATAATTAATGAATAAAATGATCGATTTACAAAATATTAATTAATAGAAAAATTTTGGGGCTTAAAACTTCATAAGTATCAAATTTTATTCTATAACTTTTCTTGATTCTTTATTTTATTTTATATCCTCTAAAAATTTAATTAACGTATGATATATTTTAGTAAATTTTAAAGCTATTAAATATTGTTTGTCAGAAGAATTTCATTTAGAATTTCAAAACAATTAAATTTGCTAAGAAATAATATAAATTAATAATGAAAATATTTCATATTTCTTGATAAATTCTTCGAGGATTTCAGATGAAATCAATAGGAAATGCAAACCTTGTATATATATATATATATATATATATATATATATATATATATATAAATTTTCTGGACCCAAAAATGTAGCGATTGCATTGATCGCTACATTTTTGGGTCAAGAATTGGTAAATAAATACAATATATAAAATTTCAGTTTAGTTTCTAGAAAGAAAATTGTTGAAAATTATAAAAGAAATATGAAATGTTATCGAAATATCGTATTAAAGTTCAATAACAGCAAATAAAAATATATATAAAATTGAGAAATATAAAGTTCCTTTTAGCTTTATACGTTGAAGATGAAAGGAAAAGCTGATCGAAGAAGATATAACTGAAGTTCACCAATGTCATAATATTTTTGTCATAGAATGATGAAAGATCCTATGGGATTTGATGGCAAAGAAAAATAAAATAAATAAAGTACTTCTCTAATATCCATTTCTAGAAAATAGAAATGGTATTTTCCAGAAAGTATTTTCATGTTTCAATTTTGGAATTTCAATAAATGAGTAATAAACCATAAGAAAAAAATAAAATTTTAATCGTGTTTAAGGAATCGGAATTGAATTATTTTGTTTTTATACATTTTATTTCATAATAGCAATCGATTCCTTTCTCTTTCTTGGCCATATGTTGTTCCTAAAATAGTTTTTTCATGTTATTTTTGTTCTTGTCTGCCATTACTAATATAGACATTAAAGAAAGAAAAGAATTAAAAACTATTCAAATTCAAAATCATAAATAAATTTACAATTTTTATTGTTATTTTCTGCTTTTTTTTTTATTGTCAAAAAATTTAAAAAATTCTTTCTTTAGAAATATTTAAATTTATGATTTGTATAGTCTGACCATCTTATATGAATTATGTTCATGTTTATGTTAGATATTTTGCGCTTGCCTTTTAAAATTTCTTAACTCCAGAAGTTGTTTAGAACCTTATAAATCAAAGAAGCGGGCAACATCAAAGGGATTCTATTTACAAGAAGCTCTTTTTTCTATTTATCTATTCTTACCATTTTATTTAGCTTGACACAAAATTTATAAAATAATTTTATTCTGTCAATTTATTATATTAGAAAAAGAAATATTTAAAAATTTAAAAGTTTTTTTTTATTATGATTTATTTAAACCCTAAAAATTAATTTTTTTTTAGTTGATAGATTAAAGTTTATAGGGCGTAATACAATATAACATACTAATATAACTTAGATTTCTTTATTATTTAATTATATTTTTCAACAATATTTAAAGAACTATCAATATTAATATTTTTCGCTCTTCGTTTTTGTATTAAATTAAGTTTATATTTCAATTTATTTAATTTTGTGTTTTTTAGTAATTCTTATGAATATAATCAAGTTTTCTTTGGTTATTCGAACATTGATAAAATAAAATTATGTCTGTCGAAATTGATTGTGGAGGTGGAGTGGAACCACATCTTACTATAGTGCATTCATACACACACACACACACACATACACGATTAAAATCTATATTTGGTTATGTTTATCAAATTTCGGAACGGGGAGGATGATGGGTGTGGGCCATTCCCTAAAATACCATTAAAATGCATTGACTTAGGTATGATCCCAAAGTTTCAGACTTCTATCTTAATTAGAATTGGATGAAATTTGAGCTGTAAGATATGAGGACGATACAAAGCAAGTTAAATAAAAGCGTTTAATTATATTAATTTTAATTCTAAATGAATTTAAAACAAATCACAAAAATCTTAAATTTACATAGATATAAATCTATCTATCTAAATTTACTTTTGTGACTTTATTCATACCGATTGAGAAAAAGAATAAGAAGAGTTTTGTGATACGTAGGATTTGTAGCAAATACTCTGTATTTTATTACCGATTATTTGATTTTAAAATGTGTACTTTCACAAAAATTTCGAATATATTTTACAAGATATGAAATGATTTTATTAAGTTATATATAAAATACAAATATCGATAACAAGAAAAATTCTATATTCGATATTTATATTATTTTATATAACTTAATAATATCTTGCACTTATACAAGAAAACATCTTGTATACAGATTTAATAAGTAATAAATAAGTTACTTATTAATTTAATTTTATGAATAAACCTAAACTTGTTTGACATGAATGAAAGGAAGGAGCTTTTAGCATTTTGAATGACAAAACGGCCCTCAAAGCTATAGTAAACCTGATTCTATTTATAGCTCAAATTCTATAGCATATCTTTAAAGTCCCTACAGAATTGGAAAATCTTTAAATTGGGAAAATATCGAATTTTCCTAATTTCCTATTTGTATGCATTTCGACTCTGTAAGGGGGGAAATAGAGATCGGAATATAGTAGTTACGTGGTGTTAAATATTCACGTTATCTTGTTAATCATTAATAAAAAGAAAGCACTTGATTGCGATATTGCGGATGCAATCAAATTACAGGTAATTTTTGTGCCGATAAATGCTCCCGCTGATGTCCATTGTTGTAATCTGGAACGACAACAAAAAAGTTTATTGAAGCTATTACGTTTTATCTAGTTGTTAACTAAACATGGTGAAGAATTCAAGTAAATATAATAAGTATATACAGAATAACTATATATATATATATATATATATATATATACAAAAAATTCCGGAGTAATTTCTGTATATATGGATGTTCGTGTGTGGGAAAGCACGATTTTTTGTACTCTCTTTGAAGCCTAATAACTCCCGTGCTTTTGGTCAAAAATTTCTGAAATTTTGCAAGAAGATGAATGTACTAGAGGGATTGATGCTATAAAATTTTGGTGGTTAAAGGTCGAGTGGGTGGGGAGATAAAGGGGGTCGTGTGTATCTCCAGTAGGGTCTGACTTAATGACGATTTTACTCGTTATTAGCATTTGTAATTTTTTATAATAACCCATCCTAAGCCTCAAAATTAAGCTTTTTTGTTATTTTATAATAATTAAAAATATAAAAAGCTTTTTTTAAATAAAGTATAACAACAGATAGCACCACCAAATGTTGCCGGGAAAGTCAAGCAACTCGTTGCTAGATCTTTTATTCTAGAAAACTAAAACAATTTATAATCATTTATTTTTTGCAATTTTAATTCATAGAAAGGCAATAAAATAATAATTATTGAACTTATTTTAAATTCAACGACATTTAAATTCGATAAATTTATTAATAGTAAAAAAGCAATGTTTTTATAAATTAATTTTTTTCTGGTTTTTTAATTAAATAAATAATATATATAATATATGTAATATATAAATATGTAGACCATATTTATAAAAAAAAGTAGATCTAATAGAAACAATAATAAGTATGGAATAATGAATATAATATTAAAACATTCAATGTTTAACACTTTAATGATCGAAATTGATTTGGGAATAAGTAAGTAAGATACAAAATATTTTTTTTTTTTATTGTATGCATCTGGGATTCAGTCGATAGCAATGAACGTTCCAGTTTGTAAACAGAATCACGAATTCGATTTACAGAACCGAAATAATGACGACACGCAGCACCAAGTCGAAAATAAAGCGGTCCTGTACGCTAGCCACAAACGTCTACCTCTTGTAGGTTTCGATAAGCTAAATATAGTATCTCGATTACTGTCTGGTAACTAGATATAAGTACTCATAACACGAAAATTCAATAATCTTGGCAAATGATTAGGAGTCAGATTTCATCAACTCTGCAACTAATATAGGCTCGTGTATCTCTATTTACCTCACACTAATCAGTAACTTGGACATTTTAATGTTAATTATTAACGTTATATTTTAAAAACTTCTTTCTTAATAAAGAATACTTAATATAACTCTTTGTAATTGTTATCTGTTTTTCTTTAGAATTTGTAACGCCTTAGGTTGTTGCCTAGTGAGTTGCACTGACCGACAACAAAGCTAGCCAGATACGTGTCTTGCATTTTTCAACAGGATCTGCTACTTGTTCTATACATAAAAATTGTAAATAGAAATTCTATTTTTTTTATCATTTTTTTTTTTTATCTTATTGGTCTACAGACATACTCAAAACTATTTTTCTTCTGCTTAATATATATATATATCTTACATTTTCCTCATAAGAAAACGTACTTTTCTTATTACTAATTTAAAATTTATATTCTACAGTACATTCTTTTAATGTGAAGATGATAGTCACTATTATTAATATTAACGTTAAACTAATATTCCTTATCCGAATAAATAAATTCCATTTCAATTTGTTTTTGATAATAACTTGAAAATATAAATAATAATTACATAAATTTTTGAAAATATTTTCTCTTGTATTTACAATATTTTACTGGTTTCAAGAATAGAAATTCACAAAATTCTTGTGAAAAAATAAAATTTCAGGAATTTTATTTATTTATTTATTTATTTAAATAAGAATTTCGCGAATTTTTATGGATAAAATACAGTAAGAATTATTAATGTAGAAGTTGAAGTCATACTTTTTTCAAGAATGTAAATTTTATCCCGGATTATTTTTATATTCAGAAAAATAACAAAAATATAAATGTGTATTTTCTAGTTTAAAAAAAAACTTCTAACACAAAAATGCATATTCTTTAGTATGAATGAGTTTAGAGAGAAAGTGCTGACTCAATTTTCTTCTTTGTCGTATCTCTGACTTTTTCTTCCACTAAATTCTGACATTGACATACTTCTTAACGTCTTACAGTTTTCTTTTTCTAAATAAAAATACATTATATAAAGTTCTCATTAATTCTCCGTGAAGTTCTTTAACCAACGTCGTTATCGTTCCGAACGTTCGATACGTTAAACTTATTTTTTTTTCACCTCATTAAAAGTATCCTCTGCCTTCCCATATTAAAAATAGTCCGATGCAATTTATAAGACAAATGAATTTTTTATTATTATTTTTTCTTTCGTAGACTTTATTGAAATAGTTAATTAACGAGAACTTAAAATGTGTTTCGCTCCATTAAACGTCTGTTTAGCCGAATAGTTATTAACAGAATCGTATTATCTTTCGCTTCAATTAACGGGTTGAAAGGTAGCAATTATTCAGTTATAGAACTTGGATAATATTTAATCATAACTTTCCAATGGTAAAGCAGAAATTATTTAAAATATAGAAGTTTTTTCCCCTTGCTTGGGTGCGTGATTAATTAGAATTTTGATCGCATGAAAGTGGCATTGTGTTAAAAAATTGCTACATCATCACTTTTATATTTAAAAAAGTGAAAGTTTATTATGTATTAAATTGAAGATAAACTTACAACAAAGTAAAATTATAGATGTTAAGATTTAAAAAACACAACTGGGTTATTTCATTTTACAAGATATATATTTGATTTATTGGTTTAAACGTTTCAACACCCAAATCGAAAGTGTTGATTTGTATTTTATAAGTAACGCTTCGAAAAATAAATAAATTATATAATTTTACTGTGTAATTAATTATAAACATCATCACTACATAATATTAAAAAAATATATAAAATAAGTTTTTATATTACATGCTTATAAAGTATATAATTAATTAATCATTTATTAGTTAATAAGAAATGTTGTTACTATTTTAATGTATTAATAAAAAAATGAAATTTAATTTAATAATTGTTAATTTTGAAGAGAAATTTAGTTAATTTTCTTTTTTAATTAAATTGTGAATCAAAATTTATCTTTCACAATTTAATAATGATCGTTGAAAAAATAATAAAATTATAAATTAAATTCTGTAAAATTTAAAATTTTTCTATTTTCTGTAAATTTTTCCATTTTTCTATTTAAAATTTGCTTATGAAATTTTAATAAATTAAAATGTATATTTAAGAAAAATGAATTATAATTCACGTGTAATCTTTGGTAATATATTTTTAAATTTAACATTTTTACAATTTATATATTTAAAATAAATAATTATCAATTTTTAAAAAAATAATTGCCCAAAATTTATTATAACGAATAGTTGTTATAATTACATTTTATCGTGCTCTTTTAATTAAAATCTTTTTTAAAAAGTTAATTTTTTCAGTAAAATTTTTCTTGTAATTTCTTCTTTTCAATCCTAAAATAATCATTTTTCTAAAAATAAATGCAAGAGGCTCGAGCCAATTTATTAATGAAGCGTTTTTAAAGTGGAGAAGGCATTAACCTGAGCATTTTCTCACCCTTCAATTATTTGTGATTAAGATGCGATTAGTTCTGAAGAAAAAAGTATAATTCCCTGTCGAGTCGATGTGTTATTGATGAGATGGTGGAAGCTTGCAGACTTATCGGGTTATAAACGTAAAATAAATAAATAAAAAATACTCATTACAGTTTACATAGCATAAAAGACTCCATTATTTAGATATATTTATATAAAATATTTCTGAATTTGTTAATTAAAATTTAATAAGAATAAATTTAAGATCGAAAGGAAGAGTTTCTGCTATAGATTTGTGAAGGAGAATTTTAATTACAGTTATTATTAAGTATTGCTAATTCTATAAAAAAGCAAATATTCTTCCATTTTTCTTTTCATGATTACGGTTAATAAAACGGTTTCTTATTTCTTTCAATGTTCATCATCAATTCAGATACTGAAAGATGCTCTTAAATATAGAAGAAACCTGTGTATATTTTATTGAAAGTAATTACTTTTTAAGTTGTGAAAGAGACAAAATATTGCACAAGTTAGCTGTTATTTTTAACTGTATTTTTTATAGATTTCAGAGAAAACTTTCTTTAAAATTATAGAGAAACTTAAAAAAATAAATAAAAACTATTCAGAATTAATTATATTTAAATACTATTCGTTAAATTCGATTTTAATCATAATATCTAATTTATTTTCGGAATTTTTTAACATTCTCTCTCGTTAA
This sequence comes from Centruroides vittatus, assembly GCF_030686945.1. Classification (NCBI taxonomy): domain Eukaryota; kingdom Metazoa; phylum Arthropoda; class Arachnida; order Scorpiones; family Buthidae; genus Centruroides; species Centruroides vittatus. The sequence goes on from NW_027120741.1 coordinate 2,511,380, forward strand.
TAAAAAGATTTTTAGTAAATTAAACTAGTTTTAAATTAAGGAATTGTAAAATTTTTTTCCTCTGTTAGAAATGGATACAGTGAAGTAAATTTCCTAATTGCTAACATGGAAAGTTTCAATTAAAACTCGCTGATAAAGCGAGTTTTAATTGAAATTTCTATTTAATATAATATTCTAAACTAATTCTAAGAATATAAATGAATAAGGAAAATGAATTTTGTGTAATTATGTTAAAGAATTAACATATTTTTCTATTCAGTTTCTTGAATATTTCTTTGATTCTTAAAGAAAACTTTAATGATGTACTGTACTTTATTAAATATTATTGAATGAAATAAAAAGGAATTAAATGGGAACTTTTAAGTGAATTGATCGAATTTGAGAAACAAAAACGGACAGACATCAGCTGTCGATCAATGATTTCCTTTGACGGAATCCGACTTAAATGTAAGAATACCATAGGGTAATCATGTCACTTTTCTCTGTTTATTTTAAAAAAAGGTTGAATGAAAAACCTCGAGGGTGGAAATTTATAAAAATGGATGGTATCAAAAAGCATTAGTGTCATGTAGAATCACTTTATATAGATTCTTCTTATAAGTGACAAATTGTATTTTCGCTTTATAAATTCTACTCGAATTATCTAAATAGAATAACTTATAAGTAAATGTATTTTGTCATCAAATTTTATCGTCACTTTTATTATAATTAATAATAGTTTGTAGGTTAAAGATTGACTTCCATTATATTTTAATCATAAAATCATAATTTTTAATGTAAAAGATAATTTTAAAAACTCTTCAAACTGCATATTGATTTTCAAAATGGTTTATTTCAGTTAATAAACACAGTTTAAGAGGATGATAAAAGTTTGTTTATTATTATTTGCTATTTTTATTTCACAATCAAAGTAGTCTACTAAAGTTCTAGTAGTCCTCAGGGAATACTTTCTTAAAAAAAATCAATCCAAATAATCTTAAAGCCGAAGTTCAATGATGATCGTCAAACTCGGCTAACCGTAAAAGCTTCTTTAATTCCTCTGTTCAGTACAAATATGATCACTCCCATTCGAGATACCATAATTAAATACAAAATTTACATTTGGGTCTATTGTAGTAATATGATTCGAATTTGCCGACAAATTTATAACGTAGTTAATAAATATCTCGTGTTAAATCAATACATTAACAGATTTATATGTTCGCCTTTATACATACTCAGTGGTGCGTTATAACTTCGTAGGAGCCCAGGAAAATTTGAATTAGTACAGTAGTACAATACAAAATTCCCATGTACTGTACAGTGTTGACTTCAGACATCTTTCTCGGGGTATTTTGGGGGGAAAATATTTCTTATAAATGATTGATTGGGGCCTTTTGATGGTGGATGCCCCAGGCTTTTTGCCCATAGGATAAAGCGTCACTATATGGACTGTACTAATTTAATAGAGATACGAAAGTAATAATTTATATACAAATCTTATATATCCTCCATTAGGCAGGTATCTAGAGAGGTCAAATTTTGGGAGCGATAAAATGCAAAAGTAATAATAATCTATTGAATGTACACTTTTATTCTGTCTTAAATGTCACGTTAGTTTTACTTTAGGTTAAGTTAAAGTTGTGGAGCAGCAAATAAGCTAGAGCCGGCCTTTCTTACAAGTATATGCATTAAAAATCGATTATCAACAGATTTGTTTTTTTATTTTTTTTCAGTTCGTAAAGAAAACGAAGAGATGTTTCGAGGTCTAACATCGTCAGGAACGTCTACTTCGACCGAAGCCGAGACAAACAACCAAACCATGATTCCTTCAACAGTTCATCCGAGCTGAAAGCAAAACTAGTCATCAGAATAATGAACAGTAACTTTCGTGTACGAAAACACGTTAATTCTCGATAAGTATGTGCAGTATTTTCGTTTCGTTTTTTTTTAATTTAGTCTTCATTCATTCGTCATGGATGATGAGGGGGGAAAAACCGATAATTCTATTCTGTGAGATAGATTTAAACACGATAAACGAAGCAATAATTGCTGTTGTTCGTTTAGTTTTACACGCTTTTAAATTTAATGTAGTTGTAAATTGCAATTAGCTTTATTTTGTCAACCAGAAATTTATAAAGAGATAAGAAAAAGTTATAAATAATGGAAGATATTTTGTCGCGTTTAAAGAATATAAACCTATAATTATTTTTATAATTATAATGGTTACTATGTAAATAAACTAGAATATTTTAGAATATTTAAAATTTGAACTAGAAATATTTAGTGGGAAAAAAAAGTGTTGTATATCTCCAGATATTTCCAAATCTCTATATGTTATATACCAGTTGAATGTTGAATGTTATGGTTTAATTACTAGTAAAGAAATTAATTGTTCTTCTTTTTTTATCATCAGACAAACTTGGTGCCTGTAGTTTATTAAACTTGATGATAGAACATTGTTACCGAAAATAAATGATTATATTTAAATATATTTCTATAAAATGAAAGGAGAAATATATTTAAATATTTAAAATAATGTAAACTTCAAACTCTATTAATAAATTTTCGACTGTTTAGAAATTGTTCGTGTTATTTGTTGAAGATAATTTCGACTACATGAAGATTTTTATCTTATTAAATAAAGTAATAAAGTATTTTCTTCAAAGAATCTGATAAAAGAATTTGAAAGCAGTTTATTCTTGAAGGTTTAAATAAGCAATATATCATATCAAAGTTTTAACCCAGTAAATGAGTCTTATCAGTTATAAATTTCTTCTGGGAACAGAACTATTTACAACAGAGATTACCTCAAGTAACTCATTTTATCTTTAGTTAACAAAAAAAAAAAAAAAAAAAAATCGATAAAAATGTAGGAAGGTCGATTGTTCATTACCTCAAATTCTCCAAATTCTTCAAACGTATAATTGATACGTAGTTACACAATAAAGAGAGCAACTCCATGACAGTTATTATCTTTTTCACTGTCTATGGATAGCTCTCTTAACAGTATAACTTCTCGAATTCTCTGATATTTACTTCCGAAAAGCATTTTTCTCTTTCGTTCGTGCAATTACCACCTAAAATATGACAACCGAGCAAACATTTTATTTATAAACGAATACACTTTAGCCTTTATGCCATTATAAGTTCAAAATATTAATATTTTCGAATACTTATAAATTCTCAAGTAATTTTTTCCCCTCTTCCTTTATTTAATTATAACAAAAATTAACATAATTTAAACAATTTCCAACTTATAAAGCTGTATTATGCCTTAAGAACTTAACAGATTCGTTCTACAGGTTGTAAACAATTTTTAAATAGTAGGTTGATTAATTCTACTAATTAAATAACTTAATTATTAAATATTTATTATATTAATCTAAACAAAATTCAAATTTAATATTTAAAGTTTTTTTTACAGATGAAATATAATGTAAATTGCGTTAAACAGTTGATCTCTCTTACCTGAGTAGTAGTTTAGTCGTTTAGTCCATTTAGTTACCTGTCGCATCCTGTTGACTCTGTTTGTCTAATCCACAAGAATGATAACAAATGACGACAAACGAATTCGAATGCATTTAGATAAGATAATGTTATTTAAATAAGAAAAAACAGTTTCGTTATAATTTTTATTAATTTTTTTCTTAACTTCCTTCTGCAGTGGCAATTAATACATATGTAGTTTTATCTAAAAAGAATGCGTAACTTAAATAATTTTATAAAGCTTAAAAATTGCTATTTTATATCCTTAAATTAATAATTTCAAGAAGAATTTTTAAAAAATTCATTTTATTCGGGTTATCAGAAAGGAAATGAGTAATAAAAACTGTTTACAGAATAAATGACTTTATCGAATTTCATATTAAATAAGGAAATTTCAAAAGGATTTTATTCATTTATCATAAATTTTATAATTAAATACATTTTTTAATTAATCATTTTAACAGATTAATACAATGTTCCTTTAAATGCTTTATAAATTTCATGTAATAATCATCCTGTCAGTTGTTAAATTTGTCTCTCGTTAATTATCTATTCACAGGGAATACAGGAAACTGAATAATGAGACGATAAAAATTAAAAAACTATCAATCATAAGATTACTACTTAATGGAATTAAACGAGGTTTTAAAACCTTATATTTTTTATTTAAAATTCATTATCAAGATATCATTGCATTAGGGAATTACATTCCAAAAACTTTTCGTGATAAGATTGAAATTTTCCAAAGAAATTATAACTTTTTTTTGTGAAAAATGAATATTTTAGATCTCTATCTGTTAAAAAAATACATGTTTTTTAGAATATTCTCCGCCAATCTGGCTTAGATTATCAAATATTTAATATATTATTCCCCATTTAAGTGAATAATTATTTTAATTGTGTGTAATAATAAGACAGACTTCATTATTTATTTCATTTTAAAATTAATTAATTTCTAAAGATTTTAATTATACTAAAACAATGCTCTGTACCATTGGAAAATACTTTCTTTGAATACTCCATCAAACAAACATTTAAAGACGTTCAAATAAAGTTTATTACTGATTTTACGAGGTTTACGGCTTACTTGTAAAATTAATTTATTTGGTGATTAAAGAGTAGAATTAAATACAATAGTATTGTAATTTAAGCTATTAAATTTGAATTAATTAAAGAATAGAGAATTTATTTACATTAATTAATGTAACGCAAGAAATTTTGGTTCATTATTTTATTATAATGCCAATACAAATTATTTTTATTCCATTTCATTTATTTTTACATAGAGAAGGAGATTTTGAATAAATTTATTTCTTGTCAGGAACAGATAAGATATTTCCTCCATTCAACATGTGTAGATAAGAATTAAGTAAAGAATCCCAAGGTTGGAAAGGATTATAACGTTTATTCCCAAATCCTCTTTTATTATCGAATTGTCTCTTTTCTGCAAATCCTCGTTTCTCTCCAAATCCTCTTTTCTCCCCGAAACCTCGTTTGTGATGACAACCCACGCAATTATTTTTTGTCAACTCGTCATTTGTCTCTTTTTCTGTAATGTCAGAAGCCGAAATCGTATTTGGGAAAGTGTATCTCATCAGATTCAAACGATCTTCTGGTGCCAAAGAGTTCCAATCCATGCATCTGACTGGAAATTTTAAGATGAAGCCAATTGTCAGAACCAATAACAGATGCAAACTCTTCATATCTGAACTGTAAATTTAGAAAAAAATTATAGTAAATATTAAAAAAGAAATTAATTTATTCAATTTTTATTGGCGTATTTTAACGAGAAGTAAATTATATTCGATCATTTAAAATACGTAAGAAGCGAATTCTAAAATGGCTGACGAATTTGAAGAAGCTCAGATGAACAAGGAACAATCCAAAGAAGAATCATCGGATTATGATGGCGGCTTGGATTTAAGAGGAATTGATACTAAGCGACCGTTTAAAATTGATTATTCTTGCGAAAAAGATAAAATAAAGAAGAAAAAGAAACGTTTAGAAGCACTGAGATTAGCTAGAGAACATTTTGATTTAAAACAATATTCTATGTGTAGATTTATGATTGAAAAGATCCCTAATATAGAATGTAGTGCGGAAGCAATGTTTATGTTAGGGGTTCTCTATTTTGATGGTCTAGCAGTTCAGAAAGATCAAGCCAAAGCGTTACAAATTATGATACGCATTGCGCTGATGAAGTCTTATCTACAAGAAGAAGAAGATTTTATCGTACAAGCCCAATTTAATGTAGGCGAAGCGTATTTTTACGGTACTGGAACTCTTAACAACGATGCCGAAGCGGAAAAATGGTGGCATAAGGCAGCTTTAAAGAAACGCAACCCGGGAGCAATCAGAGCGCAATCGGCTCTTGGAAAATTTTATTCCAGGAGGCTCTATTTTTTTCCAGACAAAAGTTTCTATTGGCATTCGAAAGCTTGTGAAAATGGAAGCTTAGAATCACAAACCGCTCTCGGTATTATGTACTTTTATGGTATAGGAGTCGAGAAAAACGAATATATCGCTTATAAGCATCTTTCCAGCGCTTCACACCGAGGAAGTGTAATGGCTATGGCTCAAATGATGGTATTTTATTACCAGCGTAGACTCTATCAAAGCACAGCACAGTTAGGTAAACAACTTTGTAAATATTTCGATATTTTGGAGATATCTAGAAACACAGAGTGCTCTTTCGGAAGTATCGTGGAAGGTCTATGCATCGCTTATTTTTATTTAGGAAGGTGTTACCATCGTGGTGCGGGAATCGAGCAAAACATAGAAAAAGCTCTCGATCTTTATAAGAAAGCTACCGAATATTCAGCAAGAACGGCTTCGCAACTGCATACAAAACTGTTAAACGGTCTCATATAACCAGGATGAATCTTAAACTGATTTATTTAATTACCATTAAAGTCATTACAATAAATTTCTCTCGATTCTTGATTCTTCTCATTAAACTAAATCATTTTATAATAGGAAGACCTACATTCTTTACTAGTTACAAAGAAATTGTTAAATGACATGCACTTACCTCTAAATGTTGTCGAGATGTGATTTAATTTGCGTTTAACTCCCAATTTTATATACGAAGCATTGGAAATCTTAGTAAATCCCCAAATGATTAAAATTTAATTTATTTTACAAAAGATACATAATTGAGCGATTAGTCTTACAGACCGTATTTCTCCATTTTAGTGTGTAGTAAATTTAATTTTTTTTTTATTAGAGAGGATTTTAAAAAATATATTAAGTTTTGGAATATTCTTATGATTTATAAAAATAGTTTTTTCATATCTACATTTACTTATTAGATAAACAAGTTGGTTAAAGTTGCATGTATCCTTTAATTAAAAATATTTAATTTCTACTTGAGGGTATGAAATTTTTTTAAAATATGCAAAACAAGTTAAATTTGTTTAATTTTTTGATAAATATTTTAGTATTTAATTACATTTAACTTTGTTTTTCTTATAATTGCTTAAAAAAGAAATAAAAATATATTTATTAAATGATTATTTAGACTAATTTTAAATAATGTAGCATGTAAGGAATACAACACAACATACAAGAATCTGATTACTTGATGTTAAAATATGTATAAATGAAACTAAATCTAACATTTAACATGTTAGACCCAGTTCTAAGTTGTTGAAAATTTAATTTGACAATTATCAAGAAACTGAGATCACAAAAATCCCACCATAAATTTTTATCCAGTTTATTAATTATTTATAAATGTTTGTGACATTATTTTTAAATTATCAAATGTGAAAATCTTTTCTAACTTTTTATAAATTTACAAATCAATTTATGCTGTAGAATACCTTATTTTTTACTATAGGAAATACAAAATAAAATTAATTTTGACTAAAACAAACAAAATGTACACTTTTAAATAAGTTTAACTTAGATTAAAAGTTTTTATCGTAGTGTGTTGCAATAATCGTGAATAAATAATAAAATTACTTTTTAATATTATCAAAATCAAAATAGTAATAAATCTTATCTTTGGGTATATGTGAGCATTAAATGTTTTCAAATTTCAAATTTAAATTTTTTAAAACTACAGCAAATAAACAAATTAATAATGATTCTGGTAGTAGCAGCATACTATATTAAATAAAACTTTTATTTTTAAATTTTTTAAAAATATGATAGAAATTTAAAATGATTGATCATGTAATTTAGAAATTTATATTTATTACATTAAAAAGAAAATGTTATGTTTGAACTTAAAAATTAATTTTTTACAGATTATTTTCTTTAAAGACTTTATGTAAATATATTTTTTCTAATGTAATCATGAGATTTAATAAAATTCAGTACTCTGTAAATATTTAAAATGATATCTTCACTATTTTATTATTATTAATTTTTCAATTTGAAGATTTTTCTATAAATAATCAAAACGAGGACTTTGAACTTCTAAAATAGAAACTAAAAAAATAGCACAAATACACTCAATTGAATAGTTTATTCCAATTTAGAAAATTAAAGATAATATTTGGGAAGAAATTCTACTAAGAATAGAATTTATTACTTAATCAAATTAATTTTAATAAGGAAAAAAATATGTCTTAAAAAATTTATATATTTATATAATTAATGTATATCTGTTATTGACTGGCAAAGTTCAAAACAAATTCTAAAATCCGAAATTGATTTAATATACTAAACATAGAAGTTCACCTAAAAATTACTTCTTGTAATATTATTTATTTCATATATATATCTTTCTGTTTTCAACTTCCATACTACATGTTGTAATATAATTGATTGAAATTCATATATGTTATGGAGTATATTATTAAGCATTAAATAAGAATTGCATTATCATTACAAATACCCACATAAAAATAAATAGTATTACAATATATGAAATTCATAAAACATACTGTAGCATTTATTATTTGTATTTGTACATTTATGATTACTTTGTACCTACATTTTACAAGGTAGGAGCCAAAAGTTTCTAGTCTAACTAGGTTTTAGATTTTATAGGTATAAAAACAATGATGTCATTTTTTAATATAGCCTCCTTGTAGTTCAACACACTTATTACATCTTAGAATTTGCATTTCAAAACTGCAGACTATTTTTTCAAGGATGTCCTTTTAAAAAATAGTTTGCAGTTTTGTATGCAAAGTGCTCATAAACTTTTTCCTGAAACTTTTCATCACTTTTTTAAAGGTCTTTTGGAGTTTTGGAAACAGATAATAATCCACTAGGAACCAGGTCCATGTAGGGGAGGAGGTCAAGCTCCTTGAACCCACACTCCTTTACAGCAGCCTTGGCAATGGCAACCATGTGTACTGGCTTATTGTCCTGCAAGAGGAGAACATGATGCAAAATAATGTAACAAGTCTAACTAAAATGAATGTTTTCAAGTGACTTATGCAAATTGGCAGGAAAAATTATTTTATTAAGTGCAGTCCTAATCGTAACACTTGATGGTGTTATCTAATACTATCGTTATTCTATTCTTATCATGTCTAAAATATAGTTAGGCTGAAAACTTTTGGCACCTACCCTATATTTATAAACTTCTTTTTAATACGAAAGAATTTTTAGGGTAAATGTTACAATAATATTCATGTTTATTGAAGTAATACACCAAATTCATATTATTTTCTTTTTATTGAAAACAAAATACTGTTTATACAGATTAACAAATTTATGTATAAGGCACCTTAATGGTATTTCTAACAAAATATTGTAATTGATACTTTGACTGCATCAAGTATTCTCTTTTGCAAATGTAAAAACTTTTGTATTTACATACAAAATATTTCCATAGATTTTTAAAACAGTGTTAATATTTGCTTAGAGTCTAAAATTCACAAATTTATTTGATATAATAAATAAAATTTTATACCAATTATTTGTCATCTCCCACTCTTTTAACTCGAACTAGAATAAAAATTAAAGAAATTTATCATTACAATTTTATAATGTTAAAGATAACCATATAAAAAATTTTTACCTTTGTCATAATTTATCTGCAACTGTTCTGCAACTCTCATACATGCATTTGTGATTTCAAAGTGCAGTCCTAATCGCAACATTGTATTATTTTGTTCAATTAAATCTGCAATTTCCATTTCTAATTTATTCCCAAGAACACTGCAACCCTGTTAAATTAAACATATCAAAATTTTAATAAGTTTAAAAAAACAAAAAAAACCAAATGAATGAATGTAATTAACTTGCAAAAATCAAATAATTATGTCAGAACTTTGTCTAATTTTAAAAATCCATGAATATGTTTAGTGATTTTATATTTAACTGAAATTTAATACATCTGCACTTTTTATATTTTTCAATTTTTAATTACTATACTTATATAAAACTTAATACTCTATTCAATAAAAGACAACTGAATGCATCAAAATTTTTTTCCTTCAAAACTGTAACAAATTAGTAATTAATATTAAAAAATGCATAAGAATGTAACATTTTAATTATTTTTGATTTTCCATGTTTTGATTCAAAGGTTTGTAAATAAAATGTTTATAGTTTCTGTAAGAAATATTTATGTTTATAAATACTTCTTACAGAAACTATAAACATTTTATTATGAACAGAGATCTGATTCAAAATATATTAATAGTGGATACTGTAATAATAAAATATGTAAATGTTTGCAAAATGTCTGAATTGCTGTGTTAAATAAATAATATTTTGAAGAACACTAAAATACATTTTCTTAGTGGTTTATTTATATTTAAACAATTGCATACCTGATTTGCAGCTCGAAATTCTATCACAGTCTGATTCTTATTAATGGCTTCAATAATATTTTTTACCATAATATTACTTATGTAATTTGATTCCACATTTAAGATTATTAAAGCAGTATTTTCTTTTAGAGCTTCAACAAGCAACTATAGAAATATAATGAAGGCAATAATTTAGTAAGAGTATGAAACAGAAAACAAAAATTACATAAATTGATTCATTAATAATATTGAAAACAACAATTCTTTAATAATTTTCTTAATAAAAGCTTATTTTTTATATAATTTAAATAAAATAGTAGCTAAATTATCCTTTAACATATACATTACTTAATGTTATACTATTCATGAATTTACAGTATATAATACCGTCCACCAGTATTACATTAAAAAATATATATATGTTTTATCATTCTTAATATGAATCCAATTATTCAACATACATATTTTAAAATTAAATAATAAATTATAGCAATATCTAACATTTAAAAATAATATTACATTAGTATTTTTTTATTATTTCTTAGTAAAATAAATAAATACCTCAGTAGGACTATCAGTTAGACCTGTATTGGCTACACTTAAAGACTTCAAATGGGTATTTTTAGCTAAACCTTTGAATAATTTTTGAAATTTCTCCTTAGAAATATTCTGAAAAAAGAAAAATAAGTGCATTATTTTTTAGTTGAAAATTTTCTATTATAAACAATTATTAATGTTACAACGAATAGTATATTCGGCCTCAGGCCGAATACTGAATAGTAACCGAATATTCGTTGCATAATTATTAATTATATAAAAATATCTTATTTATAATTGTTCAAGGATTTAAAAAATAGTTATTTTAGTTTATATTTTTAAATTTTCTATATTTACAAATTGTTCCCAAATATTCTTTTAACAGTATACAAAGTCAGCAAAGATTCTGATTATTTTCTGTGTATAAAAAAAACAAAAATTTTCAGGAATATACATCAAACTATATAGGTAACAATAACATGACTCTGCAAAACAAAATGGAATGCAATTGCAAAATGAGGTCTGTCATTTTTTACAGTGTAAACTAGACTCTGTCATTCTTTAATAAGCAAACAGTAGAACAAACAGAACACTGTTATGAAACTATTGGAAAAGTTGCCAATCTGCCAATTAATTTTGTTGATATAATTTAGTAGGATATATATAATTTAAAAATAACATTAGTGTCAAACTCATTTTATTTCTATTTAATAAAAATTTCATTTAATTAGAACAATTTGATTAAATATTTCTAACCAAACTCTGATAAATTCTACACAGACTGTTAATTTAAAAGAAAAAAAGATAAGAAAAATAAAAACAGACACAAGTTATATTTAAGAAGTAAAACAAAATATTCATGGAAAAGATCCAAAATTTTAGCGGCAAATGAAGAATTTTGATATTTTCTTAGAACATGTGCTATTCATTAGTGTGATACATCAAAGGAAAAGATCGTATTTTATTTTCTTTGAATTTTCATAAACTAAATAAATTCATATATTAAAAATAAAATTTTGGTTATTTATATATATATACACATTAGGATTAAAAAAATATTTAAAAAAATGTTTAGATAAAAAAAATTTATAAAAACAAAAGGTAAGAAATTTTCAATAAAATACAATATAGCTGAATTACTTAATATTAAATGTTGAAAAGAGAAAATACTGTAAATTTTTATACTGGTACAGAAAGATGAAACTATTCATATTTTATCATACTTTATTGATAAATACTCAAAATTATAAATGCTTAAAATGAAAACAGATTTTGTTAAATTAGCTAAATTCTTCTATCATCTTTACAAGCTTTAATCTTTCAGTTTAATATAATTTGATATATATGTATATATTGAATAGTGGAATATTTATAATACAATATTCAATTAATAAAAACGCATTAAAAAAAAATCTCACGAAACTTCACGAATGGCTGTAAATAATAGTTTTCGCAACACAATTAAAAAAATAATTTTTTTATGCGGTCAACAGGGACCGCATAAAAAAAGTCTCACATAGAAAATAACTCAAAACCGTACGAAATAGAATTTATTGACAACAGATGTCAGCACTTGACTGCATCGTCTGGTCTATCGTCTGTTTTACATATTTTTGTCCAGGTGGTGTTTTGTTGACTTAAAAAGTAAATTATTTCATTTTTCGCATATTCATGCAATAATATTACTATAATAAGTGCATTTATGCTATAATAAGTTTATTTAGCTATAATAAGTCAACGTGAGACATGACGAATCGCACGAGGACTAGTCGCCAACTATACCGCACAAATTAAAAATTCGCATTAAAAAAAATCGCACAAATAAAAATCGCACATAAAAAGAGCGCATAAAAACAGGTTTGACTGTATATGTATATATTGAATAGTGGAATATTTATAATACAATATTCAATTATTATTACATGCCATTCAAAATTCTTAAAATCTATGTACTAAAGATATTTGTAGAATTTGATCTTTATATTACTTCATTTTATTTTAATTCAATATTGCTGTAATTAATATTCATAATGTTGGCTCAACACTATATTTAAAAATATCTACCATATTGCAAAAGTTTATAAAACTTTCTTAGTATAATCTTTACTTCAAAACAGAAGCTAAACCAAGAAAATTATAATGAAATGATATATGTATATAACAATTGCCCACTTTTCATACTTCTTAAATTTTTGTCAGCATTCTTTATTATATTTTGAATACCAATTTGGATTAAAATATATCTTGAATTTTTTACATTATTTCATTTGCTTCTTTGATCCTAGTAAATTCTAATTTAACAATATAATATTAAAGTATCTAAAGAAAATATGACAGTCAAAAAAAAAAATCAAGTCTATGTTTCTTTTTTCAATTTTCTGGCTGACATCTAGCATATTTCATTTACCTCTAACACAAAGGGGTACTGATGGGAAGTCCGATTTCTGACACTCCCTGTGAATTGGTGATATGCAATTTAGAAGCCATGGTTCTTTTGCACTTTGGTGACTGCATCGCCCTTTATGTGAGACACGTAGATGACACTCTTCATCTGGCACCACCAACCAGACTTCCACCTCATAGAACAGTACAATCACAACCCTTAGGCCTCACACTCAGTTTGGAGCAAAGCAGTGGCACAGGGGTGAATTTTCTAGATCTGGATATACAACTCAGTCATTAGCACTTCAAAACTAGTGTATATAGAAAACCCACTTACCATCCTTTTTTCATTGCAGCCACCTCACACGACCCATTTCATTACAAATTGGAGGCATTTAACACTTTGATCCGAAGAGCTTTTACCCATTGCTCTGCATTCAGGACAGGGAGAAAGAATTTCATTACATCCTAAGGCAGGCACTTGATCCCATGGCCAAGTGCCTGCCTTAGGATGTACGTTTGGAAATCTATTAAAGGTCTCATTTCCCACTACAAAGCCCACTTGTATGCTCCTGCCCCAAGCACACTCTCCACAGATGTCGACTTTAAGATAGTCATGTACAACAGCACCCTGGCCTCCACGTACAGGGAAATTTCCAAGTCTTCTAGCTTTTGTTCGGCATTTAAGCAGTGCCCTATCATCTTTTCTCTCCTTCGCAATGCCAAGGACCCCAAAAACTGGTACCACTTCCCAAGAGTGTATTTTGTTCCTCTACATGATCGTAGATATGATACCCCTTGCATACATTGGGACTACATGCAGGCACATACAAACATGCGTCAAGGAACACCGTGAGGACATCAAAAAAGGCTGTTATTTGACTGTCCTCACATCTTATGCTTCGGATTCGGGAGTGGAAGTTTTCTTTCATCTATCCAGGATCTTCCACTCTGCATATAATAGGATGCTTTTATGACACGTGGAGAGGTATGAGATCTACACGGCCACTGTTAGGAAACAAGCCATCAACCACAAGGACACGGAGTCATTCCCTGAGGCTTGGAAGTTTTATGTTCAACATCAAGCTGATGATGTTCCATCTGACTCAATTCTGCATCATCATATATATCCACCAATAGCCAGGTGCCACACCTACTATGAGGCATGTGTGATTCTAAATGAAGAATTTTCTCATAAATTATAATGTTACACCTGATGATGTCTACTGGAAAGTAGATGAAAACATTCATGTATCTGTTTATTTGCTGGATTCTGGTTGTCTGTGTGAGTAGTCTTTTTGTTTATATATCCAGTATTGTGTGTTGTTCTTATATTTCATATACATCTTGTTCTATTTCTTCTTAATATTACAAAAAATTGTAAATAAAAATGTTAAAAAAGATTAAAGAAAAAACATTATCATCATTTAGGTAATTATCATCAATAATATTTTAGATAATTTAGAGTTGCTAATGAAAAGTCTGCTTTATTGGAACTTGCTGTAATAAAAGTTTCTCAACTAGTTTCAGGCAATCAAGCCCATCATCAGGAGATACACAAGTGAATCAACCTGACAGCTTTTACTTGACTACTACCAAGCTGATTCACTTGTGTATCTCCTGTTAAGTATTTTTGGCAACCAAAAATACTTAAGAAACTGATATCCAAGTGAGCTCCAATAAAGTATAATTTTTTTGTTTTAATTATTATCAAACTTCTAACTTAAGACTGAATTTTTCTACATAAAATGATAGTAAAAAAAGGGAATGAAAACCAAAACAGACTATGATAAGAAACTATATTGAACTTTAAAAATATAAATGGATCATCATTTACTATCTGTTTAAATGCTATTCTATGGGAATAAAGGCAATTTATTTTCATTAAATTGACAATATATTAAAAAGCTTTTATTTTGAAATTGAAATTTACAAATGAGTTATTTCTCTGTAATTATTTAGTTTCTCTAAACGTTTTTCATATTGGTTCACAAGTTTCCTAATATCACTTAAAAGAAACATTTTACAGTTGTTTGATAAGCCATTTATGCACTAGTGTTTTTCTTTGGTATTTAAGAATATAGTGCAGATGTGTAATCTGATAGAAATAACAAAAACAATACTGTTTTCTTGAATAGCCTGAAATAATAATATTTACTTCTGCTAACATGTTCAGAAATAACAAAAAATCGAAATATTTCTCAACCACTCTTGCTTTACTACTTCTGAATTTAATCCATCCTTTATTAAGCTTCTCTTTGACTGCTGTCCTTTATATTATATTAACATTCTGTGTTAATACATAAAATTGTTGTTATTGTTTTGCAAACTTAAGATTTGATTACTGGAAACAGGAAAATTAGGAAATTAGTTCGGAACAGGAAAAATTAATTATGGTAACATACTAATTAATTTTTCATTAACAATGCAAGTAGAAAGCAAAACCAAAATAATTCTATTGATATACAAAAGAGTGAATAAATTAAATTAAATTTTCTGTATAATTTTAGTACTCCATTAGAGCATATATTTTCTGTATAAACCGAACTAATTGCACTTTGATTTTCAAGATCAGATTAAATATAGCCAATTAAAAAATTAATTTCAACTTGTAGTTAACTTTGAAATTAATAACTTTTTCACATATATTGTTAATTTTATACACAAATTATCTTTACTTTTTTGATTTTGTTTCATAACATATTAATACTATTTTATTTTTTCAGTCCTGGAATCAAATTGTAGCACTTAATTTACTAATGTGTCTGTAAAAACTAATATTAGCTCATATGAATGCTTGCTTTGTAGACACCTTTATAAACAGTTTTGTAACCCAAAAGTTAGAAAAAGAGCATACAATTATATTAATTTTAATCAAATAATTCTTTTAAACTGGATATTTGTGCAGAAAAAGTGGCCTATTGATGAGCCAAAGCCTTTATGGTTGTTTTATTGCAAAGATGTCTTGTCAATATTAATAATGACAATAAATAACTCCATACTAAAGAAGGGATAAATGATCCTGAAATGTGTCTATGGCTATTAGACAGCAATTTGTGAAGTAAAGGTGTGAGGCAAGCATTGATATGAACAAATATTAGTTCTTATGGAAAATTAGTAAATTTTATTTTGTTTCTTTTATTTTATCATATTGCTACAAAGAGCCATACCTTCTGGCAAGAATATCTATATATTATTTTCATTCATCTGTAAACATTTGTGGCCATCAGCCATATTGTTTTCTTGTATATTTTTGTTTAATTCATAAGTTGTAAATACATATATATATATATATATATTTTCTATCTTCCTTCTTCCTTCATTCCATTCTCTTATTTCCGTTCCTTTCTCCTTTGTCTAAACAACCTGACCGTTATTGCTGGAGGGCAGGATTACCCCTCCTAAGTAAGAACAAAAGAAGGCGAGGACGCCCTGAAGGCTAAGTGGTGAACAAGGGACACTTTTCTACTGGACCTCGAGAAGGACGGAAGTGTGAGCCAGCGATCGACCAGGAACGGGAAAAGTCGAAAGAAGGCTACAGGACCGTCGAGGCCAAGGGAAAATAGACACAAAACCGAGGGAATCGAAAGACGTCGAGGGCAGACAGCCGAACAAGGAAAAAGAGAGAAAAACGACTGCCATTGCGAAAATACACTCCAGCGAAAACACCGATCATCGTAGACCCGGGTACCTTCCATCTAATTCTATCTACTTTCGTTCTTTCCTAAATCTATCTGTTTCCCCTTTCCTTTTTAGTTTTAAGGTAGATATAAGTTTAGTTTTAAGTCGGGTGTAAAAAGTTTGTGTTACGAGCGCGGGTGTGATTCTTTGTACGTGGCGACCCCTTCCTCAGTGAAGTTATTCCAGTTGGGATCATTTGTAAATTAGAAAAGGAAAGAACCGTGTTCCGGAAGGGAAATAAAAAGACTTTTAATTGTGTATCAGTCTCTGTGTTCATACTTGTAACGTGCATTCACGGGTTTACAAGCCCTTCTCAACGAACAACCACACATTAATTACAGAACGTAAATAGATTGATATAGCTTATTACAAATTACTAAAATGATTATGTTGAATTAAAAAAAAAAATACAATATTTATTGAAATACAACATTATAATCTTTAGTTGTAAAGTAAATGTTATGTATGTAAACCTCCAAGGGATAACCCACACCGAATTTCCCCTTGACCTAGTTAGGCAACCCACACCTCTGACCTTTGTTGTGTTCCTTTGTCTTCAGTCAGTCGTGCTTTAGCTGTAGTAGCACTTAGACCTGGAGGCACAATGTTACATTGTATTATCACACAGTTACATTTCTATTATAATAAAGTTAACTATACATGTTAACAAGTAATCGTTTATTTTACGGACACAACAGTAAACAGTATAAATACCAACGTATATTAACCACATCTATTAGGAGCAATCTGTAAATGATTTTCATGCTAAAATTCCAAAATTTTAACCCCTTCCTTCCCATATCATCAATTTCTCTTGCATATCATTATTATCCAGGCTGAAAGACATGCTATTTAACATCAAGTGGAGCAGCCAACTGCAAAATTTGGATTTTAGCATTCACCTCTATAGTGATTCAAAAGTTGTGCTCAGCATCCTGTACAGGGCCGGATTTACCAATACAGGGGCCCTGGGCACAAATTCGGTGGGGCTCCCCTTTAACAGTAGGCAAATTTGATGATTTAGAAAATTTACACAAAATACTGTACTTTCAACTAGATTTTAACTAGGAAGTTGTAAATTTCATTTAAAAATAAGGTTATTGTGAACATACGTATATTTTATTGTGTAAAACTAATTATTTTAATTTAATTGAAAAATACCTATGTAAAATTTTTTCCCGAAATTTTCCGATGTTTCATAGGTTTTACCCGGGTTTGGTTTTCTTTGCCTGTAGCCCTCATGATTAGGCCACACTAGGCTGTCACAGTAATAGGAAAAAAAATTATGTTTAAACATAGTTTTGTGGGGGCCCCTATTTTGTGGGAGCCCTGGGCACCGGCCCCAAATGTCCCTATGTAAATCCAGCCCTGATCCTGTGTAATCTCAAATATAAAAACCAGGCTACATATCAAATACAGAAGAGTTTTAAAAAAGGAGGTCAAATATTAAACTTTTTATGTTCTAACCCATATGGGAATTCTGGGCAATAAACCGGCTGATAAAATTGTTAAAGAAGCAATTACAGACTCCCTCACACTGGAAAAACTATTTCTAGTTCACTCAAGTCAAATTACAGTAATCAGTATATATAATCTTATTTATATTTTAAAGATAGTTTTTTCATTTACAAGATTCTTTAATGTTTTCAACCAAAAAACTATTCATTTATAACATTCAAGAATGTTATACAGTAGATCCCCCCTATAACACGGGTTCATATAACACGGATTCATATAACACGGCGAAAAAAATTGCAATCGTATTCATATAACATGCTAAAAGAGACTTGTATAACACGGTAAAATGTCATCGCTGACTCGTGTCAAGACAGGATTGGTCAAATCTGGACCAATAGTGGATATTGTACAAACCGTTCAGTTAAAACGAGCACTGGACCTACTAAAAAACATTTATTATTCAATGGCCATAAAAATTATATTTTTATTAATGATGTCTCCAAAGTTAAGTTATTTTTCTGTAAAAAATTCACTGACCAGGAAACATGTGCACACCATTCAATGAGCCACTCTGCGACAAAAACAAGCTTAAGCAATGGCATTGTTGAATGGTGCACGTTCGGTAAGTAATCCTACAATTTTTTGTTTATAGCATAGTTTATATGGATTATTTCCAAAAAATTATACGTGATTTGGAAATGTTGAATCAAATTAGTCTAGAATCGATTAATTTTATGGAAGAAAACCTTTCAAACAGCCGTAACCCCTAAACTGCACATGTGCCGGGCTGTGATTGGCTCATGTATTTAAGTGACTTGTACAACACGGATTCATATAACACAGAACGTATCTATTGTGTTATAGGGGGGTCTACTGTAAATGAATAGCAATATTTTATTTTTTACTAGATTACAGATTCTAATTCATTTTTTGCATATAAATATTTCTATTTATCAATCTTTAATTAAAATTATTATATTAACTAATAAAAACTAAAAAATACTTAACACATTTTTTTGCATTATGTATTGCTGGCTATTAAATTTAGGATGATTAGGATAAGAAAGAAAATAATTAAGGCAATCAGCAAAAAGGAATTTTTATTATTGTTTGGAAAATATAGTATATTTGAATTGAATTGATAGAAATTGGATTCCAGAAAATTGTAGGAGCTTAAAGGTAAAAGTTATGAAACATTCTCTGCTCTTAAGAAAATGATTCTGATTTGTAAGAAAACAGGTAGTGCAAGTTCTATAGTTTTTGAGAAGCTTGGTATAAGGATTCTAAGGCAAGTAAAGATTTTTGTAAGAAAGTAAATCAAGAGTTAGTGGAATTTTGGGAGTATCTAAGAAATATAAGACAAAGTTTGCTTTACTTAAAAGAAAAGCAAAAGAAGAGGACAAAAATAGAAAGAAGGAAAAAAGCAATAGTTTTTGCTTGATACTGAAAGATATACCAAAAGGGATTAGGAGGATTTTAAAATGCAACCCATTTAAGGTCATCAGAAGAGTTCTGAATTTTAGTTAGAATAATAGTTAGGGAGTTAGAAGAGATGCTTAAAAGCAGTGTGACCATAGACTGTGAAAAGGGGAACACAAGCTATAAGAAAAGAGCATGAAAGAAATTATTATTTTGTCATGCCAGATTTCTATCAGATAAAAGTTTAAGATCAGTATCTTTCAACTTATTTTGTTATGCTGAAAGACAGTGATCTTAAACTTTTATAAAAAGGGCATCATAATTATGCAAGAAGCTTCAAACTCTATGATTCAATGAATAACAAAGTCCCAAGGATAAATTTCTTGATTAAATCAAATTTTTGACCGTACAAATAAATTTGGGTCAGTACCAAATAATCCTTTTTAATAATCCAACTAGAGACAGATGGTTAACAACTTAAAAACCGACGAAATGACATTAAAAAATACATACAATACAATTAACGCTGACCTTTCCTTGGAGGATCTGACATCAATGACACAGTATTAAAAATTCTTCACAATATCACTCAGGTACAAATCAGTTGTATGATTCAATGTTGGATCAGCACTCCCATAAGGTGGCATTGGTTGCAGCTAACTTGGCCTTGAAAGCAAGGAATGGCGGTTTCGGTCAACATATGACAAAATTGCATGGGTCAATAGACAAATATCCTTCATTAGTTTCTTTTATGTTTGTAGAATAGGCTAGAAGTCATGAATTTTCTGTTGTTTGGGGCTCTCTTGGAAATTAGGAAAAGGGCAAATGAGACAAAAAGGGGAACATGCCCCAAGAGCCCCAAAAATAGAAGAATAAATATTGCAAAGAGCTGAGGAAAAAGAGGAAAAGTGATTGTGTGGTTGTTCGTTGAGAAGGGCTTGTAAACCCGTGAATGCACGTTACAAGTATGAACACAGAGACTGATACACAATTAAAAGTCTTTTTATTTCCCTTCCGGAACACGGTTCTTTCCTTTTCTAATTTACAAATGATCCCAACTGGAATAACTTCACTGAGGAAGGGGTCGCCACGTACAAAGAATCACACCCGCGCTCGTAACACAAACTTTTTACACCCGACTTAAAACTAAACTTATATCTACCTTAAAACTAAAAAGGAAAGGGGAAACAGATAGATTTAGGAAAGAACGAAAGTAGATAGAATTAGATGGAAGGTACCCGGGTCTACGATGATCGGTGTTTTCGCTGGAGTGTATTTTCGCAATGGCAGTCGTTTTTCTCTCTTTTTCCTTGTTCGGCTGTCTGCTCTCGACGTCTTTCGATTCCCTCGGTTTTGTGTCTATTTTCCCTTGGCCTCGACGATCCTGTAGCCTTCTTTCGACTTTTCCCATTCCTGGTCGATCGCTGGCTCACACTTCTGTCCTTCTCGAGGTCCAGTAGAAAAGTGTCCCTTGTTCACCACTTAGCCTTCAGGGCGTCCTCGCCTTCTTTTGTTCTTACTTAGGAGGGGTAATCCTGCCCTCCAGCAATAACGGTCAGGTTGTTTAGACAAAGGAGAAAGGAACGGAAATAAGAGAATGGAATGAAGGAAGAAGGAAGATAGAAAAAATATATATATATATGTATTTACAACTTATGAATTAAACAAAAATATACAAGAAAACAATATGGCTGACGGCCACAATTGAATGAATTGGCTGGTAATGAAACAATGAGAAAGAATGATATAATAATAATTAGGGCAACTAAAACAAGATGGTGCTGGTGAAAAGGGAAAGGTAACCTATATGTTAAAGATGTATAAAGTATCCTTTAAACATCTTTGTTGTTTAAAGGACACTTTATAACTACTCCTTCAGTTTTCTCAACTAATATCTTTTTAGATTTATTTTAATAAATTATGCAATTCTTTGATGTTTGCTGTTAAAATGGTTTCGAAGTAAAAAGAAATATAAACTCGAACAAATCATAAGAAATCTCACTAGTATTTTGTGGATATTTAGTTTACATTATTCACTTCTTTAATCTACATCTGGTGATTTGTAAGAAGTAAATTTCTAACCAAAAACCATTATTTACAATACATTTCTAGAAACAGTAGCTACATATATATTACATAAGAATGTTAACATTAATATGCTGTAAATTTATACTTGTACCCCAGTTAATGCTTAGGATGCAGTATTGAAAAAGGAGTACTATCAAAAAGAATCCTGAAAAAGGAATACTACAGAGAAAATCAGTATTAAATGAAGTCATCATAGCATTTGTTTGTAGTACAAAAGATAAAAGGCAAATAAGAACCAAATAAAATTTTTTCTAAATTAAAAAAATATATATATTTTATTGACTGCAATTTGAATTAAGATAAAGGACTGGCATTTGATTCTTCAAGCCTAGGTTTATTGTTGATGGTGTAACCATGTACTGTACATATGAACTGTACTGTACATATGCATTATATCAAACTTTCTCAAACTTGAATAATCAAAGACCACCAAGGTCCATTACTGCCCAAGAGCAAGGAAATTGAATTAAGTGAACAAAAGATGAGGAAGAACAAAGGAATTGCAATGATTGTTTGATTCAAGTGGTCAAGCAGGAGTGACATACCATATTTACTCGCATATAAGACAAAGTTTTTATTAATTTTTCACTGCTTCAAAAACCTAGGTCATCCTATATGTGCAAGCAAAGGATTTTTTGCATTTTTGCAATAATTTTTGTAAACTGTGTATTTGCAATTTTTACCAGATGCTCACCCTCTGGTGTTTAAAAACAAAAGTATTTTATCTGAGTCATTTCAATCGTTCTTGTGTATTGTCAGGAGTAAAGATGAATAGCATTAGGAAAAGCAAAGCTTTTGAATTGAATTCTGAACTGAAATTCCAAAATCACATGGGAGCCTGATATAAGTTTCAATCCATTCCCACGTGAAAATAGATGATTATTCGGAAATCAAAATTCAGAGAAACTCATAAGTGTAATCGACAGAGAGTGATTCGCCTTAAGAATTGGCAAAAAAAGGTTCCCGATTGTCCAGCTTTACATGAATAAATTATGTCAATTTTACAAGATTTTTCTTTAAAGTTTAAAATGCCAGTAATTTTTTCAGGACAATGTGTGCATTTACATGCATTTGATATTTTATTTGTGATTAAACAAAATAAAATTAGAATTGTATTAATAAAGCTAATTTTCTTTATTTTAATCTTTAAAATCATACCTCATCCTATAGGTGAGATCATCTTATACGTGAGTAAATACGGTAAGCAAAGAAGAAATAAGAGTTTAAAAAAAATTTTAAAGAAGATAGTCTATAATGTGAATTACAGAATATTTTATTTATTTGATCATCCTTTATCTATTGTTGTGAATTTTATGTTTGGGTATAATCATTTCATGCCCTTATCACTTTGTACACATTGAAATTATGTATATCATCATTCTTCTGTGGAAGTATTATAAACCTGTTTAAGTATTATAAACCTGTTAATGTCTATTGAATACTGTATTCGTGAACTTGTGTCATATATATTTTTTTAACTTATAGAAAATAAAAGAAAAGGTGAAGTTTTCTTTGGTCCATACTTTACATTAATGGTATTTCTCTGAAATTATCATTTTTACAATGTAAGTATGAAGAATTACTTGTCCTTTTCTTAAGTAAAATCTTTATAATCTTATGCAAAGAAATTAATATGAACAAAATCTGTTATAGATATTGTTCAATAATCATCACAAGTATAGTAAAAACATTTTCATAAAAGAAGCAGATAAATTTAATTTAATATCAACAACATATAATACTGTTTCCATATAATAAAAATAAATATGTAACTCAAATTACATATATTATATTACAAAATATAAAAACAAAAATTAGTAAAAAATGAATTATTACACATTGTGATAGTCACACGAGTGTACAATAGTCCACGAGAGGCAGTACACAAAAAAAATAACAACAGTTATTTTTTTTTTTCACGTGATTAACAATATATAGAATTCTTTCAGATTCCAATTCTTAATGTTATACAATATCCCACACTGGGGCGAGGAATCAAACAAATACAGAACAAAAGAACGCGCTTGCGACAAATAAGAAAAGACGGACTTGTAATCTTACGACTAACTTACACTAAATTATAAACTAAAAAGGAAAGGAAGAATAACAAGAAGTTTCAGTATGATAGAGGAGGTTATAAGGAATACCCAGGTTCTCTGTTTGGTATTAATGCTTTTCTGGTGGGGAACCACTCTAAATCATTTCTCACTGATCTTTTTCGGATCTCTTCGAAGATTCTCCTTATACAAGGAATGTTGTCTCTCAGTCTCTTTACATTAGCGGGGTCCTTTCTCTCTCTGTAGGCTACCTTTGTCTCCCTTTGTCCTTTTAGACTACGAGCAGGAGCGTAACTTTTGCACGTCTGCCTTCACTGAGAGTCCGACCCAAGAATGAACCTTCTTATCCCTTCACTTCTCATTGTTAACGTGGTTCATGGAAAGGGTTTCCCCACCCAAAAGAAGGAATGTTAATAGAAAATTTGAGAAAAGAAAAGGAAGAACAAAGAAGAAAGAAAACTCAAAACTAAACTTATATCTAATATATACATTAATATGGTGTATTGCCACATCATACTTTAAGTAATATGTATATCAGTTTTATTGCATTATCAAGTTGCATTATATATTCAAGTTTTGAGTTTTTTTAAATAGATAGAATGGTATATTTTTGATTTCAAGAAATTGTAAATAGAATCTAGAAAAGTTTAACAACATTGTAATTACTCAAACCTATTTTTATTTTTACTAAAGTTAACATTTATTGTTTTAAAACTTTATCTTCATTTGAAAAAATAAGTTTAAATACAGTTTTTACTTATAAAATCTTTACAAAAATTGAGACAATAGAAGTGAAATTTGCAATATAAATATCAGGTAAAAAGTACCAAATGATTTTTCAGAAAGTTTTCTGTAACTATGTGAAATACAAAAAATTAAATAAAACTTATTAATTTGAATTTTTGCAGAATAGTTTGTCTTGTGCACATTTGGGTTTGGGTTTAACCCTCCCATTTGGAAAGAATTGAAAAATTACATAAAAATATGATACAAAAAGCTATATCTATTGTAAAAAAATCAATAAAAAATGTTTATATACCTATGTTTTAAAGTTTAATAAACTATGTTATGAAAAAATATTATTTTTTTAAATCCCATTCTTTTAAAAATCCTGCACACAAGCCTATGTGATTATGTACAACTGATTATTTTATTAATCATTAAGGATAAAAAATTAAAAAATTAATTTAAAAAAACCTTTATATTATTCCAATTGAGAGATTTAAGTGAAGAATCATTTTGGCAAACTTGTTCAATAGTCTTATCAACATCAGTTGCATTATCAGGTTCTAAAGGCAATAATTTTGGTTGTGTGGAACGAACAGCACCTTTAATATAAATACAAAGTAAAAAACTAATTTAAATACATATATTTAGTTAAAAATGTATTTGAAAACTTATTTAAAAAATAAATTACTCGAAAATAAATGTTAAAAAAATGTGCTTACTTTCAAATTTATCACCCAACTTTTGTCCTTTATTTAGAAGAGATGCATAATATTGATCTTGATTTAGCATACTGTGCAATCCAAGAATAGCTAATGGATTAAATTTAAGACACATAAAATATATTGATTGTGTAATTCATTTATAAATATAAGATATAAAAATATAATAAAGATTTACTAATAGTACATATAATAGTAATCATTATTTAAATAATAATTTTAAAATCATTTTTACATATGGAATCTATTTGAAAAATTTTCATATTATTAATATGATTCAAATTGCTTTTCTCAGAAAGAATTTTTTAAAAAACTCAAGCACTTTTAGCTATATGTCCATTAACAGGTATCAAAAAGAGCAAGTGCCTATTGATTCTTGATGGGCACTTATCCTGAAAGTGCTTAACTTATCTAAAATGCTACTGCTTCAAGAAAAGCAGTTTTGAGTTGGATTTATATTAAGAAAAACTTCCTTAACAAGTGTTTAATTATAAAATTAATTTTTAATCAATTATAATTTAAGAGGCATTCAGATATTAATAAAGTTGTTATGCAAATATTATATAATGTAATATATCTTTAAAAATCAATAAATTTCAATTACAGTAGATCTTTTATGATGTATAATCTGCATGTGTTATATAAATATAATACTACTTAATTCTTTAAATGATCTTAAGAAGTAATAATTTTACATCAAATGTACATAAAATTATTATTTTTGGTATAAACTGAGATTTATCAGCAGTACTTGAATACATTCATCTGTTTAAAAGTTATGAGATCTACATTATGCCAATGTTCGATTTCCAGTAGGATAATTACAAATTCAGCTTTCATATATAACATTTGAAACCTGAATAATAACTTTTAAATGGAAAAACACAGCAACTATTCTGAGTAACAATGCAAAAGAATTTTTGATTTTTTTATCTATAATAAAAGAGCTTAATTATTGATTTCAATCTCAATTATATATTTAATGAAATAATTTTTGCTTTTTATGAATTTCAAATATTTCAACTTTCTGGACTAATTAAGAACATTAGTTGATGCTAAAATTTAACTAATGTTCTTTAGTTGATAGTAAATAATTACAATTACATCTAGTAAGATATCAAAAAACAATCTGTTGTATAAAGTAAAAATGCTCCTTTATTCCTTTATACTGTACTTACATATATGATTCTCAAATTATTTCTTTCTAAAATATATATATAATTATTACTGATTTACTAAAACATATTAGTAACTTCAATCCATTAATACCTATGGCCAGGACCACATTGGCCATACTCTTGCTACACCACTGATTATGGCAATAATCTTTGGACATTTGCAAATATCGACTTTATCATTCAGAATTCCCACAATTTTGAAATCATATAATCTATCACTTTAAAATTATAATAATTTATGGATTTTTTTAATTATACAGAATGATCATAATTTAAGTTTCACTTTGAACCCTCTATAAAATGAAAACTACAAAACCAAATGTTTCCAAACCTGGAAATATTATAATATATAATATATATATTATATATAAAAAAGGTCATGGGATTTCAAAACCTGCAAAAATAATTAATTCAAAAATTTACCACCAGTGAAAAAATGGCACTTTGTGAACATACCAATATTTATGCAAATTCATATTGCGTATCATATAGTTTTACTGCTATAAAACTATGCATTTTGGCAGAGCTTTCAGTTGTTGCAAGTCAACAATGCCTTTATCTTTGAAAGACTCTACTCATGAAAAGCTGTTATCAATGCAATAGCAATGAATGATGTGCATTAAAACAATATCGAACCCTAAGAGGATTACAAACAGGACCAATTACTGCTCCAGGTTTGAAGAAAATGATGAAAAAATTTCAAGCCACAGGTGTGTTATCCATCATACCATGGATGGAGAAGGAAGCCTGTTCATGTAGAAACACAGAAATATGTTACATTGACGGTGGAAGAAGTAACCATGGAAAGTGTACACAGGAGCTGCAACATATGTGCTGTTTCATGGAATATGGAATTACCATTCAGTACTGTGCATAAAATCATTTGTAAAATGCTGCATTACTACCCTTACAAAATCAGATGTGTTCAGCAAATTCAACCTACTGATCCTGCTCAAAGAGATGCTTTTGCATTATAGTTCCTTACACGAATGGTGATTGATAATGCTTGCCCCTTGAACATCTTGTAGACAAATGAGGCCCATTTTCACCTAAATGAGGCAATCAACACACATAATTGCAAAATTTGGGCACAAGAAAAGCCTACCGTTATTCATCAAGTTCCACTGCATTCACCTAAAGTCACCGTTTGGTGTGCGTTTACTACCAGTATCATAAATTGGACCATAATTCAAAATTTTTGTTTCATTTTTTTTCGGTGTAAAAGAAATACTGTAACCTCCATGACAAACTAACTAATAATTTGTCACGCAGGTTACAGTACTCTTTTTACACCGAAAAAAATGAAACAAAAATTTTGAATTATTTTTTGTTCCAAAAACAACAACAAAAAAAAAAAACCAAGTCTATGACACTAAAATGGCAGTTTACATTTGATAGAACATGTATCCAAGACTAGTATTCAAAACAGACTGGGAAAAATTCTTGATTTGTGACCATGACATTGAAAAATGTAAACGAGGGATCCATTTTCCAAAAAAATAGAAATGTCCAATAACTCGAAAACTATGACACTTTTACTAAACACAATGTTTAATTTTCTGAACAGTCATGATGTCCCCTATCCACAGGTAATGGATTATCCACTCTTTACACCACACCCTGTATAATGTAAAATGTTAATTCTTCAAGCAGTAAGAATTAAAACAACTTTAATAATTAAATAAAATCAAATAATAATATTAATAAAAATAACAAAATAAAACTTATCATATATATATATATATATCTATATATATGAGTTTAATTATAAATATATATTAAAAATATATATATATACTTCAAAAAGAGTATTTCTTTATTATTGCTGTAAAATAAATTGGTAAACAATTAACTTTTTATATTTTTATTATAAAATGGCAAAAAGCTTAATTTTGAGGGTAGGATTGGGTTTTATAAAAAATTATAAATGCTAATAATGAGTAAAATCATAATAAGTCCAATCCTACTTGAAATATAACATGACCCCCTTTATCTTCCCATCCTGTAAACCTTTAACCAACAAAATTTAATAGTGTGGCAATATGCCATATTAATGTATATATTAGATATAAGTTTAGTTTTAAGTTTTCTTTCGTCTGTGTTCTTCCTTTTGTTTTCTCAAATTTTCTATTAACATTCCTTCCTGTGGGTGGGGTAACCCTTTCCATAAACCACGTTAACAATGGGAAGTGAAGTCCCTGAGGCTACTAGAACGATAAGAAGGTTCGTTCTTGGGTCGGACTCTCGATGAAGGCAGATGTGCAAAAGATACATTCCTGCTTGTAGTCTAAAAGGACAAAGGGAGACGAAGGTAGCCTACAGAGAGAGAAAGGACCTTGCTAACGTAAAGCGAGAAAGACAACGTCCCTTGTATAAGGAGAATCTTTGAAGAGATCCAAAAAAGATTAGCGAGAAATGATTTAGAGTGGTTCTCCACCAGAAAAGCATCAATACCGAACAGAGAACCCAGGTATTCCTTATAACCTCCTCTATCATACTGAAACTTCTTGCTTATTCTTCCTTTCCTTTTTAGTTTATAATTTAGTGTAAGTTAGTCGTAAGATTACAAGTCTGTCTTTTCTTATTTGTCACAAGCGCGTTCTTTTGTTCTGTATTTGCTCGATTCCTCGCCCCAGTGTGGGATATTGTATAACATTAAGAGTCGGAATCCGAAAGAATTCTATATATTGCTAATCACACGAAAAAAAAAAAAAAATAACTGTTGTTATTTTTTTTGTGTACTGCCTCTCGTGGACTATTGTAAACTTGCATGACTATCACAATAGCATCAATACTCCTAATACACAAACTTCCCTGCAAAATTTCAAAAAGCACAAGAGACGTTAAGCTTCAGAGAGGGTGAACACAATCATGCCATACACACAAACATCAATACATACAGAAAAAAAACCCTGAATTTTTTTGCATTTCTTGACATTTCAAGGGCCCAAGTCCAAAAACATAAAAATCTCGGGAATCATTTTTTGACCAACTGCCACACTTTCCCTGTTATATACAGTATAACAGAGACATGAAACTAAAAATAAATAAAGAATTGAAATGTTATATATTTTAAACATTTTATTTAAAATTCTAACACTTAAATGGTAAAGTTGTTGTGTACAATGCTAAACTACAAATATATGAAATATGCAGAAATTCTACATAGAATGCTAAAATATTTAGCAAAAATTAAAATTAGTGTTGGACCGAATTCAGCATTATTCTGTAATTGGATATACTCAACCATAATAAGTATTTAGTATTAAACCAAATACTAAACACATATTTGATATTTGGACTGAATACTTCCTCAAAGCTGACTATTCAAATGAATAATCTCATTTTATTTGCGAGAAAGAGAGAGAGAGAGAAGAGAGAATAAAACAATAAACACAAAATAGATTGAAAAAAACATTTATAAACTCAGATATTTAAAAATATTGTAATTTATTCAAATATGTCTTATTTTATCATTATTCCGGTGTGATATTCAGATGTGCATCCGTAAAATCAGAAAGGATTTAAAGGTGAAAGTCCCAAAGATCAGTAAATATTTCCAGTGGATGTTGAAATTCAAATTAATCAAATTAAATGCTGGCATCGAGCTTTTCCATAGTTCAAGTTGGTCTCAAATTATCCCTGGAAATAGGTATGAGACCTATTAGGATGTCTGATCAAGGGACAAACCCTTTATAAATCTCTGTCTGAAGGGCATGAGGCTCTTTATCGACAAAAAGTTCCTTTCATCAGTTTCTTTGTTCCTCTTGAAGAGCCATTCTTCTTTGCAATTAACTTGTGCAGCTTTCTCACACTCTTCTCCAAATGAAACTTTGTACAGAAGTTCTGTCTGCATCTCTCTCTTGAAACTTTGTAATTGAACTGCCATCTTCAGCAAAGTTTACTCTGCAGAGTAAAAGTTTTACTCTGTCCATCCTAAATACTTCTCCTTCTGGCTGAACACCACTATTCCTGAAATCACCTCTGCCACCAACCTCAATGTAGAGCCTGACTTAAATCTCATCATCATCTTTCTTGAGGATTCAGTTAAACAACTCACCTTGGAACCATCAGACAATAAGGGATCTGTGTCCACAATGATCTTTCAGCAAAGTTACAATAGTGGGACTCATTAGCTGAAAGGACTAAACTTTTGAACTAAAATATTAACTAGTAAAAACCACAAGGAAGAATTTTGTAAGCTTCTGATTTCTCTCTTTAATAAATAGGTTTACACCAGTAGATTGAACTGTTTCAGTGTTCATAAACACCTCACATGGCAATTTTTCTCTTTACCTCAGGTTCATCATTAATTATAATTAATGGTGGGTTGATGTACTGTACTTGTCTTGAACATACAAGTTCTTTAATACACTTTTGAGCAATTATTTTTTGTTTACAAAATAAATTCTTAAAGTTAAAAATTTTTTATTACAATTCAATTTTCAACATATCATTTTTTACTGATTTTATGGAAGTGGTAATGAAATATATGCACTAAAAGGGAGCAGTTGTTGGAAAAAATTTGGAAAACACTGTTCTATGCCTTTTTTCATGCAGTTATAAAGTATATCAGTTGATATTTGGCAAATATTTGGTATTCAGTAGTCAGGAAAGGAAAAATATTTAGTATTCAGCAACAGTAACATCCAAATAATTATTTGGTGTTTGGTCAAAAATTCCATCATGACAATCCCCAATAAAGATCTACATTTAAGAAAAGTGAAATCAAATATATAAATACTATATGTAAAGTAAAAAGCATCCAAGATTCAAAATGATGTAATCTTGTCTTTTATAAACAGTATTTTCAATGTAAATAAATGCATGCATTAAGGTATATATAAATTTTTGTATTATAATTTATTATATATATATATAGATTAGAGATGATGCTTACAATCAATAGAGAAGTTTATAACTACAGAAAAACAAACTTTATGCATTGATATAATTATATCATAACATATATAATACAGTAATACCTCAACTTACGCTACCCTGACTTACACGAACCCGGAGTTACGTGATTTTCAAATCTCGACGATTCGTCTTTTGTTTGAACGCCACCGCAACTCTTGATTACTCACTCCCCCCAAACTATTGTTCATCTTACATGTTCAGACGTGTCACACAGAATTGACGCATAGCTACAATTTATTTTGTGTTATTTATTTCTGTGTTTATTATATCTACGGAGACTTGGGAGACTCTACTATGTCATCCAAATGAAATAGAACTGATTCTTCTGCATCAAACAAGAAAAGAAAAACTTTATCTTTGGAATGTAAAGTTAACATTATTAAAGACTTTGATAGAAAAATGAAAAGGGGTTACAAATTTTAGAAAATATAGACTCCAATGAAGAGTGCATTTCTTCTACAAAACGAGAAATAAAAAAATTATTAGCATGCTAAGAGTAAATTCTGCGGGAGAAAAAAAAATCTTTGAGCCATCATTTGTTAGATTTTATGAAGCCTTCTACATCAAAATAACTTCGGTTTATGATTTTAATAATATAATTTGTTATACATATGTATTATCTAAGATTTTATTAAACATTTTTTTTCTAAATTATTGTTGTCTCCAGCCCCAATTAAAAATAATTTGTATGTATTCATATGCAAAATTATACCCAGACTTACACGAATTCGACTTACGCGGTTATCGCTCGGTCCCACCTATCGCATAAGTTCCGGGTATTACTGTATTGAATTTCTAACTTTTCTTATTTAATTATCTAATAACTGTATTTTAAAATAAAATATACATTAATATTACAAATCCAGAAATTTAGAGTATTATTTTTCAATGAATCTGATTCTTAATCAAGACAAATATAATCATTTATTGATTGTATTTGAAAAATGCAAAAGAAAATTTTTTTAGAAATCTCAGAAATTATCTATTATGTATTCTGAAAATTTGTAATTTTATATATCCATTCTTATACAAGTTAAAATAAATTTGTAATATTCTGCAATATTTCATAAATATTTATCTCCTATCTACATTATATAATTTATATATGTTTTTAAATTATTAAGTTGAATAACTTGCTTAAAATTAGCTAATTTATTTGCAAGTAAATTAAACCAAACAGATTTTTAAATATAAATATTTTTTATGATAAAAATTACTTTAAGATAAAATTTAAAAATATATAAAGATCTTATGTTATAATGAATGAATAACAACAACATAATAATAGCAACAAATTCTGTCTAAATTTTTGCTTTAAGAAGGAATTATTCTAACAGAGAAAAAATAAATATTACTCTCTTGTATTTTGACAATTTAATTTAGTTAGTGTAGCCCATTAGTTAGTGTAGCATTCTGTAATGTGACTAAAATATACATTTAATTAATTATATTAAATTTAACTTATATATTTAATATATATACTAACTCTAATATATAATTTTATTTAAAATGTGAAATTTATAATAAAAATTTACTGTTTTACTATTAAACACTGATACTGATTGATCAAATCTGTTTTTCTTTTTTTAACTCTTTTTGCCCTGCAAGCCTTAAAAAAGTCCTTTTTTATTCCCATAATAGATTTGGCAAGAATAAAATGGTACAGCTAGGTAGCTGGTAGTAAAGGATGGGTTAAATAAATTTGGCCAGATCACCTACAAAACTGAGAAATTGACTTGTAAACCTAGATCTCTCGGTGTTAGCTTTATAACTCAGTCATTTCAATCATCAGGCTATCATACTGGTGTTTTAAATAAAATTTTGGAATAAATATTCAGGAATTTTAATAACTATTTGGTAAAAAAATTTTTCCAGAAATATTTATTTTTGCAATTATAATAAATTTATTTCTGTATCTGTAATTAATAAATATATGGGATTTTGAACAACCTGATATTAATTTAATTATTGTATTCTTCCAATACACACTTTAAGTAATGCTTTTTAAAAATAGAGCCTATACTAACAATTCTTTTAAATGATTCATCATCAGAATGTAAACATTTTATTAAAAAATTTAATTAAAACAATTCATTGTTGGTTAACATTTGATAATATATTATTTATTAGTTCAAATAAAACACTTCTGTTTTAAGAGTAATTGCTATTTTATGTATGTTAATTAATACAGCATTATTCAGAAAATTGAACATTCATGATTTAATTTAAAATATTAGATTGTTACAGATGAATAATTTTACAATTAAAATTCTACTATTATAAATTTAGTCATTTATTTTCAGTAATTGTGAGCTTACATAAAGTAGCTTATATTAAAACTATTTATAATAAAATATTTTTTAATGTAATTTTGACATTGTTGTTGGAAATTATATAAGATAAACATATATTAAAATAAACAAAAGATAACTTTAAAATTTTGCTATCCTAAATGCTATTTTAGAACACTAAAAATACACATGATGTCTTAAAAATTGCAGAGTTGTAAAAATAGATGGCACTTGCTCAAATTTTATATATAAATACACATTACATTTCATAATTCAAACTGGAAATTTTAAGTTGTATAATAATATCAAAATTATTTTTTAAAAAACATAATTAAATGAGTCTGCCAAATTATGAAATTATAATTAAGTAATTTAAATTTAAATTTGCATTAAATTATAACCAAGATCAACAGCCAAATTTACTATATTATAATAAATTTTATGTTGTAGGCAGGTTATCAAAAGTATTTATAACTGGAAATTCAGCAGAAATTTTTAATTATATTTAGTCTAATTGAACCAGATTTCCAAGTCATTAATATTTTTGTTTTAAAAACTACTTTAGCAATTGGAGATTTAAATATATCTCAAAAACTGGGTTATTGTAGCAACTGGAGATTTAAATATACATATATAAACATCTTAAAGTCCAATGATCATAACAGAGCCAAATGATTACCACATTAAATTGGGCTATGTTACAACTATTAATAATTACTAAATACCAAGTTACTCGGTATTTAATAATTATTAGTAACAATAATATAGACCAATTTAATACAGTAATCATTCGGCTCAGAGATTTAAATAATTATATAGTATGCTGTCAAAATACACATACTTTTTGTATTGAAAGAACCATTGTATGAATTTAAACATCTGAAATTAATATAACATAACATTTCAAAGTCTTTTAATATAACATTTCAGTTTATATATTTAAAATTTACAACATATTGTCCATTCAAATTTATTAAATGATCTGATATAATCTGTTCTTACAGCAGACTTCATTTATAATTATAAAAATAAAATAATATTATTATAATTATTATTTAGTTATTTTTATTATCTTTCTAAGTACAGGTTTCCAACAAGTATAAACAAAAATATCAAATTAATTGATGAACCTCTGGAAGGTCTGGACTGCATTACGAAGGCCAAATGCCATTACTGGGAATTCAAACAAACCAAAAGGCATTGAGACTGCTGTTTTCAAAATATCTGCTGGTGGACAGGTATCTGGTGGTATGCTCTAGTGAGATTAAGTGTGGAGAAGATCATAGATCCCTCTAACACTTGAGTGCAGTCCTGGATGTGCGGGACTGGATACCTGTTGGGCACCATAATGGTGTTCAGATAGCACCACAGGGATGACAGTCACCATTACGCTTGGCAACAAGGTGTAGTGGGCTTGCCCATGGACTCTTTGATGGGTGGCAGATATCTTGCTTCAGCCTATAGCTGAACTCTGTTTTGGCTGCTTTGAATTTGTCCAGAGAAGGCACCTTAGCCTGCAAAATATTGGTGGGCCTGTTGTTTCTATGTGATAAAACATTGTAGCCTTGCTGCTTTGTGTTGCTACAAACGAGGGATTCATTATTGATGGAAATTCTGCCAGCAATCGATGGAACAGAGACTTGCCATATAAGGAGGTGATAGTTGAGGTATAGAGTTGGCTTGGGCTGTTCTTTACCATCAGACTTCAGCTGAGTGGATGCATCTATGAGGCAGTTATGTCGTGTGTCTACCAGGAGATCAAAATGCATTAGGAAGTCGATGCCGATTATTGGTTGAGTGATGTCAGTAATAAAAAATGGCCATAGAAAACTTCTTTGAAGTCTAAAGTCCAAAGTAGATTCATGCCATAAGTTGAGATTCTTGTGCTGTTGACTGCAAAGAAAACTAACTTCTCAGGGTTTTTTGCTTGCGGGGAGAGAGAATTTGGGATCACCAAAATGTCTGCACCAATGTCAACTGAAAAATTCATGTTAGCTGATGAGTTGGCCATAAATATTCGGTCAACTGAGCAGTCACAACTGCTGGTCTCAATGACCATTCTGCTAGTTTTCTGAAACCTGAAAGGAGCAGGGCAGTGTGCATTTCTTAGCTCTCTCATCAAAATTAATGTGATAGAAGCATTGATTGTTTGTTGGTTTTTTGAACCAGTGGTGATGGCCTTGGAACTGACTACACTTCCTGGCATTATATGTGGAACGATGCTATTCTTTTTGTGTGATCATTTGCCATATAAGATGGCTGATAGTTTGCTGATTTGCTTTGTGAGTTGTTCTATTTGTTGCTCTAAACCAGAAGAATGTGCTGGTTGCTAAAAAGAAGTAGAACTCATGCTTTGCAAAATGATGAGATCAAGATTTTGTCAGCTATCATAGCCAGTGGGGTAGCTCTTTGCTTAGCATGGTAAGAATGCTTTGTGTGTTCACAGGGAGTCTGGATAACCACAGGGATTTTAATAGAGGTTCTCCTATCACCTTGCTGGTGAGTGAACGCATGTGTGTCAATAACTGCAATGGGCATTGGTCTCCTAGCTCTATACCTTTCCATAACATGCAAATTTTGGATTCCTGGCTTTCCAAGTGTATCTCAATGAAGCATTTTTTGAGGGATTCATACTTTCCATTAGAGGATGGCTGAAAAATTATATCACTGATGGAATTAGGTACATTGGACTCAATTGTTGAAATTACATAGTTGAATTTTGTCGAGTCTGCAGAAGTTCCTGAGATAGCAAATTGTGCTTCGAGCTGCACAAACCATAAGGTCATGCTGGGTTTCCAGAAAGGTGGAGGCTTTACCGCAATGCAAGCAATGTTAACTGCCATTGCATCTGGCTGGTTGCTGAGCGGCATGGTGACTTATGGAACAATGGAATGAGGGTGTAATATACTCAGTTTTAAAGTGAAAAGCATGAATTGTTAAACAGCCAAATGAGGTTTAATGTATGAGCAAATGAAGATTCCTTTAAGCAAAAAAATGCTTTACTTACCTAGCATGGACACAGGAAGTTGTTGGAAAAATGTTCAGTGGTCCTGTGCGATTGCCAAAATAGCACAAAATGAGAAAAATGGTGAACCAGATTACAAAGAGAAAACAATTGTTGGGTCTGATGGCATGAATGTCCAGATGAATTTGGATCATGTTCAGGTCACCAATGTGGCATCGTTTGCCAACGAAAAGTTCAGAGTTCACAATCATTGTGGTCACTGTATGAGAAATCACAAATGGTGAAAAAGGTGCTGGGCACATGCTTGAACTGGCTTTTTATATCCTTCTATGCTCCATCTGGTAGCAATGGGAAGTTCACATATTGGTTGCCACAAGTTTATATTTACCTGTCAGTTTATGTTTTTTTTATTATAATGTATATTCTTAAAACCAAAAAAACCAAAATTATTTAATTCATGAATAATACATATAAATATTTTATGGACAGAAAAAGATGTATTATTAGTAATTAAATAAACTAAGAATATTGCATCTTTCATGAATATGAATGTAAGAAAAAACTCAAATTTTTTCATAAGTAAATAAAGAATAATAAATAAAAATAAATGAACAAACTTTCAAAACAAAATAATGTAAGTTAACATTATTTATATACATTATTAAAGATTTCTCTTCCTAGTTTTGAAAATGAATTGTTTGCATTGATAAAAATTTGAGAAATGTTTTTCAATTAAACCGATTCAAAATCCTGTAACATAACAAATTAACACGAAAAATAGCATTTATTAAAAAATCAATCGAGATAAAAAAAATTTGCCAAAACAATGCCAACAAAATTAGTTTATTTGTAATGTAAAACTTTCATTGTAAATTTAGGAATAATAACTGCTAATTCAAGTTTTTTGAAACAGACATGATTTAAGGAAAACTGACTTCATGCCAACAAAGTCATCAATTCTGAAGAAAGTAAATATATCAACAAATTTTTAAAATATTAAGGTGTATTTTTATAGTTTTATATTGATCTTTTTTAGCTGAAAATGGTTGGTTGCTATCCAAAATCCATTTGTATTATTGTATAATAAATATGGTACTTCTAGAAACATTTCTTTTCAAAATGATATACTTTATTATTAAAATTGTGATTTATATTTAAAACTTTTACTTTATATAGCATTTTAATTTAAGTGCATATCCAAGTGAAATAATAATTATATCTATTCTAGAAAATTAATTTGGTTGACTACTATAAAGTCATGACTAAAAAATACTTATAATGTTTTGGAAATTATTATTTAAGCTATACAATAATAAATACATGAATGAAAAGTATATGTTTAAAAATATTAATTTTTAAATATATGCCATGAACAACTGAAATACTGTACATCAAACTATGACATATTATCTTGGATAAACCACAACATTTAAATTCCTAATGATAAGAAATGTTTTAGTTTCATTTTTTAAAGTGGGATAAGACTGAACATATTAAAGAGAAAAAATTTTGAGTTAAGAAAATCATGATTAAAATAAAAATTTCATAAAATATACATAAAACTTATAATCCCTTAGAATAATTTAGCTTTAAAATATTTAAGGAAAAATAACAAGAAAAAAATTACAATCAAAAATAAATTTGTTATAACTAATGATAATATATAAGTAAGTATATAAGCATATAAATAATAATGGTACTTTAGTATTCCATCTTTTCAAACTTTTGATATTTTTGATAAAATATTATCTACTAATATTTATAATTTGATTTAATACACAGTAGTAATAAAATTTACAGATTGATTTTAACATTTGTGTTATAAATATACATACTTTCTCTATTACAAATCATTTAAATTTCTAATATACATAATTAACATAATAATATTAACAACATTAATAACTTATAACATATATTAAAGATTGACAACAACTTCCTAAAAACAACTAAATTTATCCACATTGAAAATGTGTTAACTCTGAATAATTATAAAATTTCATTTATTGATACTCTTAATTTAATGTGAAAAAAGATGGGCATAAAACATTTGTTTTTAAGCAAAATACTTGTAAATAATGCAAAGCAACTTCAAAAAGTTCTTTAAAAATATAACAATAAAAAACATCTACTTGATACTTATATAATATTACATGCTGTATGTAAGAATATATTTTTCTAAATAAAGGAGAAAATGAATTTTCCATATACAATTTATGAATAACTTTAATACAGTAATTCATTATAATATGTAAAAATAAATACTGTATATATCTATTTATTGCACCAGTGATATTTAAAGAATTTGAATAATGAAAAGTAATGCCTTATATATCAGTTACAATTCTATCTTAACAAAAACTGAACCTTATATACAGTCAAACCTGTTTTTATGCGGGGGATAGGGACCGCATTAAAAAAAACGCATTAAAAAAAATCTCACGAAACTTCACGAATGGCTGTAAATAATAGTTTTCGCAACACAATTAAAAAAATAATTTTTTTATGCGGTCAACAGGGACCGCATAAAAAAAGTCTCACATAGAAAATAACTCAAAACCGTACGAAATAGAATTTATTGACAACAGATGTCAGCACTTGACTGCATCGTCTGGTCTATCGTCTGTTTTACATATTTTTGTCCAGGTGGTGTTTTGTTGACTTAAAAAGTAAATTATTTCATTTTTCGAATATTCATGCAATAATATTACTATAATAAGTGCATTTGTGCTATAATAAGTTTATTTAGCTATAATAAGTCAGCGTGAGACATGACGAATCGCACGAGACTAGTCGCCAACTATACCGCACAAATTAAAAATTCGCATTAAAAAAATCGCACAAATAAAAATCGCACATAAAAAGAGCGCATAAAAACAGGTTTGACTGTACTTTAAGATTTATATAAATATTTAAAATATGCTATTTACAATAACTGATTTTTTAAAAGTTAATATTTTTTTAAAATATGTGTAATAATAAATACATTTAAGAGATTAGTTAAGAACAACTATTATATTTAAAACTGTGTAATATAATTTCTAATTATCAAAATTCATCTTTTGTTAATACATTTGGTTCATATATTAGTATGATTATATTTACTATTTCAAAACAAATTAAAGTTTTAGATGAAAATTGATGTTGCTAAGTATATAATATTTTAAAGAAAAA
Organism: Centruroides vittatus; assembly: GCF_030686945.1. Taxonomy (NCBI): domain Eukaryota; kingdom Metazoa; phylum Arthropoda; class Arachnida; order Scorpiones; family Buthidae; genus Centruroides; species Centruroides vittatus. Next base: position 2,551,168 of record NW_027120741.1, read on the forward strand.
TTATGTATTATTGTATTAAGACAAATTTAAATATTTATAGATGTTGATGTTAAAGCCCAATATCCTATATACTTAAGTGAATAAATGTAAGAAAGTTAACAATAATGTTATATATTTCTTAATAATTAAAACCATTGTTATTTTTAAAGATAAAAATCAAAATTAAAATCAAAGATTAAAATGTATTTCAAAAATTTAATATAGCAGTAATTACCTGCAAGATCTACCAATTCTGCTTCTGTGGCTCCTGATAATGCACTTTCATATTCTTCACCAAGATCTAATTCATATTCTAAATCTTCCTCTTCTTTAGTTTTAATTTTAGGTTCATCTTTTGGTACCCACACTTTTCCTAAATTCAATGTTTAATATATTAATACTTAATAATACATTAGGAGAGAGATTTGGAATTTGCAAGAAATTAAAGAGAATTTAAATTAATCATGAAATATCTTATATGATTTAAAATTTAATAATGCTTGTCAAAAAACATGTCAATTGTGGTTTTAAAAAATTGCTTACTAATAATCAAATTTTTGTTTTCTTTTTTTTATAAAATTTAAAAAATTTGTAAAAGAATAAAATTCTTTAATAAATAAATAAAAAATGAGATCTATTAAAAACATTTCAGAAAATTTTATTTAAGTTAAAAATTAAATTTACAACTAAATAAGTATTTTAATAAATAAATGCATCGTTAATAATTATATGTAACTAAAATAGTTCAAATTAAGATTCAATAATAATTCCTAAAATGTTTTATTCTAGTAGATAAAGCAAAAATGAAAATTCAAGAAAAACTGATTATAATCAGGGCTATTGAGAGGGAGAAGCTGGAATTTTCTCCCAGGCCTGGAGAAAACTCAGGAGTTATTAATGATTCCTATACAAAGCTGGATTAAACATTAGGCAAAATAAGCATGTGCTTAGAGCATCAAAGAAAGAAAGGCACTACAGAAATTTTTCATTGTCTGATTTACCATATGGTGCAAACGATGCAGCTGAAGCAGGGTCAACAAAAACAGACCCCACCACATAAAATGAAAAAATTAAAGTATTTTCTGGTGTCATTCATTTCAAAAAACCAAATTTTATTTTATGTCTTATTATTGTTTATATTTTGAATTACTTATACACCGTATGGGGGCACCAAAACCTTTTAAGTGCTAGGACCTCTAAAAGGCTTAATTTGGGTCTGTTCCTACCCCTATAAAATGAATATTACTTTTACTAACAGAAAATAAAATCTTTAAGACTGCTTTTTATTAATAAAGAAACAGTCTATATATTTCATTTCTTCAAAAGACAAAAGGCTAAAGGGGCTCACTAAGAGGCAAAATCCACTCTACTCCCAGGCCCCATATAAGCTCTCAACAACCCTGATTACAATTTAAATTTATAATAAAATTTATTTAAACTGAAATTTAAATTAAAATAGTGTATATAACAAAATGCCGAACACCAGCAAACATTTTGTTAGACATACAGTTTTTGTTTGACTGATAAATTATGCATTCAAATTTTATATATTTATTGTTGTGTTGTATGTCAATTCAAATTAAATAATGTTGAGCAAGTTACATAATTCCAATATATTGTGTGTAGAATAGACAATGTTAAATTTCTACATTAAACAATATTTTCAACATAGAAATCTAATAAGAAAACTTTTGTAAATCTGGTTAAAAATAACATTTTCTACTCCTTGACAGATTTCTTAATAAAACATTCTTTCAAACAACATAATTTTTTTAATATAAGTATCATCATTAATATAATCAGTTTTTATATTTAACATACTTTTCAGAAAAACTTCCGAAATATTTTTCATATATACAAGGTGACTGTCATCATCATTGCAACTGAAAGTTCATCAATTATTAATTTGTTTGGACAGCCTCTCATTTTAAAAATTTCTACCTCATCAATTTTCTGAATTTTTTTCTTTCATTCTTTGTAGGAATATAAACAAAATGAAAAGGAAAGAAAATGACAGATGGTAAAAATAGAGTAAAAAAGAATGCCAACATTTTCCTAACTATTCATTTCATCTTAATTTTTTTATTTTCTTTAAGCTTCCTTTTTACTAAATTACATTGAAAAATATTATATCGTACATATCATAATATATATAATACAAACCGATAATATTATTTGTTGCTAAATTAGACTACAAAAATTAAGCAAAGTATCTTTTAATTTATTTTCAGTTTTTCGGATTATCATTAATAACAATAAAATATTCTGCAAAGTTTCCATAAAAGATGAAGCTATAATTCTGAATTTTTGAATTACAATATTTTAAATTTGACAAACTTTTACTTAAAAAATTTTATATTCAAAACCTTTTAAGATATAAAATATAAAATTCAATTTATAGTTTTAAAAAATAAATAATCAATCATTCTATTCCTTAAAATTTTTAAATTCTTTCTTCCATTGAAAATATTAAAAAACTATAACTTTTACTATTACTATAATTACTGTTTAGAAGATTAATAATTCAATAATACTAAATGTTCAGTAACATTTGATAAATGTACCTCTTTTTACTCCTGGCTGATAAGGCTGTTCTTCTGGCCAATCTTCTTCTTCCTTAGCCATTTTTTCCAGATAAGCTAATAACTTTTTCCTATTTAAAGGTCCTGTGGGAGCTTTTTTTGTCTGATCCCTACATCTTTGATGAGGAGGAATAAGTGGATCCTACACCAAATTACATTATAAAATCAAAACAAAATAAAAATCATTAAATAATTTAAACAGTGCATCTAGTTCAGATTTAGTATTTTCAATTTCAACAATACAACACGTAACATCATTCCAATAAAAAATCTGGAATACCTATCTTTTATCAATAAACTTTGTAGACCAAACTATAAAAAGCTCTGTGCAATATATTATTTATGGTAGTTGTTTGTTTTTGACTCGTTTTAAAAATAGCCGTGATCAATAACTTCGAAAAATGAAAAATTAAATTAAATAAAACTATTGTTTCCAACAAAGTTTCTTTATGATATTACTTGAATATAAATTTAATTTAGATTATTAATAAATTTATTAATAAAAATAACATAACCAGATAATTTAACTAATTATATCATCATTAATGGTAAAGTAGCTTAATAAATAAAGCAATTTTTCTTGACAAAAAATTCATTATTATAATTTCCTGTTTTATTGATAATAATTTGCTAGAATTATTCAAAGAAATCAAAAAATCGATGCTGTATTATCACTTTTGTTATCTATGCATTTTCCAATCATATTATAGGTAGTTATTTTTTCTATATCATATTCTAGTTTCAAGCTTGTTTCTAATATGATTGAAAATGTTTTGAGTAATAAATTTATTAATTAAGTTTTCAATGTTTTTGAATAAATTTTAGCAGAGAATTAACAATCAATAAATTTGTGAATTGCAATATTTACCAACAGTTTTAAATAAATAAATGATTCTGTAGATATTTATTATGCCAATTTCAAGAAATTAATAATTTTAAAATTGATAAAAATACTGGAATAACATTCTTAATGAATTTTTTAAAATTTATCTAAATATTTTTTGAATTATTTGGAAAATTAATAGGTTAACAAACCTCCATAATAGATAAATAGGACAATATTACAAAATAATTTTATATTTATATAAATGATATTTACTAATAATAAATTCAATTTTATTATATATATATATATAATTTATAGAAATTACAATATTTACATATAAATTTTGATAACCTTAATTCACGAATGCTCCTTAAATTGTATAACTCAATTAAAATACATTATTAAAAAATATGTGTTATTATTTTTTGTTCCAAGTGAAGCATTTCTATTAAATAGAAACTTAGTCAAACCTTCTGAATGCATTAATAACACTTTTAAGCATAAAAAGTATTATCATCATGTTTTAAACCATGATACAGATATTTTAAATAGATTGTTTCTCCTTTTTTGTAATGTCAATGTAAATTTTTAAATATTTAATATTCACATTCAGTGAAATATTGAGTTTGAATATAGCCAATAGTGCTGATTAGAATTGCAAGTTTCTCTATAGCTTGTAATGAAAGGAGTCTTTACCAGTTTTAGCTTCAACCTTTGTCACTAACAAAGTTTCATTGTAAAGATACATGCTTCGAATTTCAGAATTGAAACTTTCAAACTGAAATGCCAACAAACTATAAAATTGCTATGTAAAAGTTGTTAGAGTGAATATCCTATAGATGCATGCAAATTATTTAGTTCTACTAGCAAAACCAGAATTTAGTATACTGTATATAAAATCAAGCAACCACTCAAAACTAGGTATGCTAAGCTATGCTATAAATATTTTAAAAGTATATTTAAAATTATATTTAAAAAAAAACAAGTTATAATTCAATTACATTTTAACATACAAAACTATAAATAACAAAGATATTATGGTATTTCTAGAAAATTATTATGGTATATCTTAAAATTCTTTTTATTTATTGTTTATATCCATACTTACATCTGGATCGACCATATTTTCTAATTCCTCTATTTCTTCCGGCGATAATAATGCAAGAAGCTGATCGAAATCCATTTCTGCAAGTTGTCTAGTATCTGCACGACGTAATTTGTGTTTGGATGCCATTTTAAATTAAAGAAAATTATTCTGTTTCTAAAATTAAAAGTAAATGCAAATTTTTATATCGAATAATTGTTCACAAGAAATATATTTATACATTTTATTTTTTAAAGAAATCATAAAAATAATCAATTTTCAAGTACTTAAAAAATTTTAAGTTATTAATTAGTTCATATATATTTTATAAAAATTCCTTAATAAGATTCTTTAATATCAATTTAGATAATGATAACTTGGTTAGAAGGTAAAATCATTTATAAATTTTGTGTGTACAAGGTCAGTTTATAAATGTTCTCTTCAATTTTCTTTCATTACATTACTTGGCTTGCATTCAATTCAAAAACTTTCATTACTTAACTTACAATCACAAAATTGTATCTTGTCTTAAAAACTTGTAATTAATCAAAATCTTCAAAGCTTTGTACATAAAATTAAATTTAATAAATTCTATTATTCCTTTTTATTTTACAAGATATCGAATATATAAAATTGTAAAATTAATTAAAGTTAAATTCCGAATGGGATTATTAAAAGCTTAATAATAAGATTAATTTATTTTAAAATAAGTATTAAAATAAATTAAATTCTTTACATATTTCAGCCAATTTTTTTCTACTAAAAACCAAAAAAGTAATAAATTTGTTTTTATAACAGAAGCTATTTTTGTAGTGATTTATTTTTGTTTACAAAATAAACTTGCATTTATCAACATGTTTAAGATTATATAGGCTTTTATATATTGTGTGTGTATTTTTTTGTTTTTTTTTAAACTTAGAAAAGAATTTCTATCAACATTTTGTTGCCATGGCTGTGAGTGGAGTATTATTTATCATTTTGAATAACTCTATTTTCAGGCAAAAGGAGGAATATACATTGGATTCAATTAGGAGCAATTTATTTAAATCACCTACAGCACGTAAAGTTGTAGAGATAAAAAAAAAAGAACACACAGTCCAGTCGAACGCGACTCGCCTCCAGTTGCTCCTTCTCTATAAATAAACCGACCCATCCTGGAATTAGAACTTTTCTCATGACGCCTGCACTTTCAGGTTTCGATTTCATCGCATCCATAAAAGGAAAGATTTTTATCACCGGCAAAATAATATAATTTCTTTTATTTTTAATACCAGAAAACAGAGAATGATAACAGAAGAAAAAATATATATATTAATCAATAACAACAGGTAAAATACTCACTTTCAAACAATAGCGGATGCAGGAAGAGTAGAAAATGAAATCCTTTTATGTTTTCGTGAGGAAATTGAGTGCAATCGGTTGTGTTGACCGAACCTGTCAAACTCGATTCCTGTGTATCCGACAGACACACTCAACACAGCACACGCCTCGCAGTCGACACAAAACTCCGCTCGAAAGAGGTTAACGTGACGTCACAGCGATGTTTAAAATGAAGCAGCCATTGGCTCGATGTCTTTATAGACCTATATCCGAAGTAGAGAAGGAGAAGAAAAAAATAAAATTCTCTTTTTACTTAACCAAAAGTTGTAAAGTGCTATATAACCTTCTCACGATTTTTATACACTTTGTCTCCTTTGTATATATTATAAAATATATATATATATTTTCAAAGAAAACTTTCGTACTTTCTTTGAGTTGTTTCTTACTTGCAACGCACTTTAATCTTTTAAAAACACAATACTAATGCAAAATCGAAAAGAAAAAAAAACTTCAGCTAATTTAAAGACGTTTTACAACAACAATGGATGTATTAAGGAATTTATTGAATTTGTATAATTAAATAGAACTATTTAATTTTGAAATTACACTTTAAAATTCTTTAAGTATTATTATCAATGAGTAAATCGACAAAGAGTGCTTACTTAATTTTATTTTTACATACGTGAAAATCCCCTATTTAAATAACACATTTGAAATTACAGAAATATATGGAATAAGCATTTATTTATTTATTTATTAGCTTAGCCAGAAATTAAGTTTAGTGTAGAGTTAACAAATAAATTTAAATTACAGTATATTTTATTAAAATAAATGTTTCTAAAACAAAAATTTGTGTCATTATTAAATTTAATTTAAAATTAATTATATTATTATTATTTTTTAGCAGCTTTATATCAACTAATAAATTCAACTATCATTAGCTACACTAGTGGTTTTTTTAATATACATTTCTAAATAAATAGGATTATAATATTTATAATAATCCTCTTACTTTAAAAAAAAATTCGTTTATAACATTTTACATTTAAAAAAGAATAATTTAAGCATTATTTATAAAGAAAATATATAATAAAAGAATTAAAATTAATTTCATGAAGCTGAGAATAAAAAAAAAATATAAAAAACACAAGATTTATCATACATCATCACCAGTTATTTATTGTAATATTATTGAGTACTCTTGTTTATTTTATTTATTATATAGACTACTGTATTTATTTACTTTTATTTTATTTTTTTAACTTAAATTAATATGTATAATATATATATATTATCGAGAAATAACGTCATGAATGTTATAAAATTGAAATTTATATATTCACATCTCGTAATTTTAGACTATGAAGGAAAGGAAAAGTTTTTTTTTAAAAAAAAAACCGAAAAGAGATGACTTTTGTAAAATTAAATGCATACGGAATGTTTTCTAGAGGATTTCAAATCTTTTAATATTTTTTTTTTCTTTCTTTTTTCTATTTATTTTTACAAATTTGAAATTTTCTCAGAAGAGAAATTAATTTCTAGAAATCTAAAGCGGTTTTACAGTAATATTTTCATCTCTTATAAAATTTAAAGAATGTTATTTTTGTTTTTATTATAACTGTTATTCCTTTCTAAAACCGGGTTTTGCATAGTTATGGATATTTTGTGACCTCACTATGGAAATTTCGACATTTGAATTTTGGACGCGTAAAGAATTCGATATCAAGCTTGTTGAATTCCTTTTTTAAAATCGCTACACTTTTATATATTTACTTAATAAAAAATATATTTAAAAAAAAAATTGAAATTGAAATATAATTTAAAAAACTGTTTTATTTTTTCAAAAGTGTAATCAAATAAATTAATATTTAAAAGGGAGTAAAAAAGATTTTATTACGAAAGAATATATTTATTTGTACACGAATGTTTTGTTTTATTCAGTCAATTCAATAATTCTTATTTTTCAGTTTAAATATTATTTATATTTAAAAAATACCCCCTTAAAACATTTTAAATAATTTATACATTTATAATCATTGGACTGTATAAAATTTAATTATGTTATTTATTTTAAAAATTCCATCAAATTTTAATAAGTTAATTTAGGATAATTCAATCGTAATTTATTAATTCGTATAAAAATAATTTTTAAAGTTGTTAATTTTTTAATTAAAATTAATTTTCGAGTAATATTTTCCTTTTAGTTAATTAACATAAAAAATTTAATTAAATCCCAGTCAAATCATAAAGCTTTGAAATAATAAAATTTTCAATTTTATGATTAAAAAGTAGTTTTTATTTTAAGTGGATAGATGGCAGCACTGATTTACAAACATTAATTTGTAAGTCAATTTTCTCTTAAACGTACACGTGTTCAAATCTAAAGAGGATAATATGCACGTGAAAGAATAATTAAACTCGAGGTATTTTAATTTTTTTTTTTATAATTAAAAATTAATACTTTAATTATGTTCGGTAGGTTGGATGCGATTATATCTAAGTGAAATTATATCTTGAATGTTTAATGATAGGTGATAGATCGCTTTACCATCGCCTTATTATTGTATTAATTCTTAACTAGTTTCAAATTGTTATTTGAAACATAACGTATTCATATAGAAATATAATATTCATACTTGTAATCCTCAGCATCCGAAAGAATCCTTCTACAGTATAACAATCATTTGCTTATATAGTCTAGCCGTTGTTCATGTTTTATGAAGCACACTTTCGTCCTCGTCTTCTTTTATCAGTTCTCTTTATTGGCATCTATCTAGCTTTTAACTTATTAAGGAAACCCGTGTTCGATACAATAACGCAAACATGAACACACAACACACTTCTTCTATTGTCCACTTTCAGTTTCTAGTTTATATTTTTCAATTTCTCTGTTGAATTTTCAGTTTTTTTTTTTTTTTTTTTTTTTTTTTTGATGTAGTAGTGTATGCTGGTGTTATGTTTTTAGTTTCTGAAGTTGTATCTGATGTTACATTTTCGATTTCTGGTGTTGTATCTAGTGTAAGATATATATTGGTGTCGGATGAAGTGTTAAATTTTCAATTTTTGATGTTGTGTCTGATGCTGCGTTTGTAGTTATTGGTGATATCAGGTGTTATATTTTCGATTTCTGATATTATAAGCGTATCAAAAGTTCAGTGACGATGTACGAATCTATATAATTTTCTCGACTTCAGATATTAATGTTTAAATTTCTGTTTCATTCGTTTCAATTCTAATAACTTTACTTATTAATTTTTTAAGTAATGTTTAAGCTACTATTTCTAATAATGTAATGTCATTAAGTTACGAGAATATTATATAAATTTTACTGAAATTTTTGTACAATAAAATATGAATATATCAATTAAATATTTCTATTTTGTCCGGATAGAGATTTGTATAAAGGGTTATTCTAACACGGAAATTTACAGCAATTATTAATAATTTTTAAATGATAAAAATAGTTAAATTTCGAGGAAAGAGAGAAATGATTAAAATTGAAATGTGGAAAAATAAAAATATATAAATATATATATATATATATACATTCCAAAGCCGAAGCTAAATCTATGTTATTAAGTATCCAGACGGGTTTCGTGTATTAAACGTTAAAAATAATCATTTGAAATTGTAATTGTTTACTCTGTTAATGGATTTTATGCAATTTACAAAGTTTTAAAACTTAAAATTTAAATATTCCGCGTGTAATATCGTTTATATATATTTAGTTAGAGATGGCATCGAAGAAAAATTTATTTTTAGTACTTAGTTGGGATGAGATTTGGCTAGAGTGGCACATCTAATGAAGATGGGTACTACTTTCCGTTAGAAATATAGCCACAGGAAACTATTCTTCTTTTCTACATTATCAAAACAGATACAAAGAAAGTCATTTCTGGATTCGATTGCTCTTATTCTATGCTCTTTGGAGTATTGTACCAATTGACCTTAGAGTGCATAGAAACATTACCTCAATTGCCATATAAGATATATTTCTTTTTCGCCTTGAGAAATTTTATATTGAACAGTTGTATTTTTCCTTATTTTTTTATTATAATTTTTTCCTTTTTCACCGTTCTTCGGGAGGGATGTATCTGTATAAAAATAATTACTTAAGTTGACAGTTTCGATTAAAAAACGAATGGAAAATATAGACATAACTTTTATCCATATTTCCGATACAAATATATCATTAGTATTATGGAGTTTGAAAATAATGGAAGAGAAATAAACTAACCAAGAACAGGAAAAAAGAGTAAATGATATAAAAATGGAAATTTTTGAAATATTACGTCTTCTCACGCCGTTCTTATTCAGATGAAATTCATTAAGAATGTTTTCTTTTTCGTCTTCTCTAGCCGATAAGATTATGTCTACTGCAAATAATTTCATCTGTTCCATAACGAATCATTTATCTACTTGAATGTAGTTAAATATGTGACAAAATTAGATTTGTTATTTATCGTTCCTTACGCACGATTTTGTCGTTTTAAAATTGCTATAATTACTTAAAAATAATCATCTTATAGATGCAAACTTCTTCTTTAAATTGTAACTTATTTTTAAATATTTATATCTAATTTGTTTGAATGATACGAAATTGCAATCAATGTGGAAAATGTTTTCTGTAAAAGGGTGCTAAAGTTTAGTTAAGATACATCGTTTTAAAGAAGTAAATATATAAAATTAACCTTATCTTTAAGTAATTAAGATTGATAGTTCTTAAGGCTTTGTGTTATCCCTTAAGAACTTGATATTTATATGTGGCATTTTCAGTTTTTTTTTTTTTTTTCTTTTTGTAGAGAAATTAAGGAATGGGAGACAACTTGGAAAAAAGATGTTAATTTAATATAATTGGATTCATTATAAGTCAAGAGCCCTCTTTATCACTTAAGAGGCCTTAATTCGCTTGAGAATGGAAAGAATATTATCACATACCACCAGAAAATTTACAAATTTTAATTTTTCTTATCTTTTTTTTCTAATTCTTCTCTTCTTATTTTCTTTTTATTTAAAACTTGCAAATGACTTACGTTTTGCATTTCAATTTTCTCAACGTAAGACAAGTTTTGTTTTAATCATATTTCGTGTAGAAATTTTATTAAAAAGACTCGAGAGCTTCATCAATAAAACATTTTATAGCTGTAAAATCTCTTAAAATATTTTATAGCCTAATATAATACATATACTTAAAATATAATATTAAAAATAAAAGAAAAAAAAATTAAAATAATCGATTGATTTGAGTTCCATCTGCAAAAGATTTCCATTTAATTAACAGAAGGTCTACTACATCCACGTGACACGTTCTGTCATTTTCTTGGCTGCACCTCCTGTCGATGATTCTCGTAAACTGCAACCGTTCAACAAAATGCCACACCCAAACTTGTACTGATTTTGATAAAATTCACTCTTTTTTTTTTTTAATATTTAAAAATATAACTTATATTCCTCTATTCTAAGAAATTATTACACTTCGAAGAATCTATATAATCTAATTTAAGATAGCAACTATAGTAAAATAAAGAATAAAAATAAAATTTTCTGTATGGCCTTAATGGTTAAAATATCTCTAAAATACTAACATGGATTCTGAAAATGTCATTTAAAAAAATTGAATCATTCAGTTCCATTATATTGTATATAAAGATGAAATGGGAAAAATATTGATGTCTTTTGTTTCGTAGTATTGTGTGATAGAGAGTTTAGTGATTTGTAGAATGTTTACCAATTCTGATAGAGACCGTCTGTCTGTTCGAAGATTAAAGAAACGAAACTCTGTTCATAAGTGAATAATTCTCTAGTTATAAAGATGGGAATTAAAAACGAATATATGTATACATTAAGCATCGAATTACATCCAAATAAAACATAAAAAACTTCGGGGTAACATTAAAATTTTACTGTTGATCAAAGTGGACTGAATTGCATAAAAGAAACATGATATCAAATCATTGTTTGAAGTTTTTATTTTATAAAAAAAAATACAAATAAATATTGAAATACATAACAGAAATAGGAAAAAAAAATATATATATATATATATTCTAGAATTATCTTTCCCCGTTCTGTTTTTAACAAGGCCAGAAAGATAACTTATGTAAATGATAGAAACTATTCCGAGTTGTACGAAAGAAGAAAGGATGTTTTGAAATGTTGAAAGTCGAGTTTTAAACGGATGCCCACTAAAAAAAATACACACATATATATATAAATAAAAAAAATATATGGAATATTACATAAAATCAATAAAATTTGGTTATGATCGATTTTATTTTATTTTTGTTTTAGTTTAATAAAAATAAAGAAGAGCACGAAAAAGGTAAGAAAAAATAATAATAAAAATAAAAAATAAATGCGTTTTTGAATACAAACTCTATATAGATAAAGATAGGAAGAAAAACGGAAATTTGCAGTCGATATTTTTCTAATTAAAGTTTAATCTAATATTAAAAGGTGACATTTTCTTCAATATGTGGGTTAGTAACAACAAAACTGAGTACCTACTATAGTTAATAAGATAGAGAAAAATGCACTTTCTATTTATCAAACGAGGTATGGAAGCATTAGCTGTCACATATAATAGATGAGTAAGACTGCACAAGAGTGGATTAGAAATGCATCGAGATCGGTAAGTCACTTTGTGGGTCTTGCACAAATTGCATCGTGAAGTAAAAGTAAACAAGCATCGTTAAAACGATTTATATAAAGTAATATAGCCTGAGATTTATTTTTATTCTCCATTAAATTACAAAAGTTGCATATTTTAAGCTTAAGCCGAACGGAGAAAATATATATATATATATATATAATTTAAAATTAATTTCGGCTTTTTATTATATTTTTAAAGACTCGTTAATTAATTTTCCCAACGAAATAAAGACGATGTTTCTACTGTAAAATTTTACATTGGTTAAATATGAAATAAGCGTGATTATTTTGAGTTTTTGTTGTTTCAAATGTGTGTAGTAACAAGAAGATGAATACTTTTGTTATATTTTTACTAATGCCGAATGACCGGTCTTATACATTACAGGATAGGAAAGAGTAAAATGATTCATTTTCTGTCAGGTTGATTGGTGCAAAAGCTGTAATATGGACGTTGAAAATATTCAGTTTCGGTAAAATAAATTCAGAGAAAGCTAATAAGTTTCTAACAGTTACGTCATTGATTCCGCAGGGAGTGGAGTCATTTGAAGAGATGAGGAGACGAGCGGGGAGAAGGAAAAAAATGTATTCGATACCACTTAATACTTTATATCTCTCCCAGAAGAAAAGTAACAATGAATATAAAAATGTACACAATACTTAATAAGGATTTGTTGGGTGAGAATTCATTATTCTTTCATTAAGTAATATTGAAGAGTGTTCCCGGCCAAGTCTCCGTAATCACAGAAATGACAGAGGAATTTGATCAACGTCTGCAAGGTGAAAACATTGTGACAGGATGTCCAAGGGTGTGTCCCAAATCATGTATAATATATAGGATCATTCCGGGAAAGAATCTAGTCTAAAAACATGAGCTATCTACAACAAAACTTAAAACATGGACGGGCTTTTGTAAAGTATTCCGATAAACATCTATACTGAGTAAATTCTCATACGGAAACATCGTGTACATCACGCAGATTAATTTGGACTTCAATCTAGTGACGTGTGACGAGTAAGGTACAAAGTCATATTACTTGTTCCTATTATTTACGATCCGAGAAGGGAAGCGCAAGTAATTTTACACTTCATTAATTTCTTGTGCAATGTTACTCGACCACAAATTTCCGTTTCTTCCGAAATATATTGGTAGATCATATACATCACTGCTTTCATTCAATTAGTCGCGAATTTGATATGGTTGAAGTAGTTGAACGGATTCTTAAACCTTAAAAGGTGTTAGTTTAAAGAATTAACAGCAATTCAATTGTAGTTTCGTAACGTAAGCTTTATCGTTTTTGGTGACTGATTTATCGATTTCATAAATCATTTAAGTGTGTTGTGTTTAATTCTACGCTTAATAAATTGAAAATTCTAACGTGTGTGTGTGTGTTAATTATTGTCCTTTCAAGTCCTACTTTCGCTAATATTTTCTTTACATTTCTGTTATTCTCCTTCCTCCTTTCGATAAGAATACTGTTATAAGTCTGTTAGAAAATTTCATTTTAAAAACATTTCTTCTGTTATTATTTATCATTTATTCTGTTTAATCTCTGGTATTGATTCTATTTTACTGTTTAACTTAATTATTTGGCATTTTACATATTAAAATGGCAAATATTAGCAGCAAAGAAAAGCTACAGGCAAAACGTCAAAGCGTAAGGAAGTATAACATTTGAATCATAAAAATTATCGAAAATAATAAAGAAATTTACCTAAAAATATAAAATAAATATCTATAAAATTTAATTAATAAAATATTAATTAAATTTTTCATATTTTAAAATCATTATTATTGCTTCTTTCTTCATTTAGACTAGAATTGCTGTTCTCTTTTTAATTATTTGCAACTGAATTTTTTTATTTATTTAAAAATCATTATAATTATTTATTTACTTGAAATAAGAACAATTAATTAATGTGTTTATTTATTTTTTTCTTTCTTTAAAACAATAAATAAGTATACAGTTTTCCTACTCCTTTGCGCTATTTAATATTATCTCATATTTATTTTATTAAAGCCTTTATTATTTCATTATTTTTCCTTTAAAAAATAGATAAAAGATATATAACTAAATATAAAAATATAACTATAAAACTTTCAATTATATAAAGTTTTATATATTTTACAATTTTCTATTTAATAATAATAAAGATAATACTGTTGAAGAAGATGTTATTTTGATGTAGCTGCTCAACAGAAATGACTTCAAATTATTTATCACATCAAAAGGTATTTTTATTTCGAGACTATTAATTTTTAAATTGAGTAAAACTTTTACTCTGATACAGAAGGAAGGAGGGAGGGGAAAAAAACTGTAAATAAATACATTATGCATTTAATCTTCAATAAAAGAAACGGTTTCCTAATCAAGGTGCTATTTTTTTCCTCTTTTTTTTTATTTCCTCTAGAAAACTCGAAAGAAAAGAATCAAAATAAAGAAACCAATAAAGGATATTTTAAGAAATGTGTTTTCAACTGGGATTTACAACAGCTCTTTCGTTTCTTACAGCTGATCGACGGATAAGTGGTTCCTTTCTTTGTCAAGTAAAAACAAACATAAAAAAATCCCTCTCTTGCCTATTGAAATAACTGCGACTGTATTCATTTATATGGAGAACAAGTCTATCTTACCAGCAATCAACCAAAGACTAATTTGCGAAATGAAAGTTTTATCGACGTAAAAAAAAAGCGTTTCCTTTTTATTAATCACATTTTTTGATGTAATTCAGTTTTTTATATATTAAAATAAACGTTAAATCTTGTTTTAGTCGGAATTAGGAAAAAAAAATAGATGTGAAAATTGCTCAAAGTGCTTAATCACTTTTTAAAGAAGACAATTTTCAAAATGGTAAAATGAAATGATGTAAATGATAGTTCAGTCAGTAATTATTGTACAATAAAAATTGTTTCCAATCTTTTTTCCCCTTTTTTTTGTAATTTATGCCTTAAAATTATTCAAAACTGTAAAGGAAACTAAATTGCTTCTTTAGCATTAAGGAGAAATTAAAATAACTTATATTTTGTTGTTATTTTTAAATATATCTGGTCAAAATAATTCTCCAAAAAATAATAGCTAAGTTGGTTATGGACGATCATCGGTTGTCTGACAAGCTTAACAGCATTAACATAGTTCCCATCTCTTCTTAATATAATTATTTGAGGTCAAATTCAATTTCCATTGGATAAAGAACAACAATATTGTTTGGTTTATGTGCGAATAACTTTGTTGGAATAGTTATTAATTAGTCTGCCAAAAAAGAAAAAAAAACAAATCGATAAACAACGGGAAACATTTGTCTTTAATGAAACCTGAAAAATATTTTTTCTTGTGTTTTTTCTCTGTGGTTGAAAGAGGACAAAGGTGAGAACTATTCACTTCGCATTTCCAACAGAAACTTCAATTGTTCTGAAGTGATAGCTTTTGGTAGAAAGAGTTGTCCTAGGGTCTTCCTGATTGATCACGTGGCTTTTCTGGACCTCCGTCAGTCATGTTTATTTCATCACTTGTCACTCCAAACCGTTTTTTCCCCTTTGGCTATTCTGAAAAGTTTTTTCCTCCTCTTTTTTTACAGGTTTTTTTTCCACTAAATCGTTCTGGGAATGCCTGGCTATGTTTAGCGTAGGAGAATTTGATTTCTTTAGTAAATAGTATAGAACGAAGTGAATAACGAAGAGGACATTACTGCTGATAGGCAAAAGGAAAGTATTAGAATAAGTGTACATTAGTGTGATGAATGATACAAGAGTGACGGGTGGAGTGTTAGTGAAGAGGGCGGAGTTGGCAGATGTCTATCTGTACTAGTCAATACAGTACCAAATATTGCTTTTTTCCCTACTTACAGTTCATCCATCATCGTTTAGACTAACCTAACTTAGAAAAGAACAAAGCATATTATTAATGGGTGAACTATTTCAATAAAGGTGTCGAATTACGTTTAACAACTGTTCAAATTTTTTTTTACCTTTTAATTTTTTCCCAAATATACGTTATTCTATTACTCATCGATTCTCTAAACCATATAAAAAAACCTCGTAAACGCCGTCACCGTGTACAAATTTAACTCGATTAATGCCGGCGATTGCGTACGAAATTAATCAAAATTGTTAATGAAAAACGAAAAAAGAAAAAAAAAAGTAACAAGTTTTAAGAACAGACAAAAATAAACGGAAGCGGAAGTAGAAAATGATAAGCCACTTTATATGATAGACTATGGTGGATCAAATGATGCAATTTGGATCACCAATAAAGTGAACTATGATTGTCTGGAAAATTGCCATTTGTGGCATCCGCAGTGTGAACTAAAACGGAGGGGGAAAAAGGAAATATATCGGAAAATAACAATGTCATTTAAGGATGCCGATCCTATTGGCATCCCAGTAACAATATCTGTATCAGATGTAACTAATTTTGACACGTTTCACTGATTTATTTCTATCGCATTAACTTAATTTCCCGAAGAAATCTGAAACCGAATAAAACACTAAAATAACTTTTATTAGTAAAGAAAAAAGTTTCCAGTTTTATCCTTAAAGAGGAAGGGAGAAAATATTTATATATTGGTTTTTTTAAGTTTTTATACACTTAACTAAACGTTTGGTCTGCTCTTAATATTACTTACCTAATAGTTAGATTTATTTCTCTCTTTTTTTAATCCTGATCAGAAGCTATATAATTTAGCTAATGCAAATATTTAATTATAAATATGGCATTTGATAAATCGTCTATTGAGCAGTTTTATATGTAAAAATATTACGTTAAAATATCTCCAGAAAGGTATTTTAACCTATTTTAATTCGGTAATTATTTTTTTTCTTATTTTAAAGTCCACACAGAACGTGTTAAAATAACATAAAGTGTTGTTAAATCTATATTTTTATTGTTTTAAATATAACATTCTTTTCTTAAAATAAAATATAAAATTTTATTTAAGTTATAAATTTCTGAAATAGGGAAATTTCGTGATGCTTTCAACGTTGAAAAACGCAATTTTTAAACGGTTAAAAGGGGGAAAAGTTCTTAATTTGAATATATAACATTCAACTTTAGTTAGTCGTCGTCTTTTTTTTTTATACTTTACCTTTGAGGAGAAAATTTGCTTTTAAGATATTTTCAAAAAATATAGGCCTATATACATTATTTTTTTTATATTTAAATATTCATACTTTATAAATTTCTCGCAGAAAAATTTACATTTTAATAATTTAGTAATGTCAATATCGTAAAAGTGTGATTTAAGTGTAAAATATTGGAAATTTTCTTGACTTCATAAAGCATATTTTACGTTAAAATTTACTAATTTTTGTTTTATTTCCTTATAAAGTTATTAGGAAATTTACTGGCGGGAAAAAAAGGAAGTTAATAGTGTTTAAGTATAGACAATTATATAGGATTTTGGGTCAATACCTATAGACCTTGAATGTAGTTCTGTCATTGTTATGATTGAGCTTTCATTGATCGTCGGTTGTCGTCACAGTCGTTGATACGTCGACCTCTAACCTAAAATGAGATTAACATCAATGTCGGGATCAGTAACACAAATCATCATCTGGGAAAGTTTTTGAGACATTCGTTTTGAATTAAGCATGATAGAACGCAATAAAAGCATTAAGAATGCGGAAAGAATATCAATCTGTTAGCTGATGACTCGCAACATTACAATTGGGAACAAGCGCGCAGCAAAACAGTTAACAGCTTAAATGTCATTAAAGTGGATAATATCTAAATTATTATTTAAGTTTAAATTTGGTATTTGCGTGTCGGTCGAAATATATTTTTTCTTCTTTTTTTTCTCGAACAGATATCTGTTTAGTGCGCATATTTAACGATGAAAAAATTCATTCCCTTTAGGAACATTATGCAGATCATGAAAGAATTACTCGAAAAGCTTCATCGTTTATTCTAGATTATATCTAGAATGAGGCAATTGACTTATTACTGTGATTTGATAAAAGATAACTTTGCTTTTGTTCCTAACAAAACTTCTCATTGTTCATTCTAATGGCGTTCATTTAATTTGTGTTAAATTTATCGCGTTTTATGATCGAATTTAAATAAGAGAGGATTTTTCCCTTTGATCTTTATGAAGGATAATTAGCATACTTTTAATTCTTGATCGTTATCGCTATTATTACAAAATTCGTCGTGCGTTATAAAAACTTCTTCAAATTTCTCCATAAAAGCTAAAATATAAGCTAAAAACTGTCTTTATTCACTCAGAAAATAAGCTTAATAATCATAACTTTTACTTGACGTAGAACGTGCCTGATGAACAATTAACTGTTCTACTTAACCATTATGTTAGTTCCGAAAGTAAAGCGACGAGCAATCACCTCTACTTATAATTGTTTATATGCTACCATTAATTTTTTTACGGTCTCAAAAAGATACAAAAAAATTACCTTAATAATGCTAATTAATGTATAACTGCAAATTTTAACAATTTAGTATTATTACAAAACACCGTAACGAGTAATTGCATCAGCCGATTTGTTAAACTTTAATATTTAATAAGTTAATTATAATTAATGTAAAAGAATGTGTTCCATATTTCACTCCGTTTACAGAATTTTATAATATATGTTGTTAAAATTACACGTCTCCTAGTTAATTTTAATCTTTATTTTCATCCTGAACTTGTATAGTAACGAAAATTTTAATTTATAATGGATGAATTATCCTTCGAATAATATTTGTTTCCCTTCTGAATTAATTGATATTACCACATGTGTAGACATGATAAGGAAATTAGGATTACTTTCCTAAATTTTGCATACTTGTATATCGATTACATTTATGATGTATTGTACTTAAAATATATCCCGTTTCATCATGCTTGCGGCTTATAAACCGCTTGGATATCTTAAAAAGATATCGAGTTTTGCCACCGGAATTATTGGTAATTCCTTACAAATTCGGTTAAAAGATTATTTTAAGAATATATTTTAATGAATCTGAAAATGAATTTAAAAAATACACTGATTAAGAATGTTAAATTGATATCTTTAAAAGTAAGTTAAGGCCGGAGAATGTAATGTAGGCCTACATGTGTAGTTCTTTGTTCTTAACTGCACATATACATTTCTCTGTCCTTAATTAATCTTGTTAGTTTTGATTAACATTAATAACCTATTTAACGGTTGATTGTCAAACAATTTTGCTAATTTAAGCTGCAGCATTGAGAATTATACCACCGAATCAATGTCGAACTGTATATCTAGAAGAAATAAAAGAGGAAGAGAAGTAACTGGCTTAAGACAATTAGAGAGAATAATTAGTGAGTTTTAAAAATTTCTAGATTTAAAAGCAGAAATGCTATTTCACTACATATTTTAAAAATTGCTGATTGCAGAAATAGTGCGAATAGTGGTTAATTATTATCCACTGATTATATCTTTAGAGGTTAATTGAAATCCTTCATTAAAATCGCGTCAATTGGTCGCAGCTGACTGAGATGGGGTTAAATTGAATGGTGACAAAACCATTTCTTTGTCATCTATCTATTGTTTCTGTCCAAAACATCTCTTTGATTGACATTATCATTAGACCACAGTCTGCATCGTAATGACTCGCGGAAGATCTAGAATAGCGTAAGACATCTCCACTATAATAATTAAACTTCCAACAAAAACATCTCATTAATCAAAATATGAATGGACTTTTGTTGTGTGATCGGAGAATGTGAATGGACTTATCCTCCAATACGCATAATAAACGCGTTATGTATTTTACTAAGTTTAAAATTTCGTCTAAG
The DNA here is from genome assembly GCF_030686945.1 of Centruroides vittatus. NCBI lineage: Eukaryota > Metazoa > Arthropoda > Arachnida > Scorpiones > Buthidae > Centruroides > Centruroides vittatus. The sequence continues at coordinate 2,571,362 of NW_027120741.1, forward strand.
TTTCTCGCTGGAAAAGTTTGGTCACAGGAAGATAAGAGGGAGAAGAAAAAAAGTCAAAATGAATTTAGAGCCTATTCCTATGTATCATCAATACGATCGTAGTCGAGAATACACGTTGCGAATTGGTAACATAAATCCCGCAACCGAAAAATCGATGAATGATATTACTCGTGTCGACGAATAAAAAGTGAAGCTAAATGCAAAGAAACACGAACCTTTTTCTGTATTTTCAGCAGGGAAGAAGACTTTTATATTGACCTTCTATGCATTATACAACAATAGTGGAGTAAATTAGATTCTCTCACTGCTGGTAGAGGGCGATCTTGTCGTGTGGCAGTTAGGACGAAGGAACACACGAGAACACACGGATTAGAGCTGTGGCGAGCGACTTCAGCATGTTGACTATAGCATTGGTGCTCCTACTTTTAAGTAAAGGTGAGTGCATGCCAGATATCGAATGAAAATCTTCGCTTGTCGAGCAGATTTGTAGAACGAAATAAAGCCTTTCTAGCGTGAGTGTATCTCCTTTTTCAAACTTCTTCTAAATTTTAAATTTTGCGAGACCAAGTTGCGGAACGGATTAAACTGAAAGAGAAAGAATTTTTCTATAAACGCGTATATTTCTTTTTTTCCTTTCTCTTCTTGAGATTGTTTAAGGTATCGATTTACTTAGTAATGCTTTAGATAATAACACGATACAGTATTATCCGGTGTTTGAGATTAGAGGGAATCAGATCGAATTGGGATCGTGCGAGGTCCCAGAAGTCGAGTTGACCCTCAGGTGCAAGAAGTGATTTATCCACCGAGCGTGGAATGTAATTGGTTTGTGAAGTCTAACACCCGATCCCCGTCTCAATTCGCATTTATCAAGAATCACGTGGGTTTTAGTTGTCTCATCGCGAAGAGAATTCTCTCTCTTCTCTTTCCATTTCCTTTCCCCCCTCTTAACGGGAAACGTTTTAAATTCGAGATGCGAGTTGTGCTCGTAAAACGCATTGTTAGCAGCAACAATCTTATTTCGGCTTGTCGCAATGAGTGCCAATCTTAAATGTCATTTACGATTCCAATTTGCATTGGCGAGAGAGAGTTTGTTTTGTTAATGTCCAAAAATTCCAGCAACGAACGAAGGAGGAGGAAAGGAGGATTATAATTTTTAAAATGATAATAACATTCGGTTTTCTATAGTTTCCTTTAGTAATTAGAATTGTTTTTTCTTTTTTTTTTCATTTTTAGTTTTAATTTTAGAAATATTCTGAAAGTATAAATATAATTATATATTTTATAACAGGATCTCGTTAAATTTATTAACAAGAAATTTTATGAATCTCGTCCATTGAAATGATTTGGGCGGAGATATTCTGAGAGTTAGGTATTCCCAACTATTGACCCTTTTCTACCTGTACACAAGTTGGCCTTTTGTCTACCTATACTTTGCCATAAAAAAAGTAAAGAGATGCGGCAATTTCGGTTGATGTCCTTCGACCTTTATCCAATTCTTCACTATAATTACCATAAATTTTAACGCGTTCTGGTTTACGGCTGCATATTAATTTCTCATTTCTTGTCCTCATTTTCTACTCCATTCTTTTTATGCATCTTTATTATAAAGAATATATTTTTTCCTCATAAACTTGTTATTTTTACATATTTCCATGTCGGTATTATTAAATTTTTATTTTTAGACAATAGGAATTATCTGTTTTTCTTCATTTTTATATATATCAGTAGGTCTAACAGAATCAATTCACTTTAAAGCATCGAGAAGAAACAATTGTAAAAATTTTGAACTGATAAAATACAAAATCTAATAAAATCCTACCACATTGGTAATGTTATAAAACAATTGGCCAAAATGCTTTGCTTTCCTCAGGTTGAATGCCAAACTTTTCTTTTGTTCCTGTCCTCTTATCATTTTATTTTTATTTTTATTTTTCAACTTTAACTTGCGCGTATAGCACAAGTTAAAGTTGAAAAATAAAAAAATGAAACTAAAATAAAAAATAGTAGTAATACGGGCGCATTTATGAGGTGATACAGTGACCTACAATCAATAATAACTAGTTATTATTCACTTAAAGAAAGGGAAGTTTTCCGGTATAAATTCTTGGAAGTAGCATCAAAAAATGATTAATATGAATTTTTAAAAATTGTAGATATCGATCGGGATTATGTGAGGTATATAAATAAATCAGAAATTAAATTGTACGCATGAGAAAATCAACAAACAAAAAGCTGAAAAGCTCTTATGTCCAGTGATTAACTACCCGTATTGAATCACTCGGTCAATTTGTCCGTTCATCTAACCAGACAAGATGTACCATGGATAAGATATAACCGCTATTCGATGATTTCTGCTTGAAAATAGCAGCGATATGATAGATTGGCTTCGTCTTTCTCTTTAGCTATCATCATTAAGAAACGGAAAGGATCGCTAATATCTTTTACGAGAAATAGGTCTAAAATGTATTGAGATTTATTTTTATTTTCATTTTAAATATTAATTTTTCGATATTTCTAATTAGTTTAACTAAATAATTAATTAGTAGTCGTCTCCTATTGTTCTTTTAGTTATTAAGTATTTATTGCATTATTCTGCAAAAACTAATGCTAGTATTTTAACAAGATAAAATTTTCCTATACGAATGTATATATAAAAGTTGCAAGTTGAAAATATTTGTATAAACCCACTTTACACGCTCCATAAAAGAAAACTGGTAGACGATGATGGACATCATCATCTTAAGATAGATACCATCAAGACGTAGAAGTGTTCCACTTGAGAATCAAAAATATTCAGCGATACAAACTAAAAAAGAAAGAAAAAAGGGGCGAAAAAAAACGTAGGCATCGGGTAGCAAGACATCTACATGAAGTTGATCGACTGCAGTCCGCTATTCGTTTCGCTCTGCTACCCATCCTGTAATGGTTTACTAGTGACCTTATCGTGATGTATAGTTTGTTCGTTTTGGTTTAGTCTTCCATAGGAACAGAAAAAGAGAGAGAGACAAAAAGGTAACCCATACCTTGTGAAGTAAACAAGAAACTACCAAATAGTTTCCGGCAATGAAGACAGAACAACTCTTAAAAGTCGATCAATGATAAGACAAACTTTAACTAGGCTTTTTTTTTCAGAAAAGAATTTCTAACGACAGATGTAAAATCATTAAACTAAATTAAAAAAGAGAAAAAAACAAATCGAAAATGAATTTATCTAATTTTTTACGTATCATTTTTGTTGAAAAATGGAGGCGAGTGGAGTTTTAATTTCCAAAGAAATGAAACACGTCTGTTCAAATTGTAAAAAGTTGGAAAACAAATTGTCGACGGAGCCAGCTTCATTTCTTTGCAACGCCTCTATTGGCCACAGAGACCAAAGATCTAATTAAGCTTTATATACAGAAAAGAATAGGTGTATGGCGAACGATACTCGAACTGGAAAAGGATGGTAATTATGTGATTGCCAGAGATGGGTTTTAAGCGAAATCATCGTAGCAGATCATTAGTTACAGGGTAACTGTTTGATGATAGTAGGTGGCCATTAGATTTAAAATTTACATGCAGATTCTATGATAAATGACAGACTACGAACGAAATCCGATTAAGAGCCGAGATGAAAATTCTTTATCCTAATTTAGCAATGCGCCCGATTTTTACGGACGTACCATTGATCATTGTTTTGTCGATATAAATAATACTTGCTGATCTGATCGGGAGGATGGACTAGAGTACACGACCAATCATGAATCAATGGCGAATCCCATCTTGTACTGGGTGTGTCGAGTTTATGTGAGTCAAACCGAACTATCCCATTTCCCCTTGGTCTTTGGCTGACTTGGAAATAAAGCATTGTAACGGGCAACAATGTGCAGCTGCTAGACAATCAGAGACGAAATTTCCATAATTGGAATTTGTCCACTCCTATTTCGATGCTCTTCGGATAAATTGGCCAATTCGTACACAAAGTGTTTAACTCCTATTTTAAATAGCTTTACCCATTCAAGCGTTTATTGATAAGTAAAGAGGATTTGAGGGTATTTATTTCTTGACGATAAATCGAGTTCTATAAATTAAGAGAAATATTTCCACAATACTTATTTATATCGAACAACCGCATTTATTCCATGCTTTAAGAAGAAACATCATTTTTCAATCGAATTGGAAAATGTCATATTTCTACATAATAAATTATTTAATCGTTACAAATTGAGAAATTTGTGAATGTATATTTTGTTCTTCTTCTATAAATATCTCCTTACGTATAATGTAAGCTATATATTTTCTAGCTGTTACGCTTTGAATGTATATTCGAAACTTTATTAATCAGTAGCGGATCAACATTAATTTTTGTCCAAAAGAGTAATTAGACTTTTTTCTATTCTTTGGAACAAAATTTCCATGACAGGAGTTAAATTTGATTTACAACATTTCCTAAATATGCAATCTATAAATACGTATCTACAATCGTCAAACCGAGAGAAAGGAGAAACGACGGCATTGTTTTCTATGAAATAAATTTATTTAGAAACGTTGCATTCTATAAATTTATCTCTTACTTCCTTTGTTAAGAAATATCTCTAAATAATCCAATTTTGTCCCTATTCAGGTGAACGAACTCTTCATAATGCATCTACCAGAGATTCCTTCAACGAGTTGAAAATGGATTAGTTGTCGATATTAAGCAGAAAACTCTTGACAGAAATGGTGCAGCTAGAATATTAAAATGCTTTCAATTAGAACTCCCCTCGCTGAGATATTCAAATTTTCTTATATATGTTGATAAACTAAGTTAAAGACCGTGACATGGAGTTAATGTTAATATGCATCGTAAATACCAACAAGTTACGCAAAAGCTCAAGAATTTTTGAATGTAGTTGTGTATTTTACATATTCAGCATGGTTAAGTAGTTGTAAAGTACACTTGGAAGATATTCGAGGTGGATATATTTTAAATTAAGAGGAGGTAATCATAAATTTAACCCAACTTACATACTCCCAAGTGTACCATTTTCGTACTTTTCTAGTTACGCTCTCTTTTAAGAGCCGTTTCGACCACTTTAACTCCATCTTCTAAGTGGTAAAAATGGGGGAAAACTTCAAAGAAATCTATGCTTATTAATTCAATTAGGTGACAAAAGAGCAATCTTTTCTAATTTTTTACCTTGATAATTGTTTGTTTAACAAAACAGTGGAACGGAGATAACGCTAACTTTACAATCACAATATAATAATTTGTTTTTAAGATAATCATTCAATAAGATATTAAAGCTATAAAGGATTGAGGAGAAATCTGCAGGAATGAGAATTTACGACATACAAAACTGCATACCGTACACCGATTGAACGTACAAACAAAGGAATCTGTTCTTGCTTAATCTCTGGCAGTCACAAATCAATAAGAGAGACGGCAGGTGGAAAGACAGCTGGATATATTTAATGAACGAAATTTAATATGAACTTAATCTTTATCGGCAATTTTCTGAATAAGCCGAATTATATCACGAATAGTTCTCTATTCATGACAGAACGAATGACGTATATTAAGAAAGTTGCTATTTTCTTTCATGTGCCAACGTCAAATTTCGTTGTTTCATAAATTATTATCACACTATTTTCATTGTTTTAATATCGAAAATCTAAATCAGTGTAACACATTATCATTATTATTATTATCAATAAGACTTAACGTCATGTGGAATAAAATAAAATTATCAGTAGACACGTGCCTACCGATAATTGTATTTTATAAGAAGCTCGGTAAAAGTGAATAACTCTTCAGACATTTATTACACTAAAATTTTTACGGAGATTCATTAATTTTTTTGAGGGATTTTTTTGTAGAGATGTCGTAGAAGAAAAAGAGAATCTCCCTTGCAAGATGGCAAAGAGCCAAACTCTTGATGTTAAACTGTTATAGGTAGAAATGTATATGGTTTTGCAAACTGTAAAAACATGAAAGTGTAAAGTTTTATAAAGCATTCGGTATGTTTTAACGTAATTTTTACGTGCGAGAGATAATTTTTAAATTATTTCTTTAATGGCAATCAAGACTGAAAAGTATAAAAGTTAATTTAATAATCCGAAGAAGTAGATTAAATTTGAAAATTTATTTTTCACATATTCAATTGTGTTCCAATTTTTCTAACTTAAAAAAGACTTCCTTTTTTTTAATATTCCGTCGATATTTTTATTGCCTCGGATTAAAGTTTATCCGAAGACAATTGTCAACGAACAATAATTGATTAAGATGGAAGTCTCCCTTTCGAGTTTTTTTTTTCTAGCGCTTAAATAAAATGCAAGATATCATTAAATAATTTTTTATGGTCCATTTGTCTAAAATTAAAGAATAAATCCGTTTTGTAATTAATGCAATGTCTTGTTAAATTCTTTTATTTTCGAGACTTTTAATATTCTGACGATGAGGAAATTAAAAAAAAAGAAGATAAAAAATTCATTCTTTTTTTTTCTTTTTACTGATTTTTATCAGTTAGTTGCTCTTGTTTTGCAGAATAAATTTATTGATTAGTTTCATCATTTATTGTATTGTTTAATATTGTATAAAGTGTTACATCATTAATTTAAAACCGCTCGCATTAAATTTCGATAGACTAATTTCGTTTAGGAAAAATTGCAAACACTTAAAAATGGAAATTACAAAATACAGAAATTGTTGGGCTTAAGAAATAGCTAAGAGTATTTTTCTTTTCATACTGATGTATACACATATCTTTTTTTCCCTCCCCTTTCGTTATTTGATAAGCTAATATTTACATAATAATATTGTAAGTATAAAAAGTGACTGATAACCATCTCATTTAAATGTAAAAGAACTGAAACTGAAAATTGTTTGATAGATATTTTCCTCTCTCTCTCTCTCTCTCTCTCTCCTCCTTCTTTGCTTATCAGGCAAAGTTAGAAATCATTCTTAAATATATTTAGGAAATTTTGTAAATCGGTGAATAGATAAATAATCGATTCTGTAATTTACTCTAGATAAGATAAGATCCTGTATTGCTGGGTAAGAAAATTTTTATTCTTAAATCTTTAATCCAGCTCGAGTCTCGATGTAATTAGGGAAAAAATTTGTTCTGAATATTTGGAAGATGAAATAATAATAATAATAATAATAATATTCTTTAAATTACGGGTTGGATAAATATTACACAGAAAGATTTTTTCCTAATTGGATATTAGTTAAAGTTGTCTTTTTGGAAGATAAATTGATAAGAATCTATTTCTTGAAGTGAGCTCTACGGAATTTTTTTTTTCGGGTAAAGAAAGCAGATTTATGGTGACCGTTATGGGTAAATGTATCATGATTCTTTGTTATAAAAATTTACATATTATCTAATATTTTATAAGTACAACACCATAAGATGTATGTAGTAATTTTTGCGTTATTTATTATAGCAACGTTATTACAATAACTAAAACTCGGATTTTATGTTTTAAAGGTGATAAACCGAGTTCAATACGTCAATTTTTTTTCTTGTGAATTATATACAAGTAGTATAAGAATAACGGTGGAACGATTGAAATTTTCGAAAGAGTGTCTATTGGCAGAAGAGAATTGTGTGTCAGTAGGTAGATGAAGCACCTCAACTTATTGTCCACAATATATCAAAGCGGTGGAATGTTTATTGTTATGACTATTACGTACAATCCAAAGTATGATAAAACTGTATCCTGGAGAGTAAGGGATCGAAGAAGGATATAACAAAGAATCTCGAAGTGTGCGATAAATGGTTGTCTGATGGTAAAGTGGTGGTCATGTTTTATTGGCGATGGATGTGTGCAGATGCAGTTCTCTGATCTCTTCACTCGACTTCTTCAGAGCGGACTTAAGAATGCGACATTCCAAACCCTACAGCAGCCAAGTGGTCTCGATTTTCTACTGAATAATGACAGTCTTAAGTGTGAAACAACGCAGCTGTTTTTCTCGTAAAAGTTCGAAGAAAGATTGTTATATAGGTGACAAATATGTTTTTTATTATACTAACTTCTGTAATATTTCTGTTAAGTTCGCTTAACTAAATTAATATTTTTTTTTTGTCAAACTCGTTATTGTCAGCTAACTTTTGACTTTTACATCTTGCTCTTATTCTGTTTGATTTATTAAAAATCGCGGTTTTCAATTAAATTAGATTTTTTCGAGGGGGAAAAGACAACACTTTCTCTTCTAGCCGTAAATTTTTCAATAAAGAGTATCGAACATTTTTACAACTTTTCGAGCGTAAAACAAGTGAAGACATTTCTAAGAACAAAAATTTTTGAATTGAATATATATAAACTTATATATATATATACATATAGTTTTTGTTCTTATTCGTTTCTGTTTTGCTCAAACAAGAGATACTTGGCATTGTCATAATTCACATTTGTCCTCTGACAGCTTCATCGTATGTATCAGGTTCAAGTGAGGATTTTCTTAGTATCAAAGATAAAGTGATTGATGATGGAACCTATATCCGTACTAAATCCCTTTGTTTTGTAAGTTCGTATGTTAGAAACGAAGAAAAGAAAAAAGCCGAAATTTGACGTTGATTGATGATAGGAGTTAGTTTTAAAATACAAATTCAATAGTCCGTATTAGAGACCTTTTATTGTCAATATTATTATCACCTGGTCCTAAATTGCCTGTAGATTGATATTCATTACGATCTTCCGCCGCGTTACGTTTTCACAAGCCACACCAACTTCGATAAGATGTTGGATCTAACGAGAAACTTGCTAATGTATCCAAAGTAGTACATGCACGAACGATGGCTGAACTATCTTGGAATTAAAATTTGATCAATCGAAAGAATAAAAGAAGGTTTTCTACAAGCTTCGGCCAGCTTATTGTAACCTTAGAAACATCTGAAATTTGTGGACAATGCGACATATAGTGCGAAAATCGAGGCGTTTAGTACATTTAATGATCGAGTGGGTAGGTTAATTGCTAAGAGAGAAATTATCAGTTGTAATTGGTATCACAGGTAGGTTAATCGAAGGGTGCCACTAACATTCCCCTTTGGACGGGTTTGACCGTGATCTGACCACTACGTGACCACTTGACTATGCTGTTGTGTAAATTAGTTTCTATGCATTTCTTCCAACTATTTATAAATATGGAAAAACCGGTAATAGGTAACAGGATGTCATTTTTATTACAAACAACCAATTTCCTCCATTTAATTATTGAAACAAAATATTCTGTTATTAAATTAGTAAATCCGTATTCTGCTGGTAGTATTTTAAGCGGAAATAAGTGGGAAAATAGTTCATTGTTTGCTAAATGAATTTCATTATAATTATTACAATTGAATGAAAAAGTTTGTGTAAAACGGAGGAGTTTAAAAAAAAAATATGTCTTTCTTAATTTTAATGTATTAATTTAATCTTTAACTCTTTTTCTTCCTCGTAAATACCGTTAAAGGTATTTTAAGTGGAAAGATTTCATTTTTTTAAAAATAATACATAGATTAACTTAATAAAAAAGATAAAATTTTAACATAAAGGTTTAAAAATCATTTTTAAATTATGCTTTTTAATATCGTATAAAATACAAGAGAGTGGTAAATCAATATTCTGTTAGTATAATCTTAATGAAAAATGAATGTAAAATAGTCCATTGTTCTCTGAATGGAATTTGATTATAATCGTTGTAATTGAGAGGTAAAGCATTTATTTAAAAAAAGGAAAAAATCCTTAAGTAATGGAATTAAAAAATGCCCATGATAAGGTGCTCTTAATTGTAACACTTTTCTAAAAATTAGTATGCTAAATTGATATTCTTTTCATATGTTAAGTGATTACTAGTGGAAATAATTCATTCATTTCTATCTTAATTGTTTCAATTGAAATTGTTGGGCTTTGCTGTTCTTTATGTCTATAGTGAATACAATCTAGTATACTGTACTATATAGCTCAGTTCTCCACTGTATCGAGTCTTTAAATTATTGAATTTAATTATAATATTTTAAGTTCTTTTGAAAATAATTTATTATTTTGGTTATAAATTTATAAAATCATTTGAGTAAAGTGATTTTAAATATTTATTCTCCAAGCTCCAATTAATAATTATTTTAATTAAATGTAAGGTTATTGTATCGTATATTAAAAATAGTCTTGAATGTGTTGGATTTTAAATATATATTTAAATTAGCTTGCATCTTTTAATAATTTTAACATTTTACACGGTTATAAATTATTTAAACTACATTCTGCTCGGTTTTTCTAGATAAATGCAATTATAACTTAATGGAAATAACTTCATAAAATTTTTATAATGAAATTTTTAAAAATAGTTTCAAAACTTTCCTAAAAAAAGAAATGTTTACTTATGTAATTAAGTTAAAAGAATAGAAATCCATTAATTTATTATAAAATTAGAGGTATATAACGAGCAAAAACATGGCAAATGCTTCCAATCATTACGAATAACATCCATTAATAGAGTCTTCTTCAAAAATAGACAAGAGCTAATTTATTATTTATACATTAATTAAGGATATAACTTATCGAAAAGTTATACCAATCTAAAGATTTAATCATCATTAGCTTAATTTTGTTAATTTAATAATTTTTTCTCCATCGGAGTGAAGAATAACAAGAAAAGACGATAATTATTTTAACAAACAAACAATTCAACCGTCTCATAAATATACAAATACAATTTACGTTCGAATCGAACTTAATAAGTTTTATATACAATTATATCGGCATTGATGCCATCATCATCATCATATTTATTTCAAGAATTCATATTTGCTAGAGCGGTTTCAATATTTGATTACATGATTAAGTCTCCGAGAACATCAACGTAGCATAAATCACGCTCTATTTATCATTCGAACAATTTCCTACAACTTTCTTGTAATCAGGTCAAAGGCATCAATTATGAGCAAAATCCTAATTATAAAGTTGTTATATCTATGGTAACGTTTGCCATTCGATATTTCTAATATCATTTCGTCCAAATAAGATTTTCGCCCGATGTTCACTAGTGCAATCATAATAGGTGCTGCTAGCGAAACATCCTCCTCTACTTGCTCTTCTCTCCTCTCTCTTCACAGAAAGTAAAGAAAGCTGTAAGAAAAATGAATTATATACACATTTGGATACGAATCTTCTGCATTTAACTTCCTGAATTGCACCTATTTTACTCGATAGAAAAAACATTAAAATTAATTCCGATAACGATACTTCACAATAACGTTCTCAACTAATCTTGAAGATCTCGTAAAATGTAAAGTTTTGTACCTAATTTTTAATTTTCTTATAATAAATTGAAGACGGAGATGTAACAAAGATGACTGGAGTTTTTTTTAAAAAAATATCCCTGTTTTAATAAGTTATGATTTAATGAATATTTAATTAATTCTCAATTCTTAAAAATTCATTAAAGATTTTTTAAATAGATTTTAATGAAATTCTAGCGAACTGATATTGGTTAGAAAACCGGAAAATACCCTTAATTTCAATTATTATATTGAAAGAAGGATTCGAATATGTCGAAACTTTACAAATCTTTATAATATTTTACAATATCAATATCAATATTTTACAATATTTTACAACATTATCTTTACAATATTTTACATCATCTTTACAATATTTTGCAATATTTTACAAAACTTCACAATATTTTTAATGATAATTTTTATAAAATATTTTTAAAAAATAAATAACAAATTGAAGATTGTATAAATTTAAATGCAGTTCTAATGAATCAACTAATTTAAATGATTACTTCTAAAAATGTCGGAAAAATCACGTATTTAATAAATTTTAATGATGAAAAGAGAATTCTAAATGATTTTTAAGAAAATCGAAAAATTGTTAAGTGATTCTAATGAAGTAAAATTATGAATTTAATAGCTTTTAAAAATGAAGTGAAAAATCGAGAATATCACTTTGCCAGTCTTAAAATTGCCTGAATCTAAGATAATTGAGGGTATAGGATCGAAGTAAATGCATTGTATCTGTATAAAGACGTAATGAATTTCATGATTTTAGTTTTTACGATGTAGAAAATTAACGAGTTTATTAAAAATTATAGCATATACAAAACGAAGATTGTAAATTATAAAGTATTGAAGATTTAATGCATTTTAATAACATTGAAACAATAATTTTATAAAGTGTAGAACAGTCATTACTTTTTCTATGCCGGAAGATTTTAAAATTAAAAAAATATTTCAATAGTATCGTAAAAATTGATGTTCTAGAGATTTAAGAAATTAGAGAATTTTTAAATCAAGATTTCAATGATCTATTTCTTGATAAATTTCAAGAAATAACCGCTTTTTGGATACTAAATTACATGTTTATACTCTGATTCCATTTTTTTTCTTCGTGAGCGAAACTGCTATTACCCATAATACAGTGCGGAATGCTATTTGATAACCTATCCGTTCGCTTAGGGTACACACACTCACTCACTAGGATACAAACTGTGACCAGAATGACATCAAATTAGGAAATGATAACAGCTACAGAATTATCGACTTTCAGCTTTGGATCGATGGTATAATTACTGAAGTGTTTTTCTATTAATGATACCAGAAAATGTGCAGATTATGGGATGCCCATGAAACTATCAATTGTTATCAAGCACTTTTTCTTTTTTCTTTTTTCTTTTCAAAATTTTTGTTTTCCCTTCTAAAAATTTAACAAATTTAAACTTTGTTTTGTAAAATGTGCTACGAATTTCTGTTAAGTTTTCGGAATGACAATAGTATTGATTTTGGAAGTAAATCTATTTTTGACGGCGAGCAGACCAAAAACATTACAAACGTTGGACACAGATAGAATTTATTTTCTTTTTTTATTATATATTTTTTTTATTCTTCTTCTCCTTCCTTCTTTTTTTTACTAGATATGTCGCAATTTAAGAATTCTGTAATTCCAAAAACTTTATTTTTTTTTTAAATCTTTTCTTTTAAATCCAGAGATCACAGATATATTTGGGCAGAAGTCCTTTAAAGTCAGTTTAGTGAAAAAAGATGTCATTATTATGTAATTACTCCAAAAATCCTCTATTTGATGTCATCCTAAACGAAGAATTTTTCTTAAAAACCTTCAAAGAACGTCGTAAATTAAAAACAATACGAAAATTTTCTAATACGTTTATTTTCTCGTTCGTGTTATCATTTTTAATATGATACGTAATTCCAGTAAATTACGGGAGCCAAACTATAATTTTAACTTAAGTACAAGTTTAAGTTACACAGTTCAGTCTTAAATTCTATTTAAACTTCCATTTTTCCTTTACTTTAACTAATATCAAATCATGAGCTAAATTTACTAAGCTTATTTCGCATATTTTATTTATCGTCGTCGTTTGGATTGTCACAAATCAAATTATTTTCACATTTTCTTACATAATTATTTTAAATTATTAATTGTAGAGTGTATCAGAGTTACCGGAAACTCGTATAAGCGTATAGAAAGAGTCGATATACACGATAATAATTTTTTATTAGTGAAAATTTAAAGAGGAATCATGCCCCAATTTCCCCCTTTTTTTCCTCCTATCTAGGAAAAAAAAAATCTATGTTAAAAGGGCGAATGAACAATTTCTTTTTATTTATTTTTTAAAAAAACTTTTAAGATTTATTGAATTATATTTTGTAACTTGTAAAGCAATAATGCTAGTGTTTTTTAATAAATATAAATACGAGTTTCAACACTTTCATAATACATGAAAGTATTTTTATTCGACTTTTTAAATCTATAAGCATTAAAGTTTTTAAAAAATGTGTTTAGTTTCCTGTTACGACTAATTAGAGAGATCAAATTTTCATTTCTAGCTGTTCAATTTAAAGTAATAATGGAAAGTATAAGCTAAAGAGAGTATACACTTCATCTAATGAATAGAAACAATTGTTTGAGATTAAATGGACGTAGCCAATTGGCTCAACCTTTGTCATCTCATTATTAAAGAGACTCGTGACTTAGCAGAAGAATCCTTCCAAATAGACACACCTTCCAGCACTAATCCTAAATGTAATCCAGTTGCACTTAATTATTCGTGTAAAGGATGAAGAAGAAGTGTAAGAAATAAAGGGGAAAAAAATAATATGTATATGTATATTATAAGATATTTTATGCAATAAAGACATTTTCTAACAGGAAATTTAAAAAATTTCGAAGGGAATTTTACTTTAGTTAAATAGTCGAAAGCACGAAACTCATTTTTTAGCATTATTTTGAGATTATTTTAAACGATTTTCATCCAATGGTACTTTGGCACGTGATGCCCGAAATATTTTCTTGTTCTTGTATTTTCGTTAATGCCACTTTTTTTCATTTTTGGAGAAATTTTTATCGTTTTTTTGGTCCGGAGAGACTCTCAACAAAGAAACCTGAGTTTAGTTGTCAGAAGGAAGAAAAAAAACATCTCTTGAGACACTCTGTCCTCTCATTTCTTTCTTTTACTATTTCCAGAAAGTTGAAGATTGGTTAGGTTCGATTTGACACTTTTATAATCCCTCAGATAGATAGATTATTGTCCCGCTGTTTAAAAAACCCAACAAATTCCCTATATTCATTATATTATGTTGCACTCTCTTATTCGGTTATTAAATGCATCCTTTTTTTATCTTCTAAACGAAGGCAATAAATTTATTCTCAACAATAAAGTCAAAGCAATATTCTAGAGAATGGTCTGCTTAACGTAAGATTGCTCCCGAAAGAAACAATTTTTTTTTTTTTCAGCCAAATCTTTTTAAGAACCATTTAATATTTATATATTGTTAAGATAATTTTTACTTTTAAATTATATTTTTCCATATTTAAACATGTTTTTTTTTCTTTGTTTATTTATTCTTTAGAATCCTTAAGTCTGAAGTTCTTAAAGTTAGGAGTTCCGGGAGCCGTACAGAACGGCGATCCTATATGGTTACATTGTGATTTTGATTTAGAAGGAGATCCGCTATATTCTGTTAAATGGTATAAGAATAACGTCGAGTTCTACAGATATCTACCAAGTAAGAAACCGCCGGGTCGTAAATATAACTTGCTAGGAGTCTACATGGACGTAAGTATTCGAAAGAGATTTGTTAATTGTAGTAGATGTTGACTATATCGTTTTTCATCCCGTTGTTTCAATTATAAATGTCTTCCTTTATGTCCAATCTTCGTCTTTACTCTCGCAAAAAGTACGGTAGGAAAGTAACTTATGGTCACGTGACCTGTCCATCGGACGGCCAAAGAAATAAATAGCTCCCACAAGAGTAACATTAAGACATTTCCTAACTACAATATAAAAGAAAACGAGTTATTTTCGGATAAGCCGATACATCAATCTACTTTTAAATCTTTAATTATTGTTTTGGCTATTATATGTTTTTATTATTTTATAAGTATAAGAACTTCATTATTTACAGCAAAGCGAACTGATTAAATTAGTCTACGAATATAACTTACATATAGGCTTATGTATATGTAAAGAAGAGAAGAGAAAGAGGATGGAAAAAATGACAAAAAAATAGAAAAAATTCGCTTCTCAAACTTATTAAAAATAATTCAATTATTACTTATTTAACGTCGTTTAATTAATCTTTTTAATTATCAAATTACATTAGTTTCTCTTGAAAGAATGATTACTTTATATATTAAAAAGTCAAAGAGGCGTTCAGTTATACAGTTTCTTTTTTCCTTCTTCTTCTTCTTCTCTCTCTCTCTCGCTGTATTTTCTTCATTTTTAAAAGTTTCTTGCACGCTACTTCTCATTTTTATTTATAAGAATTGCTATTCATTGATAGGATATCATAGTAAAATTTAATAATAATACCTTCACTGCCAAAAATTTTCTCCTTTATCCCCCTAAGGTAGCATAATCCTTTGATGATCCGAGTGTCATCGAGTATTATCAATAGCGGAATGATGATAATCCCTAATCCGGATTATCACTTTGCTATTATTCTCTTCTCCAGCTTAAGGGCTAATCGCATTAGTTTAGTTTCCTTTCTTTTATTTTCCTCTTTATCAAAATATCATATTATTTAATGGAATTAATAAATTAAAAGTTTCGGTTGTCGAATACATTAAAGAATACTTGCTAATTTTGCATTTTTATTAATTATGATCTTAGAAATATAAATTATTTTTTAAAAAAAAATAAGTAAATAAAAATAAACAAGAGTTCATCACTTATCAATAAACGTCTTGCGTATGCATATAATTTAAAACTGCGTGCATATGATTAATGATAGGTTATGAATATTTTTAAAAATCCTTAATAAATATAGGGTTAGTAAATTTGTAGTAAAAACAGTAATTATGAAATTAATGTAGCTAATAATTTTAACGAATGTTGAAGTTTTTTAAGAGTTCTTTTTTTCCCTTAAAATTGGATAATATGTTAAAACGATATTAAAAGATTGCTTGAATTTACTGGTTATCTCAGCGTGCACGACTGTTTATAATTAACTCTTCTGTCTACAGCAGTGTTCCTAATGTCTCTAAGTAGAGTGCCTGGAGTAATCTGTTATTAACTCAGAGTATATTAACAACTCTCGAAGCGATCGCGAGCTACCGATTGAGAAATTTCGGTTTTAAATTACCAGTAGAATCGATTAACAAACGATTGTAATTATAAAATGTATACTTATTAAATGTATAATATCTTATTAACACAAGTAAGTTTATTTGAGCGAATGCCATTATGTTTAATTTTAAAAGTATTCTTCACATTAAGAATTATTATATTTATGTATTAATATCGACAACTTTTCAACGTTTTGCAGCAGCGAAAATGCGCCCGTCCTTGAGAATTCTTAAATATGTTAATAGAATAATAAATAGTTTACATTTATTAAAATTTTAAATATATGCAAAAGAGATTTTTAGCAATTATTTTGGCGAGAAATATTTAACAGGATAAAAATTTCAAATATAAAAATTCATTTAAAGAACATTTTGGTTTGCTTCAATTGTGACACGAAGACATTTTTCTGTTTCAAGTTTTGTTCTAGAATGGAAATGAAGACAATAATTTGAATGCAGTCATTAAGAATGTGAATAGGTGATGGGATGGTTTAATTAACATGCTGATTGTTTCGTGTCAGAAGTGCTGACGAAGATTGCTTGTTTGTACCATCTACATAATATAAAACGCAGCAAATTTTAAAATTCCTGGATTTGTTTTAAAACTGTTTTACTAAGGATAAAAATGTAAAATTAAAACGGGGGAAAAAATGTTCAACCAATAAATAAACAAGAAACAAAACTTAAGAGAATTGTTTTCTTTTATAATTAATTTTCTTTATTTTGTAATTACCACCAAATTCTATTGAGTTCTACTCGAGTAATACCAAACCAGAAGACAAACAAAGTCTATCTTTGTTATGTTTAGATTACTTTTCGCTTGTTATTTTCTATCAGTTTGTTAAGAAAATTTGCTAGTTGTTAGAAAACAACTTTCTTGCTCTTTAGTTTTACCTTCATTTTACTGATGCTTTGAGTTTCTAAATTATTGAATGTATTGAAGCAAATTGTTTGGGAAATGAGGTTGATAATAATGGAATGTATAGAGAATCGGGTTATTAAGTACAGCTGCTAACACATTTAGAGAAATATCTACAAATTAGCGTTTGCCATCGATGAAACTGAACATGATCCATAATCTATGGAATCGTTTAATAAGGTTCATTTAGCTAGAGACATAGATATAGACTAGATGCAAAAATTAATCTACTGCTAATTATAGAAGCTATGTTAACTCTATTGTCAGGAACATCGGGAAATATGACAATAACGATTTGGAAATGCTACATAAACTGAATTTAATTTATTATAAGGCTATATTCATTGATTATAGACTATGGAATATAAGATTAGAGTACATCATGTGCTAATATTCTTGCACTAAAATCCCTTTAAGAATCTTTGAATTATATTAAGATCTCCAATCAATTAAATTTTCTTTAAATGTAATATGTTTTTTTTTTAAATTACATTTGACCGTATTCAATAGCTACAAAGTATACAATATAAAATTAAAATGCATCTTAATACTTTTTATTGAACAAATCTGTATTTTTATGCTTTATATAAATTATAAGTTTCGTATTAAAAATAAATATTTTTCTCGTTATCTATCAATATAATTTCAATAGAATTTAATCAGCTTATTATCTGTATTATGCTATAGAATTGAATTATCCTTCTTATTGCTGTACTTTTTTTAAAACCACGATGAATGAATTGTTGTAGGATATAAAATTATTTTGCTTTCATAATTTTTAATAAGAGATATTATATAACCTAGTATATATGTAATAAATATTTGAATCTGTATACTGTAGATTATACAACAAAAAATATTTAATACGGTATTTGTTATCATTTGCAGCCATAAAAAATTAATTAGTTATTTAAAATAACTGACTATTGTAGAAAATAATAATAATAATGTTATATTTTAGCCTACTTACACACATCTTAAGAAGTTTTGAATTAAGAAATAAGTACTTTTAAAGCCACTATTTCTTTTGTAATCGTCATAAAAGATAATTTTTATGTTAAGTAAAAAGTTTTTTTTAATAAATTAAAATGTATGCGAGTGTAATTTTCCTAGAAAATCATTAATAGCTAAAGAAGGAAAGGAAACAGATCTGTGGGATACAAAGAAGAGGCACTTGGCTTAACATTCTCTTTGAAATGACTCCAAGACTTGTTCCAGATGTTGCAATTGTGTACCACAAACGATATCTCAAGTGCTATTTGTCTCCATTAAGAAAGAGATGTTAACTCAAACTGCAACCTTAATCAAAGTAAATTTAACACCTTCTTTCTATTAAGATAATTGATGATTAATATATGTAAAACCATCATCTAACTGGATTTACTTTTTACGATTATCGTCAATTTATATATTATCAAACATTAAGAGAGAAAATAAGAAGAAGTTTTACTAGATGCAAAACGCTTCTATTTTTACAAGCACAAAAATCCTTTGACTATAAATTAACGAAAATTAAAAAATAATAATATATTTACTCGAAACTTTTTAGTTATTAATTGAATTTTAGTAAGAGCTTCCGAAAATTCTTTTCTCAGCTTGAAAGTTTCCATCACTTGGATGGAGAGGAGAGGCAGAAATATTCTTATCTTTCCTCCGATTTAAAAAAAAAAAAAAATGAATAAATATTTTATGGCTGTTTTATTATTAATAAATTTATGATTAAAAAGTATAAATTACATCGAACGTATAGCCGCATTTAGAAATTAATTAGTTAAGAGAATAAGTCGCATTTTCTTTTAGAAAAATTAATGTATTTTTACCGGGGCGGCTAAGTGGATTTTTACTAATAAATAAAATTGGCAAAGAAAAATTTCGCCGCTAGATTTAATTAATTATATTTAGGATAAAATAATAATTAGAATAATTTTCAAGAATATTAAATACGATCCGACTATAAATCTGTCAAGGAGGGAGAGAGGGATAGGATAATAATTTAAAACCTATAGAAACGGTAGTATTTTAAGAACGATTTATATTCTTCTCTTAAACCATAAAGGTTTTTATCGTCAGTTTTCTTCTATCTCTATTAAAGTAGTTTCCTCCGGGGATGACATCTGGCCTGGAAATTACACTATTCTCTTTTTGTTCCTCTGTGTTTCTCTCTAAATGTCTTCATCGTTTACGAAATGACTAATCTAAGAGCGACCGGAATAGAAAATTATCAGTTCAACTAAAATGTCAGTTAAATTGATGATTAAAGTCTTTTAAATTACTACAGTACGTAAGGAATGTTAATTTTTTCCCTTTTTGCAGATAATATCCAATTATTCTTTCAATTTTTGTCTGATTATGCCTATACGTATGTAAAAAGATCGAGCAAATTAATATTCTTTCAGTAATTAGTGCTCAGGATAAAAGGGGGAGAAAAAACACAAAATTTAATAATTTGATAGATAAATATTCAGATAACTTTTGCTTCAGTTTTAATAAAAAGATTAATTTCATTAATAAATTAATTGCTTTAGAATCTTTTTACTCGAAAATCAAAATTGGTCAACAAGAAATTGAACGACCGAATAGCAACATATAGGAAATCAACTTTTATAATTTCTTTCTGGCTGAAAGAAAGAATGCAGACTTTTACGTGATAGAAGGCCTTGGTTTATCACAAAAATGAAAAAATGTACTGGTACATAGCAGTTGATTTCGGTTTTGTTCCAACTTGTGCTCTTTTCTTTTATTTTTACACAACCTTTTTGCTAATCTCTCCAATTCTAAACAGAGGTGGAGAGATTACTTTTGCTAGTTTTAATAATAATTTCTTTTCTTTTCTTTCAATTAAGAAGTTGAACTAAATGTAATAACCTAGTTTGTTGTAATATATTTAAACGTTAACTTAATTTTTCTCAACTTTTTAATATTGAAATTCTAAAGAACGAAGTAGATTGATCCTTGTTTCTCCGTTTATTCCCAAATATTAAATGAATTTTCTACATAAACATTTATAATTTAAATTTAGATATAAAATTAATTTACGCATAACTTTACCACTAAAACTGCTAATTTTTCATTATTTCCTTATATTGCTTGGTATTAATTTCCCACTTTGTCTTAAGTTATAATTCTGCTTTTCATTTTCAAGTAGGATCTAACTTATTATTACCATAATATTAAATCTGCTGATAAGTTTCAATAGTACTTGGTTTATTTAACTGTAAATGTAAACTAATTTTATTTTTCCAGCTTCATATATCCATTACCTCTCTAATTATGTAAGCGATAGATGCAGAGTTTATGTTATCTCAGTTATCTGGGTATAATATAATTCAGTTTTCTTAGATATAATAATACTACTAGGTCATAATTTTAAATCTTAATTTTTCAATTACCCACAGATATGTAGCATTTTCTAATTATATCACAGGAAAACATCTGGAAAGGAATTATCTCCAGGTGTCACGTTAGTTTCTTAAGGCATTTCAGTTTTTTTTTTTAAATAGCATGAAGTATAAATTAATATAATTTCTTAAAATAATTTTTAAATTATTGCTCAATTAAAATAAAGCAATAATTTGAATTAAATTATAACTAAAATTTTGTCTATTTTTAATTATAATTTTCAATTAGTACTAGTCACTAGATATATTCTTAATTCAGTAATTAGCTGTCGATAAAACTCTATTTCTTCAGTTAGCTCGAGGACTAATATTAGTTCAGGTGTAGGTGTAATGTTAGTTATCCAGTTAGCTTTAGGTGCAATGTTAGTTTTCCACATTAACTCTTGGTGTACCGTTAGTGCTCCAGTTAGATGTAGATATAATATTACTTTTCCAGTTAGCTTTAGTATAATGTTCTTTAGATAAATACAGAGATGCCTCAGGCGATTTTACCACTGAATCTATCTATTTTATCAACTTAGATAGATACAAATAAAACTATTTTATTTTTGAAATAACTATCAACAGTTTTCGTTT
Source organism: Centruroides vittatus (assembly GCF_030686945.1). Lineage (NCBI taxonomy): Eukaryota > Metazoa > Arthropoda > Arachnida > Scorpiones > Buthidae > Centruroides > Centruroides vittatus. The sequence continues at coordinate 2,592,788 of NW_027120741.1, forward strand.
TTTTAATATATATATAGGCTATATAATTTAAAATTGACGCTTTTTAATTTTTTTTAAAGTGATAATGCAAAAATAAATTTAAAAACAACAAAAAAATTCGATTGTGTATATATATCAGGGATTACTTTGAGAATTGCACTCGCCTTTTTTTTTTTGTTTTTCCACTACTGTAAATACAACAAGGCCATTCTGTATCTGCATACCGATTGCTATCATGCTTCCTGGAAAAAAGATTCTAACAAAAAAAAAATAAAAGGAAACAGCCGCATTTTGAAATCGTCAGAAGATGTTGCAAATTTATGGAATGCATCTCTTTGGTACGCGAATTTAAAAAGAAAAAAAAAGAGAAAAAACTTTTTAAATTTTAGCATCAGTTAGTTTAACGGCACACAAAACGAGTTAGAAAATATCTTCTTAAATTTTTGAAAAAGGTTCCGATTGCTGAATATACTTTTAAAGAAAAATGCGTACATAACTTATATATCTGTGTATATATGTATATAAGACATCGTTATGTGATGTACTGTACAGTTCGTATGGTGCGGTTCTTCTATAAAGTAATCTGAAGTTATTTAATGTATAAGTAGCATGTGCACTGAACTTAGAGATAATTTGGTCTAAATTATGGAAGTTTCCGCAAAGGTCATACGAAAGAGCAGGAATATAACGATCTTATTAAAGTTCACTGTAAAGGACGAAATTGTTTGTTTCTTTTAAAAATTCGATACTTTCCTTTCATTTAATAGAGAAATATAACCGTATATTTTTACTTAATGTTTATTATAAACATATATATATATATATATATTTTAAAATAGTTACTTGAATTTTATTAAAATGTTATATTCAATAACAGGCAATTTGTCTCTCAAGGAAATAATAATATTATTTATATTGATATAAAAAAATGATATATTTATACGGAATATGTAAAAAAACTGTCCCAAGGAAAATTGTACGTCATGTAAAATATATAGGCTAAATCTTATCAATATAATTGCATTTAGTCACGATTTCGTTTAATAGATTATTCAAATTTTTTAAAACAAATATTAAATAATAAAAATTTATTATTTTTAGAATTATTACGTTAGTTATATTTAATAAAACAAAATATATATGCCTAGAATTTTAATGACTAATTCAATAATTTCGAATATGCGAATAATTTATAATTGAATAATAAATAATAAAAGTCATAAACTGGGGATAAAATGTGATTAATCGTGCAGATAGCATTTATAACTTTTATAAAAGTGATATATCATATTTAGAAGAAGAAATTAAGACTGGAGAATTCATCTATAGGTTGGCTAAGAGTGCAAGTGGTGAAATGGTGCCATTGATCTAATAGTGTACCAATAAACACTAGTTAAGAAAAATCCTTTAATGCCTTCTTACTTTATCTGCCCAGTTTCGATTAGATATAAAGATAAATGGTAACGTTTATTAGAAATCAGCTTTGTCAAAGGTAACAATTGAAAAATAAAGGTAGAAGGAAAAACGAATCAAATATTGTCTTAATAAGGTATATAACTAATTATCTATCCTAAGAGACTCTTTTCGAATTAAAATTTACTATTTCACTGCAATGGAAAAAGGTATAATTGCACCTAACAAGCACAATTGCACCCTGGCTAAATAAGTTGTCTTTTCCATTAGTGGGTGACTATCTAGGTCATGCGAGTCTCTCTCTTCGGATAATGTAACTAGTTTTGCCTAGTTACTAAGACATTAAGGCCGTAAATATTTTTGGATAGATTTACGTCTAGTTGTACGACCGCTACGAAACTAGCAAATATTAAAAATTATGTTTATAATCGGGAACGAACGTGACAGTGAAAAAATACAGTTAATTTGTTCTTTTATCAGCTATCGCAGTCCAACGAGAGTTATGTGTACTTGTACAGAACAGATTTAAATACGGAAGGAACATACGCATGCGAGGTATCTACAGAAGCACCTTTATTCAAGACTGTCAAAGCCGAGGAGGATTTGCGTGTGTACGGTGAGTGAAAATGTGAGTTATTTATATCAATTGTTTCAACATTTTTGTACAACATTCGAGAAAATGCGCTTATTTAAATTTATAAACAAAGGGCGCATTCTTTGTTTTATTTTTTATTTTTTTATTATTTTTTTTTCTTACTTCGAAGTTGAATACTTGCTGCACAATATTATCTTCTAACACCAGATCGTCTGACGTAATAGCCTAACATCGATCAAGAGTGTTGGTGTTCCTGCTGCATTTCTGCATTAACCTTATCGTTTTGTATTCAGAATATGCACGAGCGACTTATGTTCCAATAGAAACAACATCGATCTCGGTAATTGAATCCTAGATTAAATTTATTTTCCAAAATAATACCGAAATTTAATAGCGTTTATTCAATATGTCATTCCGTTTCGGAAATGTAAATTTTTAAAAATAAAAATGAATAATAAAAAAAAAAATATGTATTCGTTAAAATAGCAATCGAAGGTATATTATGAGTAGAAAATTCATTAATAAACCGGATCCAATTCTAAAGACGTTTCGTCGTTTCGTAATTGCTTGTTTGAGACAACATTCAACCATCGATCTGTTCTAGAAGGCAAGCATCGTCGAAACAAACTCCACTAACATTGTTTGAAGTTCTGTTACACTGAAATACGCCTACAGACATTTCGTTGGTGAAAGTCCGATATCCGATTGCCGATCACTTTTTTTACCTTTCTCATTTAGTGCCGCGATTTTTGGTAGCAAAAGTTTCTCTTACATAATTCATCCGTCCGGCCAAACAATGGACGAATTATATCCGGAGCATAACCTATCAAATTGCACTCTTTAATACGCCAGTCGAAGTTTTCGTCCGAAGATATCATTCAATGTTTTTGACTATAAGACGAAAAGTTATGTTTCGGAGACACTGGAGTGATCGGCAGAGCGAGTTTTAAGAGACTTATATAGCGCTTGCATTACCTTTCTTGCAATTTTTATGTCTGGCGGTGACGAAATCTGCGCTGCAGTTATAATATTTATTCCCGTTTGATAATTTATTATTTTTGTTTAACGGTTGAAAAACTGATGCGAGTTTGTACAGACATAAACCTTTTCAGTTCTATAGTTAGAATGATTAAAGTTAGTCAATGTGTGCCCACATCTCTACGCTATCTACTAGTTGGATAGAAAGCATTAGGACAAATTTCTTTTTTATTGTTAGTGCGGGTACCACTTCCTTTTGGTCGTGAGCGAGCCCGTCCAATGAAATATTCACAATACATCTCAGCCGAAGCCAATACCTGAATGGCTGTTGGCCTTCCAACTTCAATAAAGACGTCAGGATAGACTAGATCCTATTAAGTAAGATTCCATTACAAAAATAAACTCGTAGCTGGCAGACTTTAGTCCGATCGCGTACACGTAATTAAAGGTGACGAATATGGCGCCTGGATAAACATGACAGTAAAACCTCCCTTTTCTTTTTTTTATCCTTTTTTTCTAATTATTTATTGATAGTTTCAACATATAAATATAATGCAACTATTTCTATCTCGTGTAATTTTAGATAATCTTTGTACGGTAACCGCTCATTGGCTAGTGGTCGAGTGACATAGGAATACTTTTTGTTAAATTGATTCATATTGATTTTTATTCCCCGGTGGAAGCGGGAAAACTACGAGCTCTTTTATTTCCTTTAACAAGATCAGAAAGAAAATAGTTGGTTTCCAATAGATCTAGGGGATATCGAAAGCAACTATAATTGTTAGATGCGTAACACCAACCTTGCATCTCGGTTCATGATATAGTCCTGCTCTTCTCATTGTTATCAATAAATCCGGTGTATTGAACTCGATAAGTCAATTGGTTTAGCTATTGTTAAAGAAAAATAAAAAGGTCTTTGGATGTTGTCGTCTTCAGCATTTTGTTTCTTAAAAAATCGTTGGAATTTGGCCTTTGGCTGATTTTTAACAATTATTTGGATTGGCGGTGTTTAAGAGGAATGCCAGTACAGTTTCGTTTTGTTACATACATCTGACGCAAAGCAGCGATCGTTTCTGGAGGATAAGGGGGAAAAAATAATAATAGAGTAATTCCTTCCAGGTATAAAAGTTCGGATTTTATTTAACTAACTACAGGAAACGTCGAAAGTTTTCGCGATCGGTAAATAAAGACAATGCAATAGCTAGAGTTACTGTTTAGGATCTGGTTCATTAGACACCTGTCAAGGTGTATTTACATAGTAAATATTCCAGATATACCAACAAAAAGCAACTAAAAAACAGATGCAGTTTTTTTCTCTTCTATTGTTGAATTATTGATTGCGCCAAGTGGAAGAGAAATGTTTAGGAAATTAGCATGAAAGCGCGAGATGCGCTAAAGAGCTCAAATCGGATCGAATTCCGAGACATTTTATATTTCAACAATTGTCCCTTTATACTTAATTGAGCAATTTAGTAAATTGTCGGTTCTATTGTTGCCAGAGTCTTTTCCGATCTGCTGAAACGACCAAAAATTTACAAGAAAAATGCTTCACCGAGATCATTAACTATATTCTCTTCTGGATAACAATTTTCTGTATAAAATCCAATTTACAATATAATTTGTGCAGTTTAAAAATAAAAATACCTTCACTACATTTATTTATTTTTATTTTTTACTCAAACTAAACTTTTAATAAACAAAATAAATACAAGATTTTCCAAAATTTTATTAATGTAGTTTCGATATAAGAATTTTATTTTTCGTACCAATAAAAATACTTTGAAAATTACATGAAAATATAAATTATTATTATTATTTCATTATTTTTTCCCCCGATTTTTGCTGCTTCTCACAACGAAATTTGTTTAGTTGGAGACATTGAACACTTATCTATCAACCTATATGGTTTGTCTTGAAATATTGATCACGTCTGGTAGTTAGAAGAAAAAAAAGAATTCCTTTTAAACAAAAAATGAAATAAAACACTTTCTGAAAATTAGATATTAATATTCAGTTGCAAGATTTTTTTTCCGTTTACGAATTATCGGATTGTGGACTATCTGTAAATAATTGAGATGCGTTATTCATTTCGATCAAAAATCTGGAAAGTAATCTTTTGAATGCTAACTCTTAGTGGCAAGATGCTTGGAAAAGTCCCAAAGAATGGTTCAATTTCGGAAGAATCCCATGGGGAACTATCTAATCGATAACCTTCCGATCTATACATATGTAAGAAGACGTCAAACAAACAAAGTATTGTCACTTTGTTCCATGTCAGACAGCGATTCCTTTTTGTCACTTGCTGAGCAATTGAGACGCATAAGCTGACAAACATGTCTGTCATTGATTGTTGACAAGCTGAGATATTGTAAAAAAAATTTACTTTAAAAAAATGGCTAAAGCATTTTTTGAAGAACGTCTTATCCACAGAAATCCTCTCTATTCGCAAATCTACTGATTTAATGTACAGTACAGTACAGTACAGGTGTTACAGATTGGATTTCTACACTGACACAGACAAACAACTTACAACTTTTAATAGATTTTAAACCACATTTTAAATAAATGTGAGATATAAATTTTGTTGTAATTTTAAATATCTTTGAGTAGATAATTTAATTTTAAAAGAAAAACCACCCTCCCTTTTTTCAATTGCTATAAAATCGCTAGCGATTTATGTCGATTGATAGCATTTTGTCTGTGTTGCTTGTTATCTCTGCGGTTTCAAACAGGCACAGTTTACTTCAAAGACTCGTTGTTATTACTCTTGTTAATTTACCATTGGTAATTATTCACTCAAAGATACTAAATATCGTGGAACATTGCCTACAATTGACCGTGCCATTTACTGACCAAGATCTGTGGCTTGTCAGGTGAGTCGAGACGTTTTGTTCGCTATGTCTCTTTCGAATAGTGGCTTTTCATCACCTAGGCACTTTGCTAAATTAACCATCCTTTCTGCGGTTAGCTCTGCGGTTATAGGGCGATTCAATATCAGATAAAATAAAAGAAATATGCTGACGCTCTATATTCCATTGGGATAACGTTGTATGCATGCATAACAAAACTATTGCTTAAATGCACGTATCGAGTGATATTTTAAAAGTGTTTTACTGTTTTTTTTTCTTTTCCCTTCGCAGTAATGCCCAAAGAACTTCCTACAATTGACGGAATCGTTTCTCGTTACCAAGTAGGTGACGTACTCAACGTAACATGTACTTCAATTCCGTCCAAACCTGTATCCACCCTGAAATGGTTAGTTGATGACCAAGAGGTAAGAATAGAATCTTTCTTTTTTTATTATTATCAATATTAAGAATAAAGATAAAGACAGTAAGTTATTAAAAATTAGTAAAGCGTTCATCGAGAGGCCATCTTCCCTTTTTGATAATGAAACATTCCGTAGTTCCGAAACAATTAATTAGAAGAGTTCATTCGATGCAAATTCATATTTGACGTTATTTAATTCACGAATCAAATGAGATTAAATTTGAAAACTCGTTGAACAACATAGTAAAAGTATCTATCTATCGCATTTCCCTCCGCGAACATTTTTCACGTTTGATTACTTCAATTCGTGACAAATTCTCTTTCATTAGTGAACTTCCATTTATTAGATGAAAATGTCAGATGTATTGTTGAAAATATTCGATTATCATCGGATTGTTTTGTAACTTAATCAAGGATCTCCAAACCGATTATAACATATGCATGATTTACTTAAATTTTACGTTTTAATTACATATTATCACATAGGCACGTTTAAATTTTACATACGAAACGGTCTAATGAGATTTCTGGAAAATCGAATTTTAGCGTAGGTTTTCAAGAAACTTTTTTTTTATTTTATTTTTCTCCTCTCTTTTTTATTAAAGAGTTGAGAAGAGACTACTGAACACGTTTAATTGATCTAGGTTACTTAGAAACTGTTAAATATTCATCAGTAGCTTATTTATATAGTTTTTGTACTTAGAAAGTATAGAAAAATAACAATAAAAACCGTAAAAAAAGTAACGTTAAACTCTAAATTAATCTGTTTTCGATTTTATTCCCGTCTTAAATTGACTAAAGTCAATAATTTGAGAAAATGAATGATTTCTTGAGATGTCTTTTTTTTTCAATTTAATCAGCCTTTTTTTTAATACTCCAGCTGTAAATTAAACAAAGCAGTTGTTTCAAAAAGTAATACAAAATTAAATAAGTATAAAAAATACAGTCTGGTTTCTTCCCTTTCTCTCTCTCTCTTTTTCTTTTATATTTATTTTGCCTAAGAGGAAAAGAGCGAAGTAAAATAGGATTTTGTTGTGATATTTTGATAATGTCAGATATTTATTGACAGTATCGTATTGTGAGATGGTATCAAATTTTTATTGCGAGTATTTCATTGTTTTACATAAAGAAAATATAAAGATATATACATATATTATTTTTATATTTTCAAAAATAAATTTTCTATATATTTTTTTTTTAAGATTTTTCTTATCTGATATTTAAATAATACCGTGTTATTTCTTTTTTGTCGAATAAAAATTTGAACGTCTGGATCAGCAGTTAACTTTTTTTATTACTTTTATTGAGAATTATGGTTTCTGTAATCCTCCTATATCTTAAGTTCTGTAAAATTGAATTCGGTATCAATATATCATATGAAAATCTGAAGGTATAAATATAGTAAGGTCATCTAAAAATAAATCAATATTGTTTCGGATCACACACACACAAAAAAAAAGAGGATCTGATCGTATAAAAATGTTATCAGGAAATAAAATATTTTTAATTAAATAGGAAGTAAATCGATCAGTAATTAAAATAAAATTCAATTAATAATATGAAACGAATTAATATTATTTAATTATACAATTGAAATTAATAAAAATTTAAAATTTTGTAGTTTCAATATGTTTTGATTCCTCTTTAATTTTCTTTGCTGTATATAAATGAGATTAATGAGGAATCAAAATTGTTTAAATTACATGAATGCATTTGATAAGATGATAAATTACTTTCAGTTACATAAATAAAATTCAATTAAAAACTAAAAATAAAATCTTAATTTATTCTTTTAAGCTCGCGAAGAAATTTTTTTAAAAAACATTATATGAGTGAAATTAATTTTTAAAAAAATGGAATAATTTTACTATAAAAATTTAAATTAGCTTGAGTTTCAGAGATGAAATTTGTCTAAATTGTATAATTTAGAACATTTTAAATATATATAAGTTTATATAAAGTGTATAAAAGTTATATAAATCGAAGGTAAGAAGTGGTTAAATAAAAAAGTTTGGTTTATAAAAATGAAATTAGCAAGAAGTAAGGAATGTTTCTTAGTTAGTTGCTAACATAATTATTCAGCTTTCATTGAATATAAACATAGAGTTTATTATAATCAGCATAGTTTATCGACAAGGGGATTGCGGATGGAAAAGGGAGAAAAGCATAAAAATAATACAAGGAGTATGATGCAGAGTATATGGAGACGACAACTGTGGTGTAGTTGAGTTAGCTTAAGCCGCTGGAGGAAAACGAATCCAGTGGGATGGTCAACTGTAATTAGGAACGATTCCTTCCTATTGTCATTACATCGCTCCTCTCACCAATAATTGTATTCTACTGGAATCACTATGAGGCACAATGCATCGGAAATCTTTTACGAATTCCTATTGGTTCGAGATAGGGAGTTAGAGTTTGTTTAACATTCCATCTACCTCCGATACGTGCAGATGGAAAGAAATGACCAAGTTATTCTCTTTTATAATTTGTCCCAACAAAACGGTAATACTAATTGCTTCGGACAACAAAAGGAGAATGTAGTTTTAACATCAATTGAAAGTGTAATTAATACAGTTTAGAAACGTCAATTTTAAATGATGTTATAAACATCCCACTACATTTACTTCTCTCCTGCGATCCACCCAGACTCTCTTGACAACGCTAATAGCATCTTCTTTCCCTATTCCATTTATCACGTGCGCCTCGTCCCTCTCTTTCCAGTGACATCTCTAACACATGTAATTTGTATTTATTCGAAAGACAGGTGTTCCGATTTCTGCCATTTAGATAAATTATACACATCTATGCTTCAAATCTCTTAACTATTTATAAAGTTTAAAGTCTAGTATTTTTACTTCAGGTAAATCCCAATTTCGAAACCCGCTATCCAATCCTACGTCATCCGGATGGTTTACAGAGTTCTAGAATTCGTTTGACTTTAGTCTTAGATCATCGCCATTTTCGTCGAGGAGTGATGAAGCTACACTGCAAAGCATCTTTAGCGTTAATATATTCTAGTAGCAGCGAAGAGCTCGTTATAAGAGAAAGAGGATCTAGAAAGCCTGTCCAGAATGGTAACTATAAATGCTTATCTGCCTTGAATTAATATAATATCCCGTTTAGACACTAATTGCAAATTCCGTAAGAGTTTCCGAAACTTTTTTACGATATGGATAATAATTACTTCAATAATATACATGATGATCATTACTTCATTTTTTAATATCAGTTTCTGCCGTCTACTTAACAAATATAAAAATTTTTTCTACTTCTGCAAGGGGGGAAATTTATCTTCATCAGTTTAATGCCGAATACATCAGGATAATTGAAATATATTCTAATAACTAAGAAAAAATTTTCCCATCCTTTATTATTATTATTTTTACTATCAAAACTTGAAAAAATATACATAAATATATTTTTTACTCGAGTATCAGATTGTTTCTATTATTAAACATGACTCGATGACAATTTTATGACAATATATCTATTTTTTTCAATTAAAGTGTTATTATTAAAAGTTCAAGTATAGCCTATATATATATATACACACACGCACACACACACACACACTACCTGCAGAAAAATTTAATTTCGCAAAATTGACTTTTTGCACTAGAGTAATTAATCTTAATACTTCTAACATATTGTTTTTCTTTAATAACGTAATGGATTTGCTAAGAAACATTATTACTTTTTTTATTTTTTTCGCGAGTAGAGTTTATCCATTGACAAATCGTTGAAAATAGACAATCTCGTAACAATATTTATGCTTTTTAAAATAAAATTTCTTATAAAATGTTTATAAATTTTATACTAAATTATGCAATCTTTACACGTCTTTATCATTGATTAAAAATTCACTAATTAAAAAAAAACTCTTTTTCAATCACGTTTCACTTCATTTACATATAAATTTTTTTTTAATAAACGAGAATTATCTTTGTTAAAACTAATCATTAAGTTTAATTTTATTATAATTAATAAGTGATTTTTCTTTAATGTATTATAATTTACACAATTAAGCATTAATCCGTAACAATAGCAAAGGATCTATAATTACTGAACCAATTTACAACAAGAAACTTCTGAACGGATGTCAAATTGCTCGCATCCCATGAGATTCATTCAATGAAACACGTAATTCCACAATCATTCGACTCATTTTGCTAGTTAACAAAATTACAAAATGTAAAATCTTTTATTCTGATTATGATTCTATAAAATTAATTTTCTAGAAAATTTGTATTGTCTATTCTATTTAATTTCCAATACGTAACTTATATTAGCCTGTATCCAAATATCAATTTTCACGAAAGCGTATTGATTTAAATTATGAAAATTAATAACAGTTTTAAATTTCATTTAGTTAATTTTTAAAGTAAAGTAAACATAAGCTAGTCTATTCAATTATGCTTATAAAAATTCAACTATGCTTATAAAAATTAATTATTGTGTATCTAAGCGATATACTGTATTTTTCTATAGAGAACGATGCGATTTTATTGATAATCTAAGAAAATTTAAGATATTTTTATTATTAATTTAATAAATTTTAAAGTTTACTTGATGTTAAATTAAGTTCTTTATATTTCTAATAAATTTAACTGGGAAGTTTGATCACTAGTGATCCAATCAATGAAGAAAAATCATAGATAAAACTTATCTACCACAGAAAGGAAGTTTATATTGTTGTAACGAACAATTTTATTACAGAAAAGAGAATAAAATAAATGAAACTGCTACACAATAAAGTTTGAGTTTTGGTTTCAAACAGTTTTGAGAAGAAAGAACAAAACATTTTTATAAATTTACTGTGTTTAATTAAAATTATAAACTTTATCATATATTGTTTGGAATGTAAATATTTGAATATTCTTTTAATTACAAATAAAATTTTACTCTAGGCAAACTTAGAAAATCAATAAAAATTTATATAACCGTAAGCTTAAACCAATATTTTTATTTTAACAATTCTCTTTGAGGGTTTTTTTTTCTCTACTGAAGTTTTTTATAGAGTTTCGTCTAGCATTAGCGGTTTAATGCAGAGTTAAATCATCTATTTGCACGCTAAATGGCTAGTTCAAGTTACAACATAATTAATAGATTGTTTAAAAAATAACAATTATTCAAATGATGCGGCTTGTAAAATTTCCATTATTACTAAAATATAGGCTAGTAATAGCTAGTTATTTGTTTAAAAACCCTTTAAGTAAATGAAACATGAAAGAGTTAGATTAATCAGCTGATAGAATGCACTCCTCCATTTAATAAAATAATACATTACGTCTACATTACAATACATTTTAACAGAATTTATGCGATTTTAAAGAATGTTTTTAATTGTTTAGTAGGTTTATTTGAGAAATTAAACTGGGAATAAAACCTCACAGCAATAACAGCTACTTTATTTGATCGTAACGATTGATTAATTTGTTGAAAATTTTACTTAGAAAAGACGAGAATAATTAAAATTATCGTAAATTATTATTGATGCGATGATATTTAACAACTTTTTAAAACTGTGATTATTTTCTAATTATGTCCATTAAATAGTTTTATAACCGTTACTAACGATTTTTATTTTTGATGAAAACTTTATTTCTCATCAACTAAAAACGAAAGAAATTAACTTGACAATTAAGTTCAGTTACAAATTATCTCCAATTATCTTTATATGTTATATTTATAAAATAATTTTAATAAAAATATATTTTATGTAAATGATAAATCCAAAAAGAATTTCTCAATCATGCACAGTTTTAAATGTTTTTCCCCTCCGATTTTTGTAGAATAATACTAATTTTAAAACGAGTAAAAATTAATTACTATTGCAATTTTTAATTTAAAATATATGCTCTCCATCTCAAATTAGTAGTGTCTTGTCCCTGTACTGTACATCATACTTTTCCTGATAACAACAGTGTCGTGCCGGTCATCTATTCCGTTCTGGGGGAATTTTTTTCAAATGTTCATCATTCCCGAAAAACCAGTTAACTCTTCTAGAGAGTTGAGTGAAGACGGCGGTGTTGTTATTGCCTAGCTTCTAGACAATGCAAATACAGGTCTTAACAGGAAAAACATGACAAATGATAACTATCGTCACTAAGGGGTCGACTATCAACCGAGCCCGCATTAATTATAATTTATAATTTAGTTTCAGTTAAACCAAAAAATTCCGCATTACTCAGATTGCTAGGCAATTGATTCCCAATAAGCCTTCCGTTTCCGCATTAAACAGGTTTATGGCTTATAATGCTACTTTACGTGGCAAATCTTTTTATTCCGAGATTTATTTTCCGTTTGGTAAAGGGTCCGTTTTAGACAGGTTTACCGTATATAGAAAATAAAGTAAATTCATTATAAAATCTGAAGAAATTCGGAATTTGAAATTCTTAGAGCGAAGATTTTAAGTTAATTTGGGGCATTTTTAATCCGTCATTGAAACTCGATCAAATTCGATTAATTGATAAAAATATGGCCTAAAATTCGAGATATAATTAAATAACTGTTAAAATCACTTTAGAACAGCTTCGTGTTATTCGTGATTTAGTCGCTTCAGTGGAAGCATCTGAATCATGACGAATAATCGAACGTGGATGCTCCGAACCGGTTTTAACCGTTCATAAAGTATAATTGACTTTTGGGCACTGTATATAATCGTGTTAATTACTAATTGTTGTTAAAATTTATAAAATTGCAGATAAATATTAAATACGAATCATTTAAAGGTTTTTTTCACATCTTTCTTAAAATTAATTTATACGTCACCGTCTGACATTTGCGTTTATGATTGGAATTATTTCAAAAAAAGAAAATATGATCAACAAAAATATTAAAAAAGATAAATAAAAAGTTGAATATTATCTCCGTCTTGCTTCTTGCAAGAACCACGTGCGAGATTTATGAAGTCAATATTTCGTACTTGGTTCTACAAAACGAGTGAGTTTCATGATGTTTCAAGCTATCTAAATTGATGTATATTGGTAACACGAGATTTAGTCATACCTTTTCACTTGTCGAAATTTCCACCGGATTGTTATAGTTATAGTCGAGGAATTCCAGCGCAGTAATCGATCTATATCATAAGTAATGCTCAAATAAATGAATGACATCAAACTTTTGTGCCAGCAAAACTAGATAAAATACTGCTGCCAGTTCGAGATCGAATGGGAATTGAAACAAAATTCCATCGGAAAAACTATTACTAACTGCTCTTATGTAAACTAAAAATGGGGAAAAAAAGGAAAAAAAATAAAGAAAGTGGATGGTTCGGCAATGGGATAATGTAATATTTTCAGTAAAAAGTAAATATTTTCTTTCGGTGGCAAGAGGTCAATATTTTTACGCAGAAAGTCCGAAAGAAAAAAGATAGGGATGGGATGCTTTGTCAACCGTGAAACATCCATCCTGTGGTAAGGTCTGGGGATGTTCGATAGCAATACGGCCGGAAAGCTCTAATTTGAGGATGGAAGCACGGATTCGAACCAACATACCGAGTTACCGATAATATATATCTCTTACGATCTGTTCGAAGCCATTTTCCAAGGTTGGCACCTTGCCATATATATCAAAATGGTGAGTAGAATTCCTGTTTTACTTTCTTTACTCATTTTTTAACCATTATCTAAACATTCTTTTTGTTACAGCTAAAATGTGTCGTGCATGCAAGACATCAGTCCCGTCGAAGCTTAGAAGTTTAGTGGATATGAATCGGATTGAAAATTTCTAGTAGACTGATAAAATACGTTCCTAATACGAATTTGGCAACGTAAGATTACTTCAGGTTTCTGTTGCTAGCTTGTTGAATCTATGCCTGGAAAAATTACGAGTATCATTAAATTAATGGTGATTTGTGGAGTAACAACAACATTTTCATAATAGCAATATATAAAATGTTAAAAGGTGGTTCCGACGATGTAATCATCGTTTACGGTTTATATTAAACGAATACTTTATAATTTAAATTGCTTATAAAAAGTAGAAACTTTAGTTTCTTAAGCTCATTGTTTAGTTTATGGCAAAGAAAATTTTTCAAAAATTGTTATTGACCTTTAAAAAGTTGATTTTTAAATAGCGAGAGAAAAAGTGTAATAAAGTTTCAAACTTATCAACGGTATTGTTGTTCTTTCTTGCTTAAAAATGTAGTTGGCACATAGGATTTTTGAACATTTAGTGTACTTCCCAGGGACATGCGATTGGTTGGAGTTTTGCCTATTCCGGTCAACGACACCTAAAGCGTTCTCTGATTTTTTTATGCTGTTAACAATGAATTAATTAATTGAAGTTGAAGTAGAGAACGAAATTCGTCGAGAAAATTGGTTCTCTCATCGCCAGGTGCTATATATAGTGCAGGACGTGGTATCCTAGTTTAATTAAGACAAAACGTCATCAACTGTTACTTACTATCCTCGTCACGATTTCATCGGTTAAGAAAATTAATCATCTTGAGAGCAACTAAAATATTTGATTCTTTTCATTGCATCTGCTTCATATTACTATACGTGATGTTAATCTTTGAAGACACGATTTCCATTAATAAAAATGTTCGAGTATAATTTAAGAAGTCGTACGTAACTAGGATCATGTATACACGTGTTTTACTGAGAATAAAGTCATTTTACTTAGTTATAAGCTCGAAAATAGAATATAATTATAAACAGTTTTTCTTAATAATTAAATTTATTAATATTGTGCGTGTATAATTTATACTCGTATCTATAACTAAAACTTATCATTGCTCAGTTATTCCAGTCTTTGCAAGTCAAAAGAAACCGACTATCAAAGGAGGTTTGCCGAAATATGAAGTTGGCGATAGCGTCGATATTAACTGTACAACCAATTACAGTAATTTAGCCGTACTTAACTGGTACATTAATGATAATCAGGTTGGTATTTTAAAACTATAGAAACTTAGAACAAATTTTCACACTTTAATTTTAAAATTTTATATTTAAACCCTTTGAAATGATTAAACACTTACTAACGAAAGAGTAAATTTATTAAAATTAAATAAATTCTATTTATTATGTCTGAATATTAATATAATTTAATTGCAAATTTTAGTATTGATGTTTAAGTCAAAAGTTTGATAACATGAGAGGAATTCTAATAAAGCGAATGTGCAGAATTATAAATGATGACGTGTGAAATGTTCGTAAACTTAAAAAGAAATTTAAAAAGAAACTTTTTTTTTCATTAGAATTAAGCTTATATTACAGAATATTGATTGTAATTAATTAGTTTTTAATCAATTTTGACGTCTTTGAATATTTTTAATTGAATTCACGCAAATATAAGAAAATTTTTTTGTATTAAAAAATATAATAAACGTTACTTAAATCTTATTTTATAAAATGATTAATGAAATGTCATTCAAAATATTGTTTAATTAATAATTTTATTAATTAGATAACAGTTTTTGTACGGATGCTTTTATCTATTTATTGACATAGACCTGTATAAACCATTCAAACGATACAGCATCTTTGATAGGAAAGATGAATTTTATTTGATTCTGAATTTCAGAATCATTTCAGTCTTAAAAAAAAAAAAAAAAAAAAAACTCGTTGGTTGTATTCTACATTAAAATAAATTTGTATACTTAAAATTTTAAGAACATTATACGAAAATAACTGTACGTTTTTAACGTTTTATAAGATAAGAATTTCCTTGAAGTCCAATGACTAGTTTATAAGAGAAATCATACATTTCTGTAAGAAATGTGAGGTTGGAACTAAAGAAATTGGCTTATACAGTAACATTCTGTAATTTCGCTCTCTCCATATAGCTATAATTCGTTTAGTATTTATCCATAACAGTAAATTCTACGTACGTGTTATACGACACGTTCGAATACGTCAGCAGTTTTGGCTCGTCTCTTGTGAATTAAGGATCGATATGCACTTGGCCCATTCTTACGTCATTTTGTTTTGCTTACGAGTAAATTTTTTGATTATATATATGTATAATGTTCACACCCGCTGTACTAACTTGTCAAAACCTAATGAAATTAACCGATTATGAAACACTAATACTCTCGATATAAATTAATTTTTTCTCGTTTTATTACATTACATTCTTTAATGGTAATTGCACATGTTAGTGTAAAAAATCTCGCTTTTTTTTTTGCTTTTTCTCCCTTTACTTGCGTACTTGTATCATTCGCTACTCGATTAGTTGAGTTAGAAAGATTGGATGAAACGTACGAGTACAACTCGACTTTTGTGAAAATTCCATTTGACAAAATGGAATTTTCGTGTAAATCTAATAGCGGTTAAAACTACTTAAATCCATAATTATATATAGCCTATATAAAAGACGAAACTGTCGATTTTCAAAATATTGAACGTCATATCGAATAATAAAACTCCACTCAAAATCAAATAGTTTAAAGACCATATCGTTTACAATATCCGGATTTAAAAAAAGAAAAAAATTGAAAAGTAAATATTGATAGATTTAAATTTCTCTACAATATTATCCCTTCTTTAATCTAAAAAAAAAGAGAAAGATTTGTAGACAAGTGTAGACAAGTGCTTAGATGGCATTCGATACTAAATTGGATATTAAGATTATTTGAGTGCCCTCGTAAGATACTTGTTCTTTCCTATTCATCAATCAAAAAAAAAAAAAAAAAATTTCACTTGATATACAATCCACTAATCTTATTAATTTTCATCAGTTCATTATTCATCTTAAAACTTCTTTCTTATCCCATAAAAATATTTCACTAATTTTTAATGTTTGCTACATTTATTAGAACTACTTATAAACTAATTAATGTCTTAAATGTTTATAAAATAATAATTTATAATTTTATATAATAATACTCTATAAAAGTCTATATATATATATATATAATATTTTATAATGATTCGGTTCATTTTCTCCATTTTGATATCTTTATTTGAGTTATTCTAGATTAATATTGTATAAAGTTATGGACTGAATGATTTATCTTGTTCTATAACGAGCAATTACAGTATATTTTTCTTTGACTTCATACTGATATTTATAGAAATATAGTAAAAAAGAAATTGCAATAAATTTTCTTTAAAAGGATTTTTCAGCTTTAATCTTTCCATCTTTTTACTGCATTCTTCTTCAATACAAAAACTGAAAATAACCTCTTTCAAAATAAATTCTAACATTATATCCTTTATATATTTATTCCTGTAAAGTTTTTAGTACTTAGATCTCACCGATTAGAGACTATTTCTATTTAAAAAACTAAAATATTGGATTATATTTTTGATATTTTGTTTAAAAAAATAATTAATATTTATGAATAAATATAAATGTTTTTTTTTATTTTCAAATTTTTAAATCTTATAGGTCTTTAATCTAATAATGACAATAAAATTAATTACCATACTCTAACATTTTTCCTATTGAAAATTAAACCAAGTAAACACGTAAAATATATTTTTAAAAATATTATATAAATGTTGATTTAATACATTTCTCTTTGGTATGTTTAATTAAGTTTATCCTTATGGGCTTTGAAAATTGCATTGCAAAAAGGTTTGTTTATTATTTTTTTAAAGTGTTGATTTTAGCTTAATTACGTAATATATTAAATAAATACTAGACTTACATTTATAAGAAAATGTTGTGATGGACTGTAAATTAATTCTTTTATATGTAGTTGAGTTAGTTGGTAGCATATATAAGACTAGATATATCAAGAAGCCTAAAGCAAAATGTGTGGATTGCATTATTCATTAGTAAAAGCAAAAGATCTGTTGTGAGATTTTCTCTTTCTTATGGGACCTAGAATATTTCCAGCTTTATTCCTCAGAGATATTTTTAGTTGTCTCGGTTAAAAACCTTAAAACATTTAAATTTACATTCGTACAAAGATGTATTTCTATAATTATTATATTAAACAAATTTTATTTATATACTCTAATAAATTTAATGATAACTTAGTTTATTTAAAAAGTGTATCACCGAGAGGAGAGAGAGAGAGAGCTTTGTTTTGGCTTCTAAAATTAACCATATTTTAAAAAGACACATTTTTTTTTCCTTTCTGTTCTCTCTTTTTTTCAACGACGCTTCAATCGATTTATTTAAAGTTAGAAATTCTCCAAAAAATTTAAAAATTATTTTGGCAGATCTTGTAAATTTTTTATCGTAATAAATATTCACAACAGCTTCATTTTCAGACATTTTCACCACTTCTATATATCAATTTTATATATCTATATTTGTTAAAGTTATATCACCTTTAGATGTTGCTCAAAACATAATATATTTTGATATTTATATTTTTCATTCTTTATTATTATTATTATTTTTTTCTTTCCATTCTCTGGTTTATAAAATTTTCAAACTTTTCATAGAAACATGCAATAATTTATCATAAATGTCATTTTAACATATTAAAAGAAAGTTTACATATGCATCTGCATCACAAAATATATTGTAAATAAAAAATATAAAATACAAAGACTCAGTTCACATATATTTTTTACAATTATATTTATTTATTATAAAAAATTTATTTAATCATTAATAATAACACTAGAATTCAATAGGATATTTATTTATATTTGTATTTAAAAAAATTTTTATAATAATAAAAATTACATATATATATATATATAAAATTTATTATTTATAATTAAATATTCATTTAATATTATTAAATTTTACTTCACTTCTTTTTAATTTTATGTCAAAATTTGATATTATGCAAGCTCATTACTTTAAATCTGAGGAGAGATAGCTTTAAAAATATTTAAAAATTGTTTAATAATTTTTGTATTACATTATATATGTAAATATTTACTAATAAACATTACTTTTAATATTATAAGACTGTGTGCATTATAAAAAAAAAACATTTATTTACTCTTGGGATTCATTTGTATGATAATTCTTCGTTTATAATCAAAGGTAATTTAAACGGGTATGTTTATATTTACATTTAATAAAAATTAAGTTAAATATATCTTATTATTAATGTAATAAGAACTTTTACTGTTAAACTCTTTAAAACTCTATTTTTTATTGCTATAAATGTGTGTTAAATGTGCATATAAAAAATTTATCTCTCTGACAATAACAATATGAATGAAAAATGTTTTCATTCTCATAATTATATTTTAATGTCACATAATGTAGATCAAATTTATTATTTAAATATATATATATTTACAATTAATAAAAATCAATATAAAAATCTTTCATTACTAATTTAATAAATGTTTATTAGCATACACATTAAACAAAATTTTTATTACCATAATAGTATGTTTAATATTTATAAAAAAAACTTTTTATCACCTTTTTTAATGTACTTTTATAATATTCTTCAGCAACATAAATTAATTTAATGATATTTAAATTATATTTAAAAAAATAAAGTAGTTTCACTGTATTTTATTATTACAACAATAAGTTAGCTTAAGTATATTTAGTGTAAAAATAAATATTATATTAATTTACTAGCTTAAGTTTAATTTTATAGTTGTTTAATCTACTCTTTAAATCTTCTCAATTTTAACTTTGAAATAATTAATTATTTCTTTATTAATTATGTATGACTGTTGGAATAACAGATTTATATGATTGTTATTATTGTTATTATTATTTATTGAACAATGATGATAGTTTCATATTCACTTATAAAATTATATTACAAAAAAAAACAGAGAGAGAGGGAGGGAGAGATGTAAGACACAGCAATTTTGCTTAACATAACAAGGGGGAAAAATCAATTTTCTCACAAATTGAGTTCCTGTTAATTAACTTTTGATAAAGGTTTTTTTACCTGCCTCATAATTCAATGATAATAGATATTGCACATCATTAAATCAAAATATTCTAGGTATCTTTATTAGGCTGTTCATTTTCTAGAAAAAAAAAAGAGAGGGAGAAAACAGTTTTAAAAAGTTAACTGTTAATAAAAATCACATTTAACAATTTTGAAACATTTAATTTAAGTCTCTAAATCATCATTAATTAATAAAAAAAATTTATTTTTATGGGACGTAATTAAATGGAATTATGCATTAAACATAAACAATTCTTTAAAAATGGCTAGTAAGTAGGTAAACAGTTCATTTTAACTAGATACAAACTTAATTGCCATTTTTGTGCTATGTAGTTTAGTTAGTTAAATGTTAAAGCAAACATTTCAAAGATTAATTTAATGTAATTTCGTTGTAGGTAAAGCCAGAATATATAATGGAATATTCGCTTCCAGACGGTTCACCTTACGCTGTTCTAGGTTTAAGGTTTCGTGTTCAACAACTTCATTTTCGCACAGACGAATTACGTCTAAAATGTACAGCTACATTACTAAAAGTGATTAACATGATCACAGAAAAGAAAATTCTGCTCGGTTACCAACAAATATCGGGTCTACACGCAGACGATACAGAATCTGGTAAGTTTTTGTTTACCCATAAAGTTCTTTTAATTCGATAATCAACATTATTTAAAACTATAGAGAACGGTAGAAGTTTATTGATCATAAAACATTCGTAACGACTTTAACATGCAAGAGTTTTAAGTTCCGTTACACAATTTTACAGATTTTAGCGGCGTGTAAACTCTTAATACTCAAAAAATATCATTTTTAATAAGTTAATTAATGATAATTTTATATTTTTTTGTTTAAAAAAATTGATTTTGTCTTCTTTTTTCCGGCAGTACAAAACGGTGGAATATCCAGGTTATTACATTGCTGGACTATGTTACTGGTTATAATAAATTTTCGGTAACATCGCTGGAGAATTGACGACACAGTGACAATCACCTTTATAATAACATCTCCGGACAGGAGTTACCACCAACTGGGGAGTTATTCTAGCACTGTTTATTTCTTTGCCTCGTTATTTTGTAATGTAGGCAGTCTGATATGTAAATAACCCATACGATAAATGCAGTAATTGTGTTTTGGATGCCGACTTTAAAACTCGACTGCGGTCATTCTCTATAAGAGTTCACACTGTACAGAATCAAGCTGAGTGAACAAAAGTCGAACTGTGCCCGCATATGGATACTATAAACGAGTTCTTTTCCTGCTTAACTCTCTTCGGTAGATTTTAGAGGATCAAAAAAAAAAAAAAAAAGGTGGAGAAGGGAAAGTGGCACAACCACCGAAACACAGTTACTAACCGGACCAAAAAATAAAATAAATTAAAAGAAAAACCAACCTTTCCTTGTTATATTTCACAAAATTTTCCAGTGTTAGTTGTGACAATAGTGTCATTAAAATTGTCTTGCTTTCTTCTTTGCGTGACTTGTTTAATTAATGCCATTATACCATTCACGCAGAAATTAACTCGTTTTCGTTCTATAATATTCTTTAACACGTAAAGAATAGATGTCTTTGGAATCTTCCACTAGAATGATTTGTCCTTCTCGTGTATTTTTTTATAAATCTAATTGTTTAAATATACAAGACAGAAACAAGATTATTTTACTGTTCGATGAGTTTGAATATTTAAATTTTTATTATTTATCGAAGCGTGAATTGTTTATTGAAACTTTACAAATATTTAAAATCAGACATAATGTTATTTGTTTGTTTCTATAATTTTTGCCAGTAAAAATTAAATATATAATTTTTTTTTTTTGAGTTTCTTTAAGATAAAATCACGTACGATCGTACGAAAATTGAGTTTAATCTCTAACACCTGGACAATAGTTTTCGCCCAGATTTGGCATCTTCGTTTCCCTTTGATAAGCTAAATTCTTGTCATATCATTAATAATGCTGTTGGAGAAATGTAATTTGCAAACAACTACTCATTTGATGAAGTGAATTACTAAAATATCTTCAATACCGATAATCACTTAATGAAATTAAACCCGTATATATCTGTAGTAATTACTGTAACGTATCAATATTTATTTGATGATTAAAGCAGAAGGACATAAATAAAACTAGGATTTTTACATGTGAAGAGATCTTTCTGTTGTTGAAATTGTCTTTGTTTTCATTTCCCTCCATTCTAAAGATTCCAATTTTTTCTTCCTGAAAAAAAAGCATTTAATGGTTTCAGATGTGTTAAAAAATTCAAAACCTTAAAAAAATGTCTCTTTACTTTCTTTTTTCCAGAAATGGGCAGAGGAAAAATGGTTGCCCAATACCAAATTTGCTACCATCTTCTATGGTTTGTGGAAGGGGTTGATCGGCAGTTTCTGGTAGAACCAACGCTATAATTGCCGAACCGATGGAGAGTGTACCAAAAACTAGTAGAGGATAATGAGCATTGAAGTAGTTCTGAAAGTTAAATTAGTAAAATCTAATCGGATTCTGCTTTTTAATGTTTGAAAGCAATCGACGATTAACTCACCAAATAGACGATGCAAGGCGAGATGCAGTTTCCGATATCGCCGATCATTAACTGAACTGCTACACCTCTTCCTCTTATAGCTGTTGGCAATAGTTCGGTACCGTACTGAAGTGTAACATCGTAAGACCAAGCGTAAGCAAATCTTAACACCATTACACATATGAATTGTAACAAACCTTGCTCTGAAATGAGAAGCGCAATAAATTAATTACAAATGATTTCATTTGTAAATTATCACTTTTCAGTTTACCTTTAGGCAATGCCAACGTGGAAATCACAGTAACAGTTCCTACGATGTTACTGATAAAGTTGGCCCATCTTCGACCAAATTTTTCGGCCGTAACAAAGAAGAACACGTTAGCAGCCAGTTCTACTATAGCTCCTATAGAAAAGGCTAAATATACGTTGAAATGCAAATTGATGGTTTCTAAAGTGTTTCCGTTGTAGCAAAGAGATACAAAAAACCTGTAAATAAATTTAAATTTATGCGGTAACGAAATTTATCGATCAAAAATTTTAAATTGTTTGTTTTTATTGCAATTTTCTTGATAAATTTACAAACATTACTCTAGAATATTAATATATCTACCACAATATTAGCAGAAGAAAGAGATTCTTCCTTAAATATTTAGTACGTATCACTTTTATTATTAACGAAAAAATCTCTTTAGAATCCTCCTCTTCTTTTTTTTCATGGGAATTTTTCCTGTTCTGAAAGGTAAATAAATCATATTAATACATAAAAATACATCAAACAGAAAAATTCATTATTTTCTTTAATTAGATATTTACCAGAATCCGTTTAAAATGATCTTTATCCAGTTTCCTCTTATTAACGGCGGAAATTCGATTTAATATTTTAATAGCCTCATCCTTCTTTCCTCTAGTTAACAGCCAACTAGCCGATTCGGGAACCCACCTAATAACGTTAAAAGTAAAACATTCAATAGGGTCGGATATAGGAAAACATCATCAATCGCCAGCAAAAGTAAAACAAAAACATCTCACCAAAGCATAAATATCATTAATACATTAGGAACCGAGCAGATGAATAGCATTTTTCTCCAGTTTCTGACGTAGTACAATATCCAAGGTGATACAGCAGCTGTTATCGTCCACCCGACTCCTTGTAACATCCCTATCATTGTTCTCTGAGATACACCAGTGTATTCGATGGCTTAAACGAGAAGCGAAACCTCATATATCAGTTAATATCAATTAAATTTAATAAATGAATAATTACTCAAGAGAAACGCCAACGTAGATGATGTCAATACAGTCAGCCCAGTCAAGAAACGAGCGGCAGAAAATGTCAAGTGATTAGTCATAAATATAGATAACACGTTAGAAACGATGGAAACTAATTCTAAAATGATAATTGTTCTTCTTCTTCCAAACCTATTAAAGATAATTTTAAGTCATTTACATAAATTACGATGAATAAATTCTCTTGGTTTTATCGTTTAAACTTACCTATCGGATATAATCCCGGATATAAAAAATCCCACAACGGAACCGATCCAGAAAGCCATATGAGTTAAATACATTCTCCAATTCTCTTCACACACCCAATTTTGCTAAAAATAAATAAAAGTAAATAAAATAAAATGCAATTAACTAAATTAAAAATGTTTTAATCAAAATTTAATTATTGTTTTATAACAACGAATCCCGTGGAGAGATTTATTTAAATGATTCGTTTAAATCCCTTCAAGAGTATGTACGTTGCATAAATAAAAGTGGCAATAAGACCGAGTCGACTCTTGTCACCAAATTACGTCAACAAATTACAAATTCTCCCGTCTAGACACAGAGAAATAACAATTAAGCTAGCCATGCAAGAAGCTGTAAGATTTACGTCAAAACGTTTGAAGTTTTCAAACTAATATAAACGGGATCACACCTTTTCTAATCTGGGGATTATCGCCAAAATTAACGGATTAAAAAGCAACTAGAAGAAGCTTTAGTAATGTATAATCCCTCACGGATTACTCAGAATAATCAGAATGCATATCAAACGGATATAAAAGATAATTGTCCTGTATTAATTACGCTTAATGCAATAAAGAATTGTTCATTCAACAAACGAACGTTCTGTTTCTGTCACTTTATTATTTTGTATTCTGCAGTACGCTTTCGCTTTTAGTTATGGCTTTTTGGTGAACATTTTTCCTTTCTTCTTTCTTTTTTTTACCAGGAACCTACAAGAGCAAATCAGTAAGTAATGGATAAAAACGATTGTTATCGTAAAATAATGACTTTTTAAAAGCAATTTGTTAGATATAGGTTTGATTTTAGGGGTCTAAAAAATGGTTTTAGATGAAGTGATTTTAGTTTAAGAGCCGTATTGTCGTTTCTGACGTAATAGTTGACGGATGATTTATAAAGTCGTTCCGCAGTTACATAAAGATCTCATGGAACCATATGATCTCATCGAGTGAAAAATGAGTTGATTACCATTACCGACTTTCGAAAAAATTCGAATTTAAACGGCTTCCTTCTCTTACTTTTCTTTCGACTTTCTCCATAAAACGCCGTATATGGGAAAGTATTGTTTTCGTGGGAAAAAAATCGATGTCGAGATTTCAGCTGAAACATAAGTTTTGAGTGTTCTGAATACTATTTGACTACTTTAGAGCTCTTTCAACATATACATACATACAAATACTCTTATGTATATACTCGTACCTTCCCTTGTAACTAATTTAATGTATCCATTATAAGACAAAAGAAACAGGGAAAAAAATCAATATTTTCATTCAGTTTAAATCGTATAAACAAAAGAAATCGCTAATTAAAAAATATATATTACGGCATCCATCGCGATAAATTCTTCGCGATGCGACGCGACGTGACGCGAAGGCAATAAATAACGGCACATAAATTATGGAGAATCCACACTAAGCTACTTAATAAAAAGTCAACATAAAAAAAAATAATAAAATAAAAATTACGCTCGAAATGCAGGAAAAAATCAAAGTTGAATCTCTATGATAAGGTAACACTATTATAACTACGAAATTAGTTATAAAGACACCTTAGTGATTTATATCGATTTTGAAACAGATAGATGTAATTAATGAACAATACGATTAAAATTGATGAATGAATCGAATTAAAGAGAGCAGAAATGTCGCAATTAAACTATTAAATAGATGGATAAATAGGAAAAGTAAATTGGAATCGTTAACTTAACTATCTCTAGTTACGTTCGATTGTTTCTAGACATTTTGACAATTATTTTAAGAAAAAAAAAATCGTTTTTTTTTTGTTTGTTTCTATTTCCAAAAAGCTCTCTGATTTTTATAACGAAACGTTTAACTAAATTCCGATACGATAGTAATATTATATACACACTTTAATGTATACACACAGACAAACCTACACACACACTTATACGCGTGTATATATAGAAACTTAAAGTGAGAGATGAATATTTATGTCATCATTAATGCAAATTCGATAATTTTTTTTATAAAAAATAAACAATGTAAATTATAAAAATTGAATTAATAAATATTAAAAGAATTATTCCCGGTTAAAAACATCTGTTTATTCCTAAACTTAATTCTTTTTTTTCCTTCATCATCTCTTTTCCCTTTTATTTTCTAACTCATTTAAAATTTTAACTAAGAACGAAAATATATACGTATGTGTATATTTTCGTTTTTAAATATTCAGATTGATATTCAACTTTTTTAAAAATGTGGAATTATACTTGAAATATAATCGCATTAATTTTTTTTATGTATTAAAGTATAAACGTTAAAATTACTTTAATTTTCTGTTTTTTTTTCTTTTTTAATTTTTTAATATATTAAAAAATAAATATTGTTCTTTAATTAGCATAATATAAATATCAAAACTGTAATGTCTTCGTTTAAATAAGAGAAATTAAAATAAAGAAACGAAATTTCTATTGAAAAAAATCTGTTAATAAATACAGTTTTTTACAGAAAAATAATCTTCGTAATTTAAGAAATTTTTATCTTAGAATCCCTTTTTTTTTAAAAAAAGAATATATTTAATTAAATTATTAGCATCCAATTTAAAATATGACTTTTTAAATTTTATATATAAATTTTAATACATTTAATAGAATTTTTCCTCTAAAATTTCAAATTTTGTGCTTTTGATGTAGAATCTTAAAAATCCCTTTAAAAAAAAAAATCAATTTTCAACGATAAAAATATAAATATTATTCAAAAATATTTCAAAATAAATAAAAATAATCATTAAATATGTTTTAATCTTATTAAAAGTATTTTCCATTTTATACTACGATATTTTTCTTTCTAAAGAATTTATAAGAAAATTATTCTCCGGGATCTTTCCCGTTAAATATTTCATTAAAAACTCCCCAAAAAATCCCTGCAATTTTTCATTTAAAATCCCTAGAAATTCCCTAACAATGAAAATTTAAGTACATCAATCTTGATTTCGGCATTTCTATGATTTATAAAACAACAGAATATCACAAGAATGATATTATTTAGTCACGAACACTTTTACTTTTGCTGTGAAATATCTGACAACATATATATTATGTCACATGATTAACAGTTTTCTTTTCTTTCTTTTTTTTTGAGTTATTTTCGGAATAACAGATATTTTATAATTTATCCGATGTAATAAAGAAAAAAAAATCCCACAAAAACACGATATTTTTCCTTCCCCACTCCTTCTCTCTTGCGTTTTCTAACATCAGACCGAATTCTGTTATTACAAATAGTGTTTGGATGGCAAGCGATCTCTTATCTGGTTGTATAAAAATGGAAAACAAAATTGAATGGAAGCAGATTTGAAATAGATTGTTTATGACCCATTCATTTTCGGTTTGAAGACGAAGATTATAAAAAAAAATATATAAATATATTGAAAAACAAAAAAAAATTTAAAAATTCTTATCGGTGAATTATTAATTCCGTTACATCGATCGAATTTTCTTAGCACGGTTAAACGAGTGGAGCGATAACTGGAAAAAATGTTTTCTTGTTATTAAAATTTGTTCCTAGATGGCACCACGATCTTCATCAATATTCAGATTATCAAACAAAACACGTCATACCGAAGGCATTCGATTATCTTTGTATTCCGAGAAGCCTTTCTTTTCTATTTAAATATTCAAAGCTTGAATTATTTTTCTTTAAAGTAAAAAAAAGAGCATGCCAGAGTTTTCAACGAAAAAGATATTTTTACTTAAATTCGGGATATAGGTCACGCTCTTACCAAATCGTTGTTTGTCAATTGGTAGCCTAAATCAGTGACGGTTGTCTGACGTGGAAGGCGCAACCTCTATGTTTACGTGTTTTGTATAGTTATGTGAAGAATACTCCATTCCTATTTTCAAGAAAAAAATATTTAAAAAAGAAAAAAAAATCCTGCTTTAACCGTTGTGGATTTCTTTTAAATTTAAAAAAAAAATACTCATTATTTTTCTAACTTTTTAATTAAATATTCACAATTTGAAACTTAAATCTATTAATTTCTTCGGTGTTTAACATTATCACTCACTTTATATAGAGGCGTCAGGGAGGGTGCTTATGGTGCTGCAGCTGTTTAATAACTAAGAATTCATTTTTGTTTACTTTAAAATAAAAATAAAAATATAATAACGTATATCGCGTGACTTCAATTACGTAAGATTAAGTAAGTAAAGTAATTGTAAGGTTATAAGCGACATTCTCCTGAAAATATCTAGAGGCTGGTGCCTTGGATCTTCCGAGCAGCACCTTCTCAAAATCCTGGATCGCCATTGTACTGAGTGATAATGCTTTCGAACCGTATAAAAGTCAATGTAAGAAGGGCCATCGAGAGGGGAAGTCGGGAAGTTTTCCCCAGGCCGGAGAAAACTTACAGGCTTATATAATGATTCTTATTCTTATAAATTTATATTATTTTTATTATTTTTACCAACAAAAAATATTTAAAACTGCATTTTATTAATTAAAAAACATTCCGTGTATTTCATTTGTTCAAAAAAATAATAAATAAAGGCAAAAGGGCCCGCTCTATTCAGGTCCCATACAATCTATCGATGCTCTGAACGTCTTGATAATGTTACATTGTCTGGCATCTATTTTGAAAAACAGTAATCACCGAAAAATGATTATTTAAAAATTTTTATAGGGATTTTGTAATGAATCCCGATATTGTTATTCTATTCATACTTTTAATATTTGTATTAATGATAAAAGATTTCTATTTCTATATAATATTATCTATAATCTATTGTAATATATACTATAAACGTATATTCGAACTTGATTTCTTTGAATAATTGCAAAACTTAATCCCAATATTTGTAACTGTGGCAAAATATATAATTTCTAAGATCATATTCTTATTTTAAATATTTTAAATAAATTTTAAAAGAAAGAAAATATGGTTTATAATTTAATTGTTTATACAGTACTTTATTTAGAGTGATGTATTTAAACATAGTCTTTATGCATTTTAAAATATGAACAATAAACTTACGAAAGCAATTTGTATAGTAGATTTGGCAATTGTTTTTCAACTGTAATATCATGGGCTTACGAGTCGGAGGAGCAAAGGGGCAACTGCTCTTCCAAATCCCAAATTCAAATGAAAGAATGAGGCAAATTTGGTCAAAGCAAGAACAAAAAACAAACAAAAACAAAAATAATAGACAAAGAAAGCGAAATAATTAATAAATTATTAATAATGGAAAATTCAAAGTTGGTACCTATGTTTTTTATTTGTAAAATTTTGGGAAAATCGGCAAATCAACCCTCTCTGTCCCCTTAATCAAAGTGTCCCCTCAAGAATGTCATTCTCCTCTCTCGAAGATAAAAAGCCTGCGATTTTCTTCTTGAAAAGTGTACATATTTTTAAAACATTGGTTCTTTCTTCTTAAAAGAAACAGTCACCGAACTTTGAAAGGGTTCAATATAAGAACAGATCTTTTAAAGATCATTTTCCAAAAAATAAAATAATTTATAGCCTAAATTAGAATATAGAATCTTCTTTTAATACTTTAGCTTACTTCTCCTTGGGCTCTAATTATTATTCTAATCTAACAACATAAGCTATGAGTTATGTTGTTTAAAAATTGTTTCCAACTAAAAAGCAAGTTGGAAAATATTGACAAACGCTATAATTTTATTTGAAAATAAGAACATAAAAATTCATAAAGTTAATTTCAATTTATAAATGTTATTACAGAAAGAGTAAAGTTTTAAATTTAATTTATGATAAATATTTGACGGTGTAGTTATAAAATAAAATAATTTTAAATTGGACTGATAGCCTGCATACTTTTATATATAAATCGATTTCTGATCAAAGAATAAAATGAGTAATGTAATAGTTTAAAGCGGAAGAAATAGTCATTAAAAAATAAAAAAGCAACATTCAGCGTTAATTTTCATTTTGAAAAATCATCCCAAGTGTGTTTTTGATAGAGAAGGAAATGAAAAATATGTTGCTGCTATCCCGGTTACTTGGTAAGGGGTTTTTTTCGACACAATAAAAGATATCGAGCGAAGAATATGCTGCAAGTTGCAGTCGAGAACATTAATGGACCTCGAAATAAATTCTTTATCTACGCTTTAAAATTACATAGATACATTTTATAACTATTATTTACAATATTACAAAAATCCATATTAAAATAATAAAACAAAAACAAAAAAATAAGGCTTTACCTCGCTAGTCATTGTAGGAAAGAGTTCGTTGTAATCGTAATCCCAACCAGAATTACATCGAACTTTTACCGTTTCGTTCAAGTTTGTGTCGTTTGGTCGGATATAAAGATGGCAGGAATCTCTGTTAATCACATCCAAAGAATTGTTGGCATCTGGAAGCGAACAGTTGTGTTCTGGTTCCAACAAGATGAAGATCTGTGTCCAATAATTAAGACCAGCGGTGCTCATGGCACCGAGAAGGAACACAAAGGCTAAAAGTTTTTGGTATAAACCGAATCCTCCTGCGTCTTCTAGAAGTTCTTCGAATGTCATCTTCTTTCGTAGATAAATCGAGAAAGCACAATCGTCTCCTATTCTTATTTATAATAGGATAAATATCTTACGTCACTAGTCACATGCTCCAAAGTATTTCTACCACCGGAAAAATTACGATTGTTTCTGATTACTAATCTCGTTAATCTGTTAAGACCTTCGTTAAAAAGCCGCGTAAGCGTTTTATTTCAAGTAAACAGTCGTTTGCCGAATTTTTAACTTTCTCCAACGACTTATTTACTTGGAAATTGCAAAATCGAATTTTAAAAGAATTGAGTTTGAAGAGTAGAATCGTAGTCTTGAGTCAAAACTTTAGACTTTTCTAAGTTATATTACATAAATATTTATGTACTGTGTTATAACCAAACCCGAATTCGTTATTTTTGTAGAAACCCCGTCAACATTCTACACTATTCCAAATTATACTCTTCCTAATAGAGAACTTTCTCTATTAGGCTACATAAAATTATAAATATTTTGTAATTAGATATTGTAAACATATAAATTATAAAAAATGAATTTTAAATTGTTTTCTCTTTTTCCTTTATTGTTAGATTTTAAAAATTAGTCTAAAGTCTGATAGAATTCCAGTTACATATACAAGAATTCTAATTTCTATTTAATAAATACTAATAGTTATAATAGTTTTAAAGTATGTACTGTACAGTACAATGAAACAAAATAATTGAGAGAATATTTGTCATATGTTATTTTAACACTCATAAATCTGCAATTATACAGGTATTTTTGATTTTTATATTGCTATTTTTTCTGCCAGTTTATTTTTGTAATTACATAATGTTCGATAAGTTATATATATAGCCTATTTCTAGTAATGAATTTAGGGTATAGGCAACCTAGACTTCGTCTAGAATCTCGCGCCTGTAGGGCCTCAGACATATACAAATATATGCTTATCTATATTCGATCTTTGTCCCATACTCGAAATCCAAGATTCTAGACCTTGCACAATATCAAATATCATGTGATACGGGCTTTAATTTACATAAACTTATAAGTAGGATTTCCTAAGAATCAGTGCATAAATTTATTTAATTTTTCTATTTAGGCTTACTACATCTCGAACCAGAAAATACAAATTTTCATGTATTTAATCTAAACGTATATAATTGATTTTTAAAGCTGTAAATCCGAGTGGCAAAGCATACAATCGATTTTTCGGTACCCTATAAATTATGAGAATCTAATTGTAAAGACTTCTTCTTTATTTGCTACATAACTAATTTTAAAATTACAAAAATAAAAAATAAAAAAATTTCTACATTATTTTAAATTATTTCTGAAAGAACAGATTCAAAATAAAAATTAAATTAAATTCTCAAGTAAAAAAAAAATTAAAACAGAAAAGTAGAATTAACTTCAATATCCTTTGTTTAATTACAAAACGGTACAAATTAATTGTATAAAGTGAAATTCGTTCTTTATTTACATAAATATTTTTCTTCGTTCCCGTAAGCATCTTCCAATTAATTTAACAGTGACAAACTAAATAATTTAAATTTTGTTGAAGAGAGAGAGAGTGTGTGTGTGTATTAATTGTAAAGACGATCCAATCCAGTTTTATAAACTTTATACATTAAATATTGATCAAAAATTTGATATTCTAAAATCATTAATATGTTAATTTTATTATATTGTACGTTAACAAATGTTGGATTGATTTTCTAATGTAAC
Source organism: Centruroides vittatus (assembly GCF_030686945.1). Classification (NCBI taxonomy): domain Eukaryota; kingdom Metazoa; phylum Arthropoda; class Arachnida; order Scorpiones; family Buthidae; genus Centruroides; species Centruroides vittatus. The sequence continues at coordinate 2,625,015 of NW_027120741.1, forward strand.
GATAACGGTTATGAAAGTTTGTTGTCACTTTATTTTCTAGATAAACGATACAACAATACCATCTTTGACGAAATATATTTACGCTCTTTTCTCTTTTATTTCGCTTTCTCTCTTATCTATAAGTAGACGTTAGTAGAAGTTTACGGGAATACAAACTGTCAAAATAGATTAAAACATATATGTATCGTGCAAATAAAAATAAGACTAGCGACTCAGCTTTTAACAGCTCCTCAAAACTAAGAAAGTCAAGAGAAGGAAAAAAAAACAGCCCTCAAGGCGTCTTCAGTTTTAAAAATATCTTTATACAAGAAGAATAGAAAAGCTTTAGTTCGACTTATATAGATTCCATTAATTTTCTTTCTTTCGTTCCCTCATTTTTTTTCTTTGTGTAAGTCCTTGTTTTATAATTTAAACATAGTAAAAAAAAAGATTGAGATTTAATAACGAGATGATTTATCTGATCGAAAATTTAATTAGATTTGATCAAAAATTAAGTAATATTCGATCAAGATTTATTAAATTTTGATTACGGTTTATATAAAATGCAACTTTAAAATTGTAGAAAATTTTTATTCGGGGTTTTATTTACGATTTTTTTAAAAAATTCAATCAATATTTAAATTTTATCCACTTCATTGCAAGAGTTTCTTAGTTATGCAACGTATTTTTCTTAAAATGAAAATAATAATATTAACAAGTTTACTGTAGAATTTAATTAAAAGTAGATAATAGTTACTGTAGTAGAATAATTAAAATGAACAAGAGCATAGTTTATTTTAAATTTGCTACAATTTTGTTAAATTTTACAAGACATCTTGAGATTAAACATAATTGTATTAACTTGGCGGCACGGATTTTATTAATAACTTAAACGTATAATTCCATTAAGAATTTTAGGGAATAAATACGCGAGAGTAATGCTTAATCTTGTGTAAATCAGGATTATAAGAAATTGCCAAGAAAAAATATAATTTCCGTGTTATCTTCTGTGCAAGAAGAGTTAACAAAATCGCTGTAGTTACATAACGTGATCTATAGTAAAAATGTCAACTAATTTGATCTATCTCGTAATTAACCAACGAAGAAGATAAACATTGTCCCTATATCCTTAGTAATTATGTTTGCTGTATAAACCTCATCTTTTTCTTCTAAACAAACTTTATCTCGTACTTTCGAATTAGGCATTCAGAGATATTTTATTTGTGATATTATCCAGAGCAGAAGCAACGTACTAATGGACGTTATTGTGACGAAGAGCGCACTATTGAGAAATAATATTATACCATCTATAAATCTAGATTACTATAATCTGTGGATTTCGTAGTGCAAAAAGTAAATCAAACGTTGCATCTATCCTTCCATCTGTCAACACAGAGTAAAGTCATTTATGAAAGAGACGTTGTAAATATTCATTCTGTCTGACTTTTGAGAAATTTGATAAATTTAAACAGAGAAGAGATTAGATGTTCCGAATTATACTCGAAGCATATTTTTATAGAGTTATATTCGGCTTTGGCGTTTTTATTTCTCCATCGCGGTAATTTGGCTCGATTGTTTTAGCCCTGTACAAAAGATAGAGAACGAAACGTGCATCGATTTACCTGATATTTATAAAATGACTTAATATGCAATAATTGTATGCAGTAATTCATGCTATTGCAATATCTAGGTTAATTTATCTCCTCTGCCATAAATTATCCATAAGACAAAGATGTGATGCCTTGCATGGCTTGCTTCATCTTCTTATCTGTTATCCTGTATTTATCACATCGTTTAATCCTGACTGATGTCGCTCTTATGGAGGTCAGGTTAGGGTTTGTTTTGGTTTATTTTAATGTACCGTTCATGATGCTGGTATTACAATTATTAATGTAAAGAATAGTCTCTTTCTCTTTAGGGCATGGGATAATATCTCAATTTGGCAGGAAAGGAAAATTTAAATTAGTAATTCTCCAGGAATTATGTAAATAAAATCTTATTATTTTTAAATAATTAATATTAGATTTGATTTCTGAGTATTTAATATAGATTTATTCGTATTAATTAATGTCATTCAACGTGCAAAAATTTATGTAATGCAATACATTTAATTGTATTGTCGGAAGACAGTTTATATATATTATCTTTTTATTGTACTTTTATTGTTTGGATTTCATCTTTATCTCAATTACAATTTAACGTACTGTTCGTTGCAATTATACACAAGGTCTGTAAAAGTAAAATTATTGCAGTTTTACGGACTTATGTATCATAGTGTTATAATACAATACATAATTTACAGTTAATTCAGTTACACATATGATGCAATTAATTTGATTGCATGATATAAGGGTAATAACTGATTAATTGACATAATAATTCATGTGCTTCATGTGCAATTAATTGTGTCTAAATGCAATGCAAATTTTCAAAATCTTAAAAATCAAATTACCTTATTTAGATTACCGTAAATATTTATTATATCTTATTTTTCTTATTTGTCATATACAATTTTTAAAATAATTAAATTTAATATATACATATACGAAAACAATCACTTGCAGCATTTGATGCAGTTTTATACACCACGCGTACTAATTATAAAACATTAAATTTAATTAATACTATTGCATGATTAATTACTCCGCCAGCAATATATGAATAGTGAAGTGATAAAGTCGTTTATTGATATTTTATGTGAACATACGTTATTGAATACGGCTTATAACTATCAGAGTTTCTGCCATATCCATTATTAATAATTGGAAAAAAATAACTAAATTTATATAGACTATTTTTTACGTGACAAATTGCAATTATTGCGCTTTATAGTCTTACGTCTTGGGTGATTAACAGTTACAAAACTTACATCGCTCATGTTTTTTTCTATAGTGAACTGCAGACTTGGAACAAAAATCTTATAATTCTAAATAATTTAATAATTATATTATATATATATATATATATAGGCTACTCAGAGGCGTAACTAAGCTCCACAGAAACCCATAATGAAAGGAGACCAAAGATCTGAGGCCTCACCCGCTTGGATGTTTTTAAAAAATTATACAAAATTACATGTATTATTATCGAATAAAGTTTTTTTCCATGCAGAATTCTATTAAAAAAAAGTATAATTTTCATTATTCTTAGATTTAACTTTTATTAAAATATACTATTTTGTGTTTATTAGAATAATTTTCAATAAAAAAAAAACAATGTTTTTAATTAAATTTAAAGAGAAATATATATGACTCGTTATATTATTAATTCGTTTTTCAAACTATGCTTTATAATATATATATATATATTTTTGAGGCGAGAACTTATTAAAGGCATTCATGTTTAATTTTGTGTTTCTCATAACTTTCTACGGAACTTTGATAATGATTTACCCATCGAGATAAATTCTTAAAAATAACAATTGCCCAAGTGTATAGCATAACTTTGCCACAATGTCTAGCCAATTACTTACTGAATAAAATAATATGTTTAGAAAATTTAAAAAAGTAAAAAAAGAATTTAAAAAAATTGAAGATAAATTATAATTAATTCAGCATTCACTAATAAAATTATCAATAAAAATAAATAAATTAAAAGATATAATAATAATGAGAAGTTATAAAAACTTTAAATTCTTTTCTAGACAAAAATATGTTGTAAAGTTTATCATTTTACATAAATAAAAATTCAAAGTTAAATTTAACGGTGTTATATTATATTATAAACAGTACACTCATCAGGATATTTAATAAAATTATAAAATGAGAAAAAAAATACAATAATAATATTTATGATTTATTTAATAAAAATTTAAGTATTAAACGGAAAATTTTAAGAATTTATTTCAATTTTTTTTCCTTCTATTATTATTATTATTATTATCTGATGAATTTTTATATGACCGTCTGCGCTAGAAATTGCCTGGCTTTAACTCAAGGTTGATTACAAATAATCCTTGATTTCTTATCTACAAAAGGTATTAAAAGACTAAAGTCTTGGTCAAAAATGAGATATATATATATAAGTATATTTTCCTTTATTTTAAGAAATATAAGAAGATATATATATATATATACGAGTATGTGTGTACGTATGTATCGACTTCAATTTAAACTAATTTTTATTTATTGAATTCTAGATAATTCCAAATTATGTAAAGAAAAATACGAGTTTGAAAAATTTAGATAGCAAAAGCAACTATTAGGTTTTTTCAGTCATTGATTAAAAAAACTCTCCGACTAATAAGAAAATTATTGATTTTTATGTCTGGTTTCTCTTTTAAAATAAACTAACTAGACTCTTCTCTTAACAAACTTCAGAATTTATACTTCTTTTTTTTTTAAAGACGACATCGTAATTCAAAACAATACCGGATACAGATAACGAATTGAATAATAAAAATGAACATTCTACAAAATTAAAGTAAATATTCATAGAAAATACTAAACAGCTCGCATCTTGTTTTTTTATCCACATGTTTCTAGACGTATTTATGGAAAATAAAATTATTAGCCCTTATACATTTGTTCCTATTGAATATAAATATATATATTTTTCTCCCCCCCCCTCTGCGAATGTCTTTTTTTTAACTCTATTATTCTCTAAAATATAGTCATCGATTTATTTTGTACATATTTTTTTTTGTCCTTTCTATTTTGTAAAATTTGACGACATTAAATGCTATTTTATATATAAAATTGCGTGTTTAATGCCGATAACAACTTGTAGATTTACATTTTTAACACTAAAAACTTTATTCTTGGATTGCACTATAGAAAAAAATAAAATAATAATAAAAAATACATTAATGTACTTTATTTTTTTATAAAGAAAAAGTTTTATTTAAAAAATGCACTCTTTTTCTAACGTACTTTAAAGAATTATATATATATATTTTTAAAAAGTAAATATGTGTATTATGTATGGCAAACGTTTACAATTAATTATAATAGACAATATTCTATTTTATTAAATTGTTTTCGATTGTAAATAAGCGCGCATTATACACGATTAAACGTTATTTTACACAAAATTCGGTGAAAAACAAAAGAATTCTTCATAATAGAAATTCAGGAAAATAAGTACATTGTATATATTTACTTAAATCGTAGCATTAAATAAACATATAAGCACCAATGTATAAATTTGAACAAATCTTTAGACCCATCTGTACAGATTTTACATGGATTCGATGGATGTTAGAAGACGTTAAACATAAAGAAACGTGAACATTAGAACCATTAAGATGGTTGAAGTCTTTATTTACTATAAAAAATAATTCATTTAATAGTCATTTCTTCTTTAATTTAGTATTCAGGATAAAGAATTCTTTCGCATATTCTAGTGAAAGATCGTAAGGGTAAGAATTATTCATAGAAATTTATGATCTTCCTTTACATCTCCGCCTCTCATTTCAATACTCTACGTCTACTTATTCAATTTTATATGTGTGAACGCCTATTTTAAAATATTAAATAAAAAAAAAATAAATGAATTAATTCTTACTTTGGAAAGAAATTATTATTTTAATTACTAGCGAATATTAAATATAAATATATAAAAAGCTTCGAAAAAATATATAAATTCATTAATTTTTTGTCGCATTTTTAATCATTTTAATTGATTATATATATATATAAATATACGCAATAACTTTTACTTAAAAAATTCATGAGCTTATACATTATTATTATCATAATTATCATTTTTTTAATTGAATTTGGCGTAAGATATATTTGTTGTACATAATTTCCATTTGATGATTTATATTAAAGCATTTCTTTTTATGAATTATAGTAGACGAGGAAAGCTAAAGCAATTAATTATAATTAATTATTTTATTTTCTACTTCTGTATTACAACCTAAGCATTCGTTTACTTTACGTATATAAATTTCAATAAACTACTCTTCGATAAAATAATTAATTTAGTGTATTTATATCATTTACACATCCTTGTTGTGTATACAATTTTTTTGTACTTTATTATTTTACTAATTTATATATATATATATATATACATATATTCTAAATTATCTCGATTTGTCTCTTTTAATATATATTTATCTAGATATACATTAAATAATAAAGAGATAAATAGGATTATGAACCTTGTTTATCTTAGGAAAGACGTGAGTATGTGAAGAATCCTATTTACTCAGGTAAATAGGATTCTTTACGTTCTCAAAGGGGTCGAGACCACATTTTAAGAACCACTACTTTATTTTAATCAATAGGTTTTTCAAAAGATTGTACCTTTAATCAAATTTACATCAATTAACAAGTTCCGATGCATTCGGATGAATCTATTCTCTAGGGCAATACTTTCTGATGTATTTAAACACGAACTTAAAAGTAGGGATTTTAAATTAATTATAAATTCGAACATTCCATTACGAGCTACTTTACGATCTAGATTGATAATATTACAACTGATCGAAATGGTTTATAACGCAATTTCTCAACTAGTAGATCGCGATCGCTGAGACAGTCGAGTAGCGAATGTTTACATCATCTAAAGAAGGTTGTCATTTAAAAAAGGTTGGGAAATAATAGTTTATGACAAACTGACAGGTTATTTATGGCAATTTTAAAGTCATTGTTTATTATTGTCGTTGCGAAAAATTCATCCAAAAATTAACGTAATAGTGACAATTAATAGGAAATGATTTTAATATAATTTTTAACAGTTTATCTTCTATATATATATATATATATATATATAGAAGAAAATATATAATTTATAATATTTATTCAATCACACAAGAGAAAAATGTATAAATCAAGAAACACATCTCGAAATTTGCTAATAATAAATGAATATGTGGAAAGAAACGCCCAAAGATTTACAAATCTATTTATATGTAATTGAGAACGGAGCTTTCGTGAGAAACTTTAAAAGATGAATTGCATAAACTGTTTCCTTAAACGTTTACCTAATACCCTGTTTAAGTCATAATTTAAAATCGAGCTTATTCACGTCGACCAACCACTTTACTTGTTTTTTTTTACATGATTTATCCATAATAAATAGAGGGATAAAAATGGTATTAAAAAACAGACTATTTTGTATGTTTGTCTTTATATTACTTAAAGTTAAATTTGTTTTAAAATTATTTATTAAATAACAGAAAAGGAAAGAAAAAAATACAAAGACCTTCAGCATCTTCGATTAATACGAGATGCTTTTCATTTATAGTTTATCAGTTTGCCACTTGCACTCGATGGTTTATTTATTTGTTTTTGCTTTTTATTAACTTTAATGTTTAAGTACACCAAACAGAGTTTAAGACTCGTTTCTAAATATTCTATCGTGGAGAATCTTCCCATTAAGAATGATAATTTACGGAAAAAAGGTAGGAAAAAATATTAAGAGCTTAAAATAACAGAATAAGAAATAAATAATGATGATATATAGATCATCAAGTCGGTAGGTCATAATGTACCTCAGCCTGAATCGATAAGATTATATTAAATTACGAAAGGAAGCAGAAATGTGTATGGTTAATACTGCATCCTGTTCTATATCATCTTATCTATGACACCGAATCTGTAAAAGGAGAAATAAAATATACACTAAATATCATTTATTCACGAATTATAATTTTAATAATGCATTTACACAAATAAGGACTTGATTGCATTATTTTTTTATACTTTGGAAGAGAGTTTGAAATATAAATAAATAATTAAAAATACATGAAATACAATTATTGAATAATTAATATTAGTGTTTCTGTTTTAATATTTTATATATATATATATATTATTATTATTATTAAAATTTATTTTTATAATAACAGATGGCACCACTGGACTGAAAAGGGGGTGAAATTTTATAATGTAGATAAATTTCAACGTTGAAATTTTTATATGATGTTTTAAATTATTAGGAAAAATAGTTTAAAAATAGATTTAAAATTCCTGAAAGAATTATTTTATAAATTATGAAAATAAAAATGGAAGCGAAAAGTTTTAGGAAAATATAAAATGATTATTATTAAATTCATATAATATTAATAAAATTGTTATTAGAGTTTGATATATAGTAGCTGAATATTTTAAATGTTTTGAGCAAAGTTTCATTCATTTTTGTTATGTCTAAGTATATAAATTTTATATTGCTTACAATATTTAATAACAAAGTGTCATATTGTCTTCGAAATCACTTTTAATAAATAAATGATATTTTTATTTTATTTCTTATATTTTCAAAAATATAAATAAAAAAAATCTTTTTATAATTTTTACAATTTAAGATATACAGTACTTACTTTTCAGTAAACCATCTTTTATTTTTAATTATAAAATTAGTATAATAGAGATCTTTAAAGACATTATTTTATATTTACTATATCATATTAATTAATGCTTAGTATTTTTTTAAATTTTAATTATTACTGCACGACTATATTTATATTAAGGCTACAGATTAGCATAGGTTTAGTATAGTGCTACAGTAAATAGAACTCTTAACGGGATGAAGAGGCTCAAAAAGGGTCACAGCAATTCTCTTTACTAAAAGCATTACAGGGACTCAAAAGGGATTGTCAAGAATCCTGTATATCGCTACGCTAGCATTAAACAGACTCAATTAAGATGGTTAATAATCCTAGCTATCATTTGATATTATCGGATTTAAATGCTAGATTAGTTAAAAAATTATTAGTATTAGTTAAGTAAATTTCAAGGACTTGAAAGGGGAACTATTTAAAATATACTTTTACGTTAAAAGAGTCCAAAGAGGTGGATTGTTTGTGAAGAATGATCGAAAACGTCTTCTATATAAATGAAGTGGCAAGCCAACTAAACTAACCTAAATCTTTTCGAAGGTCTAAGGGGAATATTAGAATAATGAAGTCGTTATTCAACTCGATTTACTTAACTGAAGGAAGAGAAAATAATTACGAAAGAAAATAGAACTAAATGTATGCAATTAATTTAAATTAACCTAAAAGTATTTTTTTTTTTCCTTTTTCTCTCCGATAGAAACACCACAAAGAAAGATCAATTTTGTTAAATAAATGTTTAATAAAAATGTTGAAATAATAAATCGGATTGAAATATTTTCTTAAAATACACCAGACAATCTATATGTTAATCTAATGTATAAAGTGTTATTTTTATAAAAATTCACTCTTTTATTGATCTATAAACTTATATTACTCGAATGACACCAAAAATTCAGATTGGTAAGAGGAAGGCACTAAATCTATCATGATATCGACCGTCACAGTTTACCTTTCTTAATAGCACATAATAGATTCATATTCCAGAAAACCTTTTTTTCTTATTAGAATTCTAAATATATTTATCTTATAAATCATAAAAAAAATTTCGATTATATGCATAAAAATTTTTTATGATCTATAATTCAATATATAAGATAAATATATAGTCTTATTCCTACATAAGCAATGTATATTATTTTCACATACATATTCTATGTTTAGGCCTAATATAGATTCTATAGTCTGTAATAAAATATATTTTATAATTTTACATATACAATGTAATATATAATATACATTATCGTATATTACAACCTTACATAAACTATACATCATACTAGTCGATTTATTTACATTGTTTTTTTCCACTTCTCGAGTAATCGTTATTATTATGTTAGAAAATATTATATAATTCGCATAATTCTATTGATTTAATTTGTATGTGTAAACTTACATGATGATGTATACAATAAATAATATACAGGATATGTGTGTGTGTTATATTATAATAGTATATAGACCTAATATATAGGCTATATTAAAGTAGGATTAGCCTATATAATTAGGTCTCGATCGATTTCTTCGGTGACATATAAAAATATGTTATAAGTTGATTGATATAAAAATTTTCGATGCAATTTACATTTTTAAATATAAAGACAAATTCATAAGCATAGTTAAATTTCCTAGTTTCTGTTAATATATTGCATTTTGATTTATAACAAGCAATATCTGTAACGCTTTCATAAATATAGCCTAATAAATAATTATAAGCCTTAAAAATTAATTATCTCAAGTCTTTGAATTTAGGAATGATTTCTAACCAATAAAAATAAGAAAAAGTGTTAATTTTTTAAACAAATTAATTCGCTGTAAAACAATTTAGTGTTCAGAGAATGTGTATTTAAAATATTTTAATATTACATGTATATATATATACAGTTAATAATGTTAAACTTTTAATAATAACTGAAGGGAATAATTAATAGTAACAAGGTTTGTCAGTTCTCTTTTATTTATTATTTATTATCGTAAAAAATTAAAGACATTCTTGCGCTTTATAACAATATTTTATGAAGCAATGTTAGTTTTTCTGTGATGAAATAGATACAAAGAAATACATTTATTTTTTTAAATTTTTCTTACTCTTATATTGCTTGAAAGTTTCTAATTTCGATAGATTATGTAACAAATTATACAATAAAATATTATTCGCTTTAATAATAAAGCTAATTATATTACTACATTAAGCGATACATAGGAAATAAATTATCAATTTGTTTCCACGTTTTATAAGGTGATCAATTATTGATTTACATCATGATTTTTAATACCTCATAAAAAATTCAAAGCTAATTTAAGTCACGATAATAACTATTCTAAACTTAATTATAGTTTAAGACGTGGAGGTTAAGAGTTTTGGTGTGACAACTTGTCAATATATTAAAGGTAATTGAAAAATCCTAAGAGAATCCCAGTCAAAAGATTAATTTCACAAAATATCCCTGGGCTTACTGATTTAGATTAAAGGATCAAAATCATGCCGACATACTTCTGTTTCTAGAGTAATACACAGTAGGTAGGTAGCTATGAAAAATTAAGAAAATGTTTTGGGAATATATAAATTTCAGGTGTAAGTTTGCAATTATTGTAACTCATTAAAAAGTTAACTCGAGTTTCTTCTTTTAAAAAAATTAAATATGATAGTTTAGTTATAGAGAATGAACAGAAATTTGCATTAATTTTAAATAAGAGCTCACCGATTAAAAAAAAAGGAGGAGGAAGGGGAAAAAAAGACATTTCTAGAATCATTAGAATCGTAATGAAAGCAATTTATGGTAAATATAGAACGGATTAATTTTCTAAAAATCGAAATGGATCAACTAAATTGAATAAATGGGTCGAAGATACCCTACAGAAAGTAGCAATGATTATAAAAAGAATGCATTGAAAATAAACAATAAATATAATATATAGATCTTAGAATAGTATGGACACGGTGAGGGCCGAAGAAAGATGTTCGAAAGATCTTATCACCAATACCGCAGAATAGAAAGAAAAAAAGAAGAAGAAGAAGAAAAAGAAAAAGAATAGACCGAAAACCGAAAGAAACTGACAAGATGGCATTACAAAAGAGTTTAGGAAAAAATTTCTGAGATACTATCGATAAGGATAGAGGAAAAGAAAAACCATTTAGACACTAATAGCTTTGGAAAATATAAGTTGAGATTGACGGTTGATAACTTATATGAAAATTTTATTTGAATTAACAGTTTTATGAATGAAGATGCATTCCATCTACGACGTCTCGATGATAATTAAATAAGCGAAATGAATTAGAACATTTCGTTTTAAAAATTCATCGTAAAAAGTTAAAAATCATTTTCAATTTATTAAGTGCAATGAAAGAAAACAAAATGTTGACATAAAATTGGAGAATGAAAAATATAAGCGATAAAGTGAGAATTCTTTAAAATATTCAATATATTGGGCAAGGGGGAAAATATTTAGAAAAATATAAAAATAAATATATTTACTTTCAAAATAGAAAATTCTTTATTTTTCTTTCTATTTTTATTTTTTTTATTTTTCAATTTTTCGTCATAATAAAATTTAAACAAATTACACGGCAACAAGATTAAATTAGCCAAATTACTCTACTTTTCAGATAAAACTCAATTTTATATATATATATATTAGAATTAAACGAATATAGGCTTATAAATATTTAATTATAGTTTTTTTAAGATATTTTTTCGGCTACTTTAATGATCATTTATTATTAACAATGGTTTAATAAAAACTTTATTTATTTAAGGCGATAAAATTTGTTTAAATCTAAAAAAAAATCGCACAATTTTTAATTTCAAATTCTTTAATATAAATATTCAAATATAAAAAAAATAAATATTAAAAAGAAATATACTAACAATATTTAAAACATAAAATTCTCATTTATCCGTTATTAATGGTAAAAGAAAGCTGAACTAATGCCAAATTTAGTATTTATCTATGTTAGATCTAGTTAGAAATGGAAATGATTTTTTAAAGATAATTTCGAATTTTTCTAAGATATAGAAGAAGAAATTGTTCTATTTTGTTAAAACAAACCATTAGCTGCCGATATCAAAAAGAAAAAAAAATTGTAAAAATTGTAAAGATAAAAGAAAACTTCAATGGTTAGTAAAACTAAAAGGATCATTTCATCTCCCCAATCAAATTTTTTTTCTTTCTTTTTCTCTTTTTAGGTGAATTTCCGGAGAAAGAAACAATACCGACTGGTGAAAAAAAAAGAGTAAAAGAAATAAGGTATTACTTTTTACGGATCATTTCACTTAGCGTTAGAATTAGATATAAGAAAAATACTACATCTTCTATTATCAACCTACCAGTTTTGTAAAATCATGTCATCTTTCCTTTCATTTTTAACATTCACATTAAAAATAGGAATTTCGTATTATTGTCTCGCCTCCGTGTTTAAAGAAAACGTTCCATTCCAATACGACACAAGATAAATTGTCTATTATTTTCGAATTTTAGACATCTTTTCTCTACTCTTTTTTTATATTTTTGTATTTTTTTTTTCTTTTTTCCTTTCATCAAAAGGTAACAAACAACAAATTTAACTTGTTAACTTTTTAAAGAAAGGAACTGTGATAAGGAACAATGTTCTGTTACGATGTTCAACAATCGATGGTGGTATCTTAAATTTGGATGGGATGTTTTTCTACAGCAATGTAGTTTCGACATCTCTTAACAGGGTGGAAAAAAAAGCAAAAAGGGTTTAGCGCCATCTAGAGAGCATTTTGTAAACGAAAATGGGCAGAAAAGATGGTGCCCCTCTAAGATAATTCGTCCTCGATAGCCTATGGAAGTAAATAAATAATAAGTTAATTTTTTAATGTTAAATACTAGTATATTACTTTAAAATATAGTTTTGACGGAATATAATATAATAGTCTTCTATATTTTTTACACTCAATATGTCATATGTCAAATAAATTCTGTTGGATACACATATAGGGGCATGTTGACATATGCTGAAAAATGGATTTATCTAAAATAGAAATGGGCATAAATAAAACATTATATTTATAAAATATGCTATAATCTCACATCTTTACTTCTTGAAATATCTATAATAGTAAATACAGTAAGAAAATAAATTTTATTTATTATTACATTTAAGATTTAATAAATATATATATTTAATAGTAAATATACTGATAAATATTTGCATAAATATGACATAAAAATATAGCTTAAATCTATAAATACTTTATTAATATACAAAAAAACCACTTGTATGTAGTTAATTATAATTAATAAAAGAATAAAGAAGAATTTTAAAAATATATATAATAGATTATTAATAAATATCTACACAATAAAATGATTTCAAATTAAACAGTGTTATCTAGTGTATCCGAGTTTGTTTTAAAATTTCATCATAAAAGTGTTTCTAGTAAATTAGAGAACAAGAGAAATCATTTATTGTAGACTGCGATAAATTATAATTAATTATTCTTCAGTCTGCTCTTAAATATTAATAATTGTTACTGTTAATTACAAGTAGATATTTACAGTTAAATTCAAATTATAACATTTGATAAAATTATCAACAGTAAGTATACATTTATACATGTAGGCCTATATAAAAAAAATATATCTATAATAATTTTATTTTATGAAAAAATGAATAAAATAAATTTTTTACATAAGCTATAAACAAATATTTGCCATAAAGTTAACGTAAATTTATGATCTTTGTGTTTTATTCTGTATACATGATAAATATATCGGGGTTTTACAAGTGAACAATTAGAATTATATTCTATAAAACTACATAATAATAATAATAATGATAATAGATGTTTATTTGTCTAATATAAGCAAATCTGTATACGTATACTTTGTTTATCTATTATACAGTTTGAAATTGCCATAAAAACTCGCATATCCTACTGGCAATTCGAAATTGCCATAAAAACTCTCATATCCCACTGTATGCATTCATGTTTCAAATAAGTTTAATTTCTTTAATTATAAAGCAGAATAGTTAATATAAATAGAATTTTTATTTTAAAATTTAATCATAATAAAATAAATATTGATGAAGATACTCGATTATAGATATAATACTCCTATACGTATTGTAATATAATAATCTTATAATCAATTAAGGTAATATAATATTTCCATCTAAGATAACATGATTTTCAATCTTGAATAATAACAAATCATTTAAATTAAATTTTCTACCAATTTTCTTTTTTCCCCCCTCATATAATTTAAATGACTATTCCAACCAAGTTTTTTTTATTTACTAATTACAAATAATAAATAAATAACTTGACATAATTATAATATAATTATAATAATTGTGACAGTTTTCTTGTAAATTTAATTACCGAGGAGATGAATCGATTTTAACTTTATATAAAAAACAAAGGAAGAAAAAAGAAATCGATAGAGCAAAGTAAATCCATTTAAGAAAGTGAGGATCGTCTTACTTTTCAAACATTAAATTGGCTTTAAAACGCAAATTATACATCGATTATTTTACATCTTATCAACTCTTAAAATTCTCAAATTAAAAATAAAAAAAGAAATACTTCTCAGTTTATCGATATTTTCAAAAGTAATAATGCCAGAAGGGTATTAAATTTTTAAGAAACAAATCTCTCGATACATTTCCACTATTTGGCATTTGATTAAATAGAAAATTTGCCTTTCGACCCATCAAACTTTATACAAAAATTACAGCTAGCATTCATTTTTCTATCCTATAATGAGTCTCACGATTACTTAATCCGATGAAGCTTCTCGAGATAAGAAAAATATAGTATGAATGGATAACTGCTTAGATAAAGTCACTCATTAAACTCATTAATCTAAATTCGCATTCCGTTCATATATTCGCTTCAGGACACTATTACTTTCGTCTATAGTTTTTTTTTAGATTTTAAAATGAGATTATTATTTTTTAAAAGCCAGGTTTAAACCGGTGAAATTTTAAAATAACTCAATAAAATCTTTCGGAATTTTTCCATGTTCTTTTATTTATTTTATGTGAAATTAAGTGATAAATTAATAGACATTTACTTGGTAATTTTCGCCAAATTAATAATAGCGTATAATATAAAATGCTTCTATTAAGTGAAAATTATGTAGCAATTGATTTATACAGTCTATTATTAATTTCAAATATTTATGTAGTAGTTATATTGTTTATTAATTGTGAAATAAATGAGAATTGAATTTATGTACTGTATTTCTTATAAAAATATCTTCAATATAAGCAATTATATTTTTGATTTTTCTCAATTTTTCATTTTCAAATTTCCCATTGTCGTCCGACCGTCCGTCTGTCTTTCCTCAATCTCGAGAATGGAGTGAGATAGATGAAAGACGAGACCAGATATGGAAACTATGAGGGTAGAAGGTCACGATTAATTATATATGAACTTTCGATACAGACCGAAAGTCACGTTATTTCAATTCAAAACTTCTCCTGAGAGTAGTTAATAGATGACGGGTATGACTCTATTGATAATGGAAAAGTATGATGTAGAGGAGCAAGACCCTACTAATTTGAGGTGGAAAGCATATATTTTAAATTAAATAAATTAAAAATATGATTGATTAAAATTTACAACCCGGCATTGTGACAACGTCACAATAAATAATTGTTTAGATGTATGTATTTAAAGTATAATTAAATGAACGAGTAATCACATTATGGTTATATCCGAACCAGATTCGGTATTTATTAAAAATGTTTTTTTTTAATTTTGTGTAATTTTTACAGGAAAATCTGCTGATATTTAATAAAAAGTAGTAAATGTCTTCCGTGACATTTACTACTTTTCGGAACGATTCCTTATCAAAAATTAAAATTATTAAGATTTAAATATTAAAAACAAAATCAATATTTGTAATATAAATAAAAAATACAATACGTAATTAGGAAAAAAATACGGGAAAAAGGCCCGGCCGACTGTAATTAAGATAGCTGCCATTAAAAGTAAGAATTTATTTTTCTAATGTGTAATTTTCCTTCCATCATTTAAAATGTTTTTAAAGAAATAATCCGGTTAAATTTGTTTCTCACGAAATTCGAAATCAAAGTTATTAATAATATTTTCCAACCCCGTAACTAAGTCAACACTTGTTAACGATTCCAAATAGATTAATAACTATTTCATTAAATCACACACAGGGAACAAATAAGTCAACATGGTTAATTGTTTGAAAGCAATTTTAATAACGACCGATTAAAAAATGATATCATTCGAAAACTAAGTTAAATCGTTAATATTAAAAATATTTAAATTTATAATTAATCGATTTTTTCAACATTTTTAAAACAATTTTTACAACTCGATTCAACTGACAAGGGAAATATCAATATATGTTGTAGATTTCTTTATAATTAGTATGAGTATGAGAATCCAAATGTTGTTTGCCTTAACATAAGAAAAATCGAATTTTGTTGTCTTTTACTACTCGTTCAGGACAAAGTGGCGCGTTATAGCTTCACGGGACCCAGGATAATTTGAAGTAGGGGTTCCGTGTACAGTGTCATCTTCAGAGATTCTTCTTGTTAGCGGAGGCCCAAGACAATTTCCCTTTTTGCACGTAGGATAACAGTACAGTACTCCTTGTTCGCATTTACTAATAATGCTCCGTTTATTGTCATAGCTACAGTTCTAACCACGGCCGTCGAAGAGGAAGGGAAGGAGCTGAGGATTTTTCTCCGGGCTCAGAGAAAACTTAGGGACCTGTAGTGGTTTTTACCCCCATAAATTAATGGTAATATTTACTAACAAAAAAAAAATCTTTAAGACTGATTTCTTATTAATCAACAAAGAAAAATTTTCGTATTTAAGTCCGCTAAAGAGAAAAGGGCTCCACATAAGCTCTCGAAGACCCTCCTCGACTACACCTAATATTAAATTTCGATTTAGATAATATCTAATCTCGTTTCACTTTTTATAACTTTAACACGTTGCTATTGACGATTTAAAAAGTTTCCCTGTTTTAGGATTTTTATTCAAATCATAACAGTAATTAATTTTCAAGGCATTTAAGATCGCAATTAACAAATAATTCTTTAATAAATTGTAAGCATGGTTTACTATAGTCAAATGCTCTATAAAAATAAATTGTTTTGTTTTCCTGGTGTACATCTTTCCTAATCCTCGCTGAACACTTTAGCGTAAGTTTATTGCCACAAATAGAGAGAATTGTGGTGCATTTCCATCCTACATTTGCTGATCTCATAACCCATTTGATGTTCTTATACTCATTTTCCATTGATCCTTCTCCAAGAATAATTTTTCCTTCTAAATTTAACTATGATATTTAAGTAATAAGAATGGTTTGGTTTCTATATATATATATATATATTTTTTAAAATAGAGTGATAATTAAGTTTTCTCTAATTAAATTTTATTTACAAATATGATCACGGTATTTCAAAAACTTAGTTTATTAAGTAAAATGATATTTATAAACATTTTAGACTCGATCTTAACATCCATCAATAGAATTGATTCGGTCTCGGACTCGTCGAGCCTTCCCAAATCCTACCTAAAAGCAAAATAAGCGCTTGATTCAGACCAAATTTAATTGGTTTTTAAAATCTCCAGATATGTTGAGTCTCTAAAAATACTCTAAAGATTTTTAAAAGATTACCATAAATGATATTTGAGATTTTCTTTGAATGAGCACGGACGTATACTATTGTATTTTTTTACTTATTAATTATAAAATAGCAATGGCACAGGCATGTTTACTTAATAAATGCTTACTCGAAAGTTCACATTATTAATGAAACCCTCTATTTTTATAACAAAAGCAATTACAACAGACATTTTCAATGGTTAACTCATTCTAACTGCAATTCATTTAATCGACTTTTGTTGTATAAATTAATGATTAACATAAATTTATAATCAAATTATCTTCATACGTTCTCATATATTTGCATACGCTTTTTTTTTATATATATATATAAAATAAGAATGATGATAAAACGGTTACTAAACTCTACTCGATTATTAGACATATAAATTCTTGTATTTACTGTATTAACATTATGTATATATTTCTAGAACTTAAATTCACTGACCTAAATGATTAAATTTTTCCTCTACTAAATCACATTAAATTAAGATTTAATAGCTTAAATTTTTTTTAAATGTAAAAAGTTATTTAATTTACAAGCTACTTAACTGTCCTTATATGCGAATAAATAATATTTTCAATGAATAAATAGCATTGTACTGTACAAATATAGTATACATTGTAGGGCTACTTCATTTCTGTTTTCTAATAAAACAGAAAAATCGTTTAAATTTATATTTAAAACGATTTTTCTATCCGTTATAAATATAAAAAGATTCTTAATACAAGTATTAAAAATAACTTTTTCTCTCTAATAGAAGAAAGAGATAAAATAATTTTTATTCAATGCAATTTCATCTTCTATTGGAGCATTGGAGCATGTTATCTTGTGGATTTTCAAAAACAACCGGGACAAATTAAAAATAACAATTTAGGTCAGAAAATGTATTTATAGAAGAAATTTTTCATGCGATTCTCAAACTTTCTAAATGATTATTACATTAAAAATCAATTGAGATAAACAATATATTAAATAAAAAATTTAATCATTAAACATATTCTATGATCTTTATTTCGGTTTCCTAACATTATTTGATTATTTAAAATATACATGTTGTTATAGTTATGACTATAGATCGTATTTGGTTTTTCTAGCATACAAAATAAATAAATAAATAGTAATTATTATAATACAGATCAAGTTTTGTTTTGTTTTGTTCTTTTAGTAGATATTCGAGTGGATAATAGTGCAAATACTTTAAAAAATTAAGCCAATAAGACCATCATAAACTACTTTAAAAATACAGGATTTAAGCTAAAATATACATTTTATTATTTTAGGAATAAATTTTATTGTTTAAGACTAGGGCCTTTGAGAGGGAGTCTTGGGATTTTTTCCCAGCCTAGAGAAAATTTAGGCCTATAGTGGCTCTTATCCCTATAAAAAATTAATGTCATTTTTATTAAACAGAAAATAATATATTTAAAATTAATAAAGAAACGTTCTACATACTTTATTTTTTCAAAAAAATTGACAAAAACGGTTCGCTGTACCTCCTGGTTCCATATAAGCTATCGACAGTCCTGTTTAAGGCATGCCTAAACGTTTTATTTTCTATTATTAGACAGGTTTATCCATCTTTAATGGTTTGATGTGCATTAATAACATATAGACTTACTCGGTTATTAAAATATATGCGGTTTATGATACATAGAATAATAAGAAGAAGTTATTTAAGGTTCTCACATTGAGTCGTAACTCGTTACCGAAATTAGAATTGAATTAAAATTTTCCAGGAAAATTAAAATAGATTTCTAAGTAGATTTATCTTTATTTAATTGAACAAACAGCAAAAATGTTTCCCGATCGTGTTTTAATTACTTTAAACTAATTTCGGTTGCCAACAATCTTATCAGAGTCAAAAGTAGATAAGGCATTTGACTCCGCAGATAAGAGAGAATTTAGAGTCGATTTAATTCATAATAACCATTCACTTAAATGTTCGGGAGTCACAAAATGATTTATTTACTTAATCAATTTAATTTAATTTACACGCTTTTTCGTTAAAAATAATTGTTAAATATTAATTTCGAACATATCAGTTACGACTTCATAAATCCTAATAATTAGTTTCTATAAGTGAAATTGTAAAGATTCTTTTAATGTTAAAGAATAAAATGAACTAATAATAAGTTAATTGAGCTTAATTAAATAGTATAATTTAGTTAAACCATACTTTTAAATAAATACATAACTTAAAGTTCCTCGGTAACCGGTAATTGTAAAGTTACATTGATTCATCTTTATTAAAGTAATCCGGCTATCTATAAACTTTATTCGAATCTATAACTTACTTTACATATAATTCAATCAGTCTGTAGAGAAATTACCTCAATTTTTGATTAATTTAATATATAAAATAAATAAGAAAAAATTGTAGAATTATTTTCTTATTCTAGATCAGTGGCAAACGTTATCAAGAGATCTTCGTTTTGACAAGCATCTGACTGGTAAGATAAGATTTTTATCAGTTGGAAAGCAAATATATAAATTAATGGTGTTTTTATAATACATTTTATATGGCTAACTTGTATCTGATTTATTAAATCAGGAGAAAAATAATTTCGTTCTACTTTATCTATTTTGTTGCGAAGATACTTACAGGTACTACGTATGTATATACGTGTGTATATCCATAAATATTATTTGTTTGATGTGTCAAAACTTTGTTTGATATCTCTAAATTTCTTCAAAATTTTATTTTAAAAAAGAAATTTGTGTTGTTTCTGGAGTTTTCTTTGAAAATTTGGAAGAACAAAGCGTTAAGAAACAGCGAAGATTAAATTTTCTTTATGCAAATTGGTAATATCTTTCCTTTTTTTCCAATTTTTAGAAGGATTTTTATCAAAGTTTTACAAATTTAAACGTTTAAAAAAATTGTGGACAAAATATAAGCCATGCTTTAGACATTAATAGCAGTTTTATAAGTATGCAAATATAGTAATAAAAATGAAATATAGTAATTTTATCTTATCATCGAGACCAATTAGTTTTATAGATTGACCATTCCCGTTTAATAAAAATCAGGGAGGGCTATTAGAAGCATTAACTAATTACTTATCTGGATCATATGACCCGAGGGAATTTTATCAAATTATCTAATTAAACAGGATTAACGAATTAATAAGAGGCGAAAAATGGAATTAAAACGCTAAAGTTGAATTATCTAAAGTGATGAATTAACCTACATTTTCAATTTTTCACGTAGAAGGAAAGTTTAAAAATGCACGATACTTTGAATTATTTAAAATAAAATAATAATAATTTCAGTGGTTTTATATCGATGAATTGTAAATTTGCATTTATAAAAATTATGAATTTTAAATTAAAGTATCGTTCGACCCCCGAGGCATTAAAATTTTGATGAGCTCGGAGAATTGTGTTGCAAATCTTTACAAATTTTGTATCCATTGAGATTTAATATAGAAAATTACTCTCTAAAGATGTCATCACGTCATTAATGAGAATATTTTATTAAAATATATCTGAGAATTATAATGGAAGCATTATTTATGTAGCTCTAATCGAGTTTAAACATCAATGATTAACATCTAGTGCATTAATCTTCAATCTTCATTTAATGGAAATAAAGTAGACTAAAGCTTAATTATGTATAAAAAACTAGAAAGGAAAATATATTTTATGAATATGTGTTATCTTGTATAGATCTACAAACACGAAGATAACATCTGAATCAATCATACATCTCTCAGGTATACGAAACGGATGCAATGTTAGAAACAAGCCCTATCTCCCTATTGTAAGATACGTGATTACAGGACTAGCTACGAGTAGATATCCACTATTGATGCTTACTAAGTGACAGCAGCTGAATCATTATGGCGGTAACAT
Source organism: Centruroides vittatus (assembly GCF_030686945.1). NCBI lineage: Eukaryota > Metazoa > Arthropoda > Arachnida > Scorpiones > Buthidae > Centruroides > Centruroides vittatus. The sequence continues at coordinate 2,646,767 of NW_027120741.1, forward strand.
TAGCAGATAAGATCAAATTAAAATTATAAATATTAACATATTCGAGACCGTTCGATATATTTGGTAAGAGAATTATCATTATAAATGCGACACTGACAGTCGGATTCGGATCATCGTAAGTAATCCAATTAAAGAGATTAGAAAATATTTTACCAAATATACAAATTGAACGAAATAAAGTATTAATTCTGTTGATTATAAAGCAATTAATACTGTTTAATTAGAATTTAATTAAGCATTCTTACTACACATAATGTATTTTTCGAATTTAATTCGTTTTAAAGACTGCTCTATTGAAGATTAGTATCGTGATTTAATGAAGTTTTCTCTGAAAACGAACGAAATTTCTCAAAGAAATCCTTTATATATTAGCGAATAAATATTAATTTGATAAATTAGAAAGTTGGAAAATATTGTTGACAATTTTTACACTCGAATAAACAGGAAAAAATATTAATAACGACGAATGAAATTAAGAGCTATCTCAATCAATTGGCTCAGAGGAGCTAAAATTCATGAAGGTGACATTGATTGAAAAGTACGGCAAGTGAATTTAGCAATAATATTCATAAACCGTGTAGAAAATTAATGAAATATTAATTGATAGAATTTCCGTTGTAGAGCAATAAAATTTTCGATGCGCTGTTTCGTGTTTCAATTGTATAATTTGAAGAAGGCTTTCCAAACCAGTTTTTGGCTATTGCTAACTAGTCTATTAAAGTAGAGTCATTCTGCAGATATGTCATTCAGCAGATGGGCGGCTCTATAATTGCAGTCGAGATGTGAAGAATGATAAAGCTACAATTAGTATAATTAAACTTGGACGTCAACAGGTGATGCGGGTGCCGCTAGGGAAGCAAGAAGATATTTTCTTAGCAGCGATAGGATCTTTCATTTCTCAATCGTTACTCACTTAGATTGTACTTTTAACGGATCTCCATCAAACTAAAACCCCGGTAAGTCACTCGACTCAGTTTATATCTAGAGTTATAAAATGCTAGCGATGCTTAACTATCAATTTTCTTAGTTAAGAGGCAATATTAAGTAGTAAATTCTCTCGGTTAAGACAGGGCAAGCGGTTGTAAAACTTCCAAAATAAAATATCACACTTGTTTTATTGCAAAGTATTTCTACTAATAATAATATTGATTTTAATTAAATTTGTGTGCTTAATATTAAAGATATTTCGTTGAAAAATTAAGTAATTTTAGGAGCGATGCTGGTTTTTTTTCAATTAAATTATAAATTATTATTATTATTGATAATTTTAATAAAACTTAAATCATATTTATACATTATTAATTATTTTCGGTCTAGACATTTTTAATATCTAAGAACGTAATGAAAATTTAAAGTAATTTATTTATGAATGATATAAAATATTTTTTTAGTATATATTTTTATGGTTTTATTATTTTTTAATAACATATTATATTAAATTGATAAATATTAAAGTTTAGAAGAGTTTTTCGCTGAAATAAACTTCATAAATTGCAACTTTAGATAAAAATAATATAATATAAATCTATATTTTCATAAGAATAATAATGCTAATTTCCTCAGTTAAGCGAGAATGAACGTTTTAAATAAAATAAACATATTTAATTTTTAAAAATAGCTTTTAATTAATTCAAAAATACTAATTTAAGAGGCACTCTTTCCTTCTAAAATTAGGGTGTGTCTTATATTGAGATGCTTCTTAAATTCTTTGCCACTCTTCGAACGTCTGTACGTAACATTTTCTGTTTATTTTATGAATTTTACGACTTAAATTTTAAAATTCTAAATAATATAATATATTTGAGTAAAATTTTATATTATAATGTAAATATCATGTATATAAAATTATTAATATACGTGGTTTAACTATACAAGTCTATAATTTTATTTTATGTAGAAGATAAATGCTTATTTTAACGTTAAATAATTTCTATTTTTCACTAAAAATATTATAGATTTTATGCATAAAAATAATTATATATTTAATATCTCTGACATAAATAGAAGCTATATTAATAGTTAATTATATTAGCTATATATAAACATTTAAATTACACAATACAAATTCACATTTTCGCAAAGAATTAAATGCTTAAAATTTTATATATATTCGCTAATAAAATGGATAAAAAAATATATATATAATATATATATATATATATACACACACAAAAATATGCATTTTAACTTATACGAGAAAAAATATGGTAAAGAAAATAATAAATAATTGAAAGTCTAGCTCATAGCTGCTTCTGTTATATAAACAGATGCATATTTCAGTATAAAAGTAGATTATGTTCTCAATATAGAAAGTATCGTAAAAGTTTCTAAAGTTTATGAAAAATACAAGAATATAAATTATCACAAACTTCGGGGAAAGAATTCAGAATATGAAATACGCGATAGAAAGTACAAATAATGAATAACATTACAAAATATGGAAGGACAAACAGTGTAAAAAAAAAAAAAAAAACTCTGTTGTATAAAAAGTTATTTTTGTTACGAGCAGAGAAATTCTCAAAACGATCCAAACCGACACCAATGAAAAATATGAATACATAACTGATAAATCTATGTATAACTACAGTGATGAACACTACCTAACATAATCGTTTATATTCACACAATAAATTCTAATACGTTTATTCATTTTACATTGAAAATCGAGTTATATTTTTTAAAATATTAGCATAAAGAAATAGTAAAAAATATAATAATAATAATAATGATTTTATAAATCATCAATTTGTTTCGAGATTAAATTAATAAAGAAATAATTAAATTTAGAATTATCGTCGAATAAGTGTTTTTTAGTTTACAAACACGAATTTATTGAGGGGAAAAATAGGAAATTTATAAGTAGTCGCGCAACGTTGTTTATTTTAAAGAATTCCTTGATCTATTTTAATTTGTTTTCGCCAGAAAATTACCAAAATTGGTTCAAGGAAATTGTCTGGGAGCGAAGTAAATTCCGTTAGTTGCAACGTACTTAAAAGCCAGAGTACTAAATCTTAAAAGTGCTTAAATGTGTATAATATTTGAGCCATCCAAATACTTAATTTCGCGGAGATTGGCTCATGTTCATGAGAATTATCAAGCATGGATACAATTTAATTGATGGCCACATTAAAAGCATTAACACGCTTTAATTTTAATTTCTGCCGTGTTATTAGCATGAAAGTAACGTTAAAATAAAATAAAGAGCATTAAATTTTATTAGAAACATGTTATTTTTCACTTGAACATTATCTAATTAACAAATTACAACTCTATTTTATTTTATTTTTTTATTTTTTCCCCTCTTTCTTAAAGACTAAAAGAAAACCGAAATAAACTTATTTTCACGGTTAATCGAAAAAATCGGGAAAGAATTATCCTTTATAGGATTAAAGCTGTAATTAACGATCTGTTAAGTAACTTATAAGTGTGATATTCGTTAACTTTCACCAAAAAACAAAAAAACCTTAATTTCAGTTATAGGATTAACAAAAAGGTAAATGTCATAAATTAATTATAACTAGCAAATAATTAAATAAATAATATCATTAATTCCCTCTCAAAAACACCTTTTTATATCATATAATAGCATTAATAATGAATTAACGTTAGTATTTTTAGAAACAATTTTAAGTTAGCTCGAATGGAATTTATTATTTATTTTGTTTTTCTATTTTTTTCCCTTCTTTCTAAAAAGATAAGTCGATAAATAACAAGATTTTTCAGCCGGTGGCCCCAATTTTCTAATTGAAAACTTGCGAACGTAGTAACAATAACGATGAGGTTTTCCTAATTGAAATCTCGTGAAGAAACGGACAAGAGATTGACATTAGGTCTTGTAATTCGAGAAAAAATGTGCTTAGTCTCGTCATTCATCGACTCATTCTTCGTTTAAATTTCCATAAAGAGTAAAACGATCTATTCATATCCATTTATTTAATTAAATTTATTTATACAGGAACGTTAAGTAACTTAGGAATTGGTCAAACGACCGAAGAAACGAATCGTAAGGAATACAAATTTGTACTAAACGTAAGATTTTATGTAATATTAAAATATTAAAAGAAGAAAAAAAAGAAGGTTAACATTTGGGATTTCCGTAGCGCTTTGTTACTTTCATTGAATATGATTAAGCCAATGCGATCTAAACAATTTTCAAGAGAATAAGTTTTGTTAATCAAAATTCTAGGAAATAGCGGAAAAGTCCCGAAAAAACTCTCCCGCGAGTGAATAGAATTTTAACTAGTCACTTCTCTGAAGAGAATAGTAAAGATTCTAATAGAACTTAACATGTCTTCCCACTGCTGCTATGTGAAATATTTGTTAAGTCACTAATGCATTTACTCCATTTCCTTGATTTTCCTGGATATAAAAATGCTTATTAAAGATCGCGGCAACAATAACAAAGAGAAATAATAAAAAAAACGAAAAGTGTAGTAAATTAAAATAATTTATTTCTAGTTGGGCAGAAGGTTTTTCAGATAAAACAAACTCTTACTTAATCAAAATTACAATTTCTTTTTATTTATTTTTTCAGTCCATATGGGAATCAATGGAGCAGACACATCTAGAGCTTCTCTTCAAAGAAAATGTATAGGTCTAGAACAGAGAACAGTGGCAGAATATCAAAGAAGAAAACCTCGTCGTTATCGTACTACGTTCACAAGTTTTCAATTAGAAGAACTGGAGAAGACCTTCACCCATACCCATTATCCAGATATTTTCACGCGGTAACCATAAACTCTTCTAAAACTATTTTAAAATAAATTTACTTTAACGAACTGAAGAATGTTTTTAATGATAATCGATATTTTAATCTTGTTATCCATTATCCTAAGCCTTATTTATCTTAATAGGGAGTAAGAAAATTTTTCTTTCAAACTCATCTATGCCAATTTAGATTATATTGGCATGTCACTTACCGTTATTAGACTTCTGGTTAGAGATAAGGTGAAAATGACATGCCAATATAATCTAAATTGTTAAAAATGACTTGCAAGGGAAATGTATTTCTTTTTATCAACTTTACTAGAAATATCTTCTCTTTTTACGGTATTAATAGTTTATCTTTTTAAAATAAACTTTTATTTATTTTCCTTTTTCTCAATACAGGGAACAGTTAGCTCTTAGAGTGGACTTGACTGAAGCTCGAGTACAAGTAAGGCATTTCACTAACTAGAAAGTAAATATATATATATATATAATTAAAAGAGTAAATCAGTAATTTTATGTTTGGCTGTTTCGTTATGTTGATCATTTAAAAATACTTCACTTCCGAAGCGTTAATCTCTTTTCTAATTATACCGGGATTAGTTTGTTTAAAAAGATTTTCTGCATTCTAGAAATCTATTCAGTTCCTATTTTTAAGTCAACTTGTTTGTCTTCAGCAGGAGTAGTTAAGCCAATGTGAAAGGTAATAAAGAAAAAAATATATTACACCAGTGGATCAGTAATTAATATAATAAAAATGATATTTATTTAAGCGATTCGTCAAGCTAAATTTTATTATAATTTCACAATCTATAAGGATCAAAATGATAAAAATAACAATAAGAAAAAGGATTATAGTATACGAGTGATACTTTACAATTCGGAAGCGTAATCTCCATTTTGTTATCCTTTAACTGCATATATTTTTCTTGTTATTGCTGTTATTATATACTCGTCTTATTAACTTTTAAAACTTACTCAAAACTTTAAAATTAAATTATTATTATTTATACTCGTTCCACTCGACAACTTTGTTACCCTATATTCTCTTTTCTAAAGGGATTATTATTTTAAAATTGAAATTGAAATGAATACCATTTAAGGAGAAAATAAAATGTAAGGCGATAAAATCACAATTTAGTTCGATTTAAAAAGAAAAAGCAATATTTTAGATAGATCGAAGCGTTTAAAATTCGAAGCTGCGCCCCGATGCAGTGAAAGAGAGGGGGGAGAAAGAGCAAGACAAACAATTTAAAGAGCGTTTCTGTCTGCAAACAGCAATTATAAGTCTAAATCGTCTAAACACCTTGAATGTTTACCCTCCAGTAAAGACGAACCCGATTTAAGTCTTGTCATATTAGCATAATGACCACGATGTTGGTTGAAGATCTTCAATTATGTTCACTCTTATATACAAATGTCTTACATTACAGAATGACACCCCGAGGACTTGGACCACACCTCTAAAGAAATGAAATTATTTCGATATCCAGTTGTTATCGTAATCGTCCTATGGACCAGCTTTTCTCCTGTTCCACTTCAGATAATAACCGTACTTCTTATATAGGGTATCATTAGTCATTCTGAAGGATAATCTACATTATTCACACATTGATACTCGTCATTTAAAAAATTTCCAAACCTATATAATTCTTTTTTAAAGATTTAGATAACTTTTTCCAGATTTAATTGATGCACTTTTCTTTTTTCCTTAAAGAAAACTTCCAGTACTCGTTTCTGTTAGTGATAAATGTTCTACCGCGTAATTATTTATCCTAAGAGAGAGATTTATACATCAGTTAAAGATTATTTCAAGCTTATTTTTCTCTCGTTCGAGATATAAATACTAATTTTTGAATTTTTTTTCTTTAAGAAAATAGCTTGAAAACGCAATGATTTGCCATTTTAACAGAGTAATGTCGGAATACTTCCATTTTTCAAGATTACTTTTCATAAGTCGTCAGACCGCTCCTTGATACTGTAAATTACAGATTTGTGAAGTATTCAAAAATGGCTTTTATGTATAAAGCGAGTAATTTGGAAATTTTTAGATAAAATAAGCTTTTGCCATCGAAGAAATAAGCATGCAACGAATTAAATATTCATGGCATGGTATTTAAATGACCTAACATTAAGCATTCAGTCCAAAATTAAACATTAGTAATTGGTATTTAGTTTGCTCTCGGTAATGATTTATCCGAAAGTTTCTTTGCTGAACTGTAAAACCTATATTTATCTCTTTAAGAACTATAATTTCATTAAGTCATAAAATAAATTTTTTATGACGAGTACCGAGAATATTATGTTAGTTACGTATACGTAGAAATCATTATGTAAAGCATAAAAATTATTGTAGAAGAGTAGGTTCTAAAGGATGCATGTTGTAGAATGATTTATAAAATCATCAAATGGGTTTTTTATTCATGAATAGAGGGGGAACCGTTCTAGAACGTAAACAACCATTTATAGAAATCAGGAATATACATATATGTAAATATTCGCACGTGAATCTATAATAATCGCGTTTTAAAACGAACTAATATTACGAACTATTGTATTTAAGTAACAAAACGCAAGAATGTATAGGGCTATAACTTTTGTATAAATATTCTTTCATATTCAAAAACCATTGTTGGCCATTTACAGAGGTACATTGTTTCAAGAGAAGATATACTCTAAAATGCCTCTACCGCTGAAAGAACATTCCTGACTAATTATTCTATGTATATTCATATATGAAAATTTCTTTTTCATAAACACACCATCATAAAGAATTGTTTTATAATCGTTAAATTTCGTCTTTATTTTACTTTTAATTGCTGTTTTCACCACTTCCACAATTCTATAACGTGATAAGCTGATAGATCGTTTTCTCAGTCGTTAATGTGATCCGAATTTATTCTCTTTCTATACACATTAATTTATGATCTTTCGCCTAAGTAACAAATAAAAGAAAATTTTGTAATGTTTCCTTTAATAAATTACCATAAACAGAAGTTCGGACCTCCGGATACATCAATAAATCTCGTAAGATCCTTTCATCTCTCCCGTCCCGTATCACTAAGCATACATCCTCATCCCATTTATCTAAATTTACCAACTCGTGTCAATTCCGATCAAAGATCCTTTAGCCCAAACCAACGTAACAACTTTTATACCTCTTTTAAACATTACATAACATTTATTTTTTTTATCTTGTTATTTAAAAATAATTCCGTCATTAAATTACCTTCTTTTTTATAACGCGTTTATATTCCGATCACTGCATCATTATGCAGCATAACAAAATATTGAATATTTAATAGATGCGATCGAAGGATTAGATAATATCGAGTGGAACGGCATCAAAACCGGAGATATCGATTCTTATATCTAATTTTATCAGGTGGCAAAGCAATCCAGCTGCGAAATCACATTTCTCTAATAAGAAGCGAGTTTCAAATTACAGGTTATGTTTGTCTAGTGACAATTAAGAGAATTATCTGGCTTAAAAACAACCCTTAGCCAAATATACATCAAACTTCAATTGATATCTGAGAAATCTATACTTACTCCAACCCTCCCGAAAATGACACGAGTTGACCCCTGCAAAATACTAGGTTTGGCAATGACATCTGACGTTCAACTGTCCATTATTTATTTTTCGTGAACGTGATCCGAATGAATCCATGCCTCGTAATACAGGTACAAATGCCAGAGGCACCAGATGCATCAAGTGATGTGACGTAAGGGCGATGGATTTGACAGCAGCCAAAAGCATAATTATACCAAATCGTATAAAATTACAATGGAGTGAATTATATGATGATCGCACTTTTGAATATTAAAATGTTTCCTCTTTATATCAGATCATGTTCCAGTCTAATGCTAATTTAAGCTATTTTACAAGGAAAAAATACGTTAAATATATTCATTGCCGACGTTGGGTTTGTTGATTAGTTTATTCTTTCGCGTCTAATGGAGAGTTGGGACCAATGAAGACGCAAAACTTCCAACTTTCAAAATACTACTGCCCTCTGGTGTTGTTTAAATCAATCATCAAACGTAATAGTTTTTCTTTTTAAATTTATTATTGTAAATTCAGTCTTTGTTCGTACATATCCTCACTCAATGACTCGCTCGATTCTTTACTTTTCGGGAATATTTTTTCGTAAATATATTTGTATAATTATTGTATAAAGCGCTCCAGGTTATACTAAACCATATTTTACATTGACGATTTCATTCATGTAGTATAATGTCTTACGATAAATTCTTTCCAGAACTTGATGGAATTTTAAGCAGCGCATGATGGAATATTGTTAAAAATTAATATTCCTGCTGGAGTTTAACGCTATATACAATTTTTTTTTTTAAATCGTTTGCTATTGTGTAACCTTGAACGATCATTTATAGTTTAAAACGATAACAAATTCATACAAAAAAAAAGAAAGGGGAAAAATTATACTTCCCAGATGCAGAGAATGGTTCCACAATATAATTGTTTTTCCATCATAGAAATTAAAAAATCGTGCTTATATACAGTACTAAACAAACAAAATGACGTTTACTTTAAGTTCAATCTTATGAAACTTAAATAGTTTGCGATTCATTGTTTTTGCAAAATTCAGTGCATTAATGTTTTTTATTTCTTCTGAAGGTATGGTTTCAAAACCGAAGAGCAAAATGGCGAAAACAAGAAAGGAATAGCCTACAGAAATCTTCGCCCGCAAATTTTGTTAATCAAGAAAATTCTGTTAATTATATGCAGAATAATTACACAATGAAACATAATGTGCCTTCGTATACAGATTGTAATTTCCATACAAATTTATATCATTATCTTTTATCGTCGCCGTTTAATAGTTATTTCCCTTGGGGTCTACAAAATCTTTCCTTTACAGAAACACCGATATTTTCCACTTTTAATTTACCCAATTCTTTTCAAAATTTACTAAGTCTGTCACGATCCAAAATCAACAATGTAAACTGTGTTTCTAAAACTAACAACACAAACTGTAATAGTTTAGTAGATTTTAACGTCATGTCTAATCCCCATTTGTTTGGCGTTAAGATATAGGATATAATTTTGTATAATGCTTTTGAATATTCAATTTCTTATAAATACTGTTTAAATTTAGTAAAAGATGATAATTTTATAAAAGGTAATGCTTTAATTATATGTGAATTTTATACTCAAATTGTGTAATATTTGTTGTTCTTTTTAATCTATTAAATAAACTAAAACTTACTTTAGTTCTAGAGAAATTACATTGATACAACTTCCAATCTAAATAAGATGTTTCTCTTATATTTTCGTATCTAAATAATTATACATGAAATAAATTTTAGATGAATATTGATAACATAAAATGTATATAAAGTATTATTTTATGATTAAAATTTATTAAATAAATAGCAATCGGAAAATTCTCTATTAAATTTTTACTAAAGTATGTTATATTCTAGTTAAATTTCATACGAAAATTTTTTAATTGGAATTCTTTTTTAAAATTTTAAAATAATTTAATTTAAAATAATAAAATTCTAAAATATATTATTAATGGAAAAATTTTGAAAAAATACAAATTTCGTGTTAAAATGATATATACAATAATATCCAATAATATAAAAAATTCTTAATTTAAAATGTTTATAAAAAATATCAAATTTATTTTCAATATTGTTGTTTTCAATATTGGAATATTTTTTTTCTTTTTTTTATAATATTCTACACTCATAAATAAGTAAAATTTTTCTTACGTATTAAATTCAAATATATTCTTATATGTAAAAAATATTTACAGAATAAAAAATACATTATTCAAAATATTGAAATATTCAGTTATTGCGGATATAAATGAATAAATAATTTTTGAAGATCAACAATGTCGTAGGCACTCTCTCTTAATAATTTTTCTGTCTCACATTTTAAACCTCTAAAAAATTTTTCGCATTCAGAATTCATTCCTTCAGATATTTCTGAAATAAGAAAATCGATTATTAATTTATCAAGTTCGTTATGAGCAAATAATACAATAATATATCTTCATTCAATCTCATATCTAATTATTATAATTAACAGAACTTCATTTATTCTTTTGTTTGTTTAAATCTTCACATTTACTTTTCAAATTACTTTTTAAATGTTTTAATAGGCCTTTTATTATCAGAATCAATGAAATTAATATTTCTACCGACTATAGTATTTATGTACTTAATGTTTTTAGTATAGCCAAGTCTCAAAGTGAATACAATGAGGAGAATAAAAATAATCAAAAAGTAATCCCAATGAAAATAAAATTTCTACTGTATTTATCTGATTGCTTCCGTTTACGGAATTTGGGACACATTACAAAGCCTAATAGATAGATACATTACCAAATGCAAGACCCGGACCCCAAGCCAGTCATACGTCTAGAAGCGAAGATAGATACATTTTTTAACTTTAGAATATAATTATTCTTTGAATAGGAAATGATAGCAGTGGCATCTCTAAGGGGGGTGAAAAACAGCATCAAGTGACACCATTAGAGGGAATGACATCAAAATGTTTCAGCAAAAATTTGTTTTTAAATATTCCTGTGGTTAGTTATAATAACAAAAACACCTTTTATAAACCTAGTTTACAGGTATCAGTATACCTAAAATCCTAAAAAACTATATTAGTTTACTTTTTGAACCTTCTAATGCATTCTGGTCTCAGAGCTATCATTATTACTAAATTAAAATAAAAAGTAAAAAAATATTTTACATTTTACAAATATAATACAATTACAAAAACAAAATTAAATGTAAATACATGTAAGCTGTGCATATGACATTATAATTTAAAATGTCTAATATCAATTTTGCTAGTTTGTCTATCATTGCCATTACATTTAGTAATGGGAATTACTGATTTGGGAATTCACATGGAAATTATTATTTATGAATAACATTAGTATATAGCAGTGGCGTGGCGTGGGAGTCAGCCGCCCGGAGTGGAGGAAAATTTCGCCGCCTCCTTATTTAGGTATCTCAATTTAAAAGACTAAAATATACAGTAATTCTAAAGAACTTTTCAGCAAGAACAATCATCATTATTATATATTGTACAGGAGGATGGTCCAAAGTTTATAGGGACCTTTGTTTGCTACTGATAAATCCAATTAGGAATGTATTGTACAGGTTACAAATAAAAAATCATGTATATATATGTTTTGCAATATAATAATCACATTTATTACAAAAATTTTTACAAGATATTATTATTTATTGTGAAATTTTGCCGCTCCCACTACATTACACCACTGGTATATACAAAAAATATTACTAAGCATTCTGTATGATCAGATATGAAGAGAAATCTATGGGGTGAATGACATCTTGAGCTACCATACTGAGAGGTACCAACTCTAGTGATGCTGATGAAAATGAGACAGTAAAATTTTATATGATTGCTATACATGATTTTATATATGTATTGTATAACTTTCAATATAAGTTAGAATTAACAAGAATATTCAGTGTAAATAAATGAAGTTAAATATACTGAACCCTAGACATTCAAAAATCTGGTAAAAATTATTCTTTAATGATTTTGTAGTATTAAGTAGTTCAAAATATTTGGAAAGATATTCTTATTTGTTAATCTTTCATCATTTTTTTGGTCTTATATTAATTAATATTTTTATTACAGTTTAAGATTATTGTCTAGTGTTTGATAATGCTATTTACAATAATTATTGCTAGAAACATTCAAAAAAATTTGTATATTTGAATATAAAATTATGCAAATATGAAAAAAGAAAATTTCATTGTTCAGCTGTACTGAAGATATGAATTCTTTAAATCTGGTTTGCACTTTTATAAATAATGCTAAGAAACTTATTTATATTAAAATATTTTTTGAGAAACTTTTTCCATAACTGAACTGAATCAAAATTGCTGTTGTATTTGGCTCAGTTTAAAGAGACAAAATAAGTTTTTCTAATTATTATGAATTTTAGTAATACAATTAAGATATAGGAAAATTTTAAAATCATGCATTTTAAAATCCCAATAAAAACATTTACAGCTGATTTTTTTTAAATATTTATGGACGATAAAGAGATACCATTTTTATGATACATTTTAATTATGAACATATAAGATAGTTTGAACTTGGACAGTTCGAAATCCCGTTAGTTTGTAACTGTACTTTTGTCCCGGCCAGGGATATGGAGATATACGTGTTAAAGAATTTGGTTAGTGTGAAATACAGCTACTTCAAAATTTAAAGTGAAAATTCTGTCTGAACTGTGAAATGCATATGTTAACTTGTTCATTTAGATGGAAGTCGCCCAAATATTACTATATTTGGGTGACTAACTACTTTTTAGGCCACTTTAAAAATAATTTGGACTACATTTCGAGAATTCTGCTTTATTTTCTATAAAACCTATCTGGCAACCTGTGAGCTGGACATATGCTGTTTACCTGCAGTTTATTTACATCATTATTAATTAACTACAATGGCATTCTGTATATGTAGCCATATTCTGTTTGCTTAATAAATTACATCAGTTAAATGGCATTTGACATATTGTACAGAAGTATGTAAATCTCGGATAATTCAAAGTTGCAATTATTTTGTCCCTTGAATTTTGAACTAACAAGAATTTTCTGTAATAATATATGCAAATTTTATTCCTGTACGAGGTCTGTTCAAAGAGTTCCCAAACTTCTTGAATAGTGCACTTCCAGTTGGTTATTTTTTAATCTGCTTGGAGGTGTTGCATCTGCGGAAACCACCCGAATAACCTCCTTCAATCCATTTGTTGATATCTTGTTTTGGTGATTAGTTACAGCTGTTTATGTGAAGGGGTGTTTGTGGGGTTCGGCAAAAAATCGGATCCGCAGAAATGAGCTTTTTGAAGAAGCAGTGTTGTTCTGTGAAATTCTGTGTGAAACTCGGAAAATCCTTTACGGAAACTTTTAAGTTGATTACCAAGGCTTATGGTGAGGGTGGGTGAAACATCCCCTGCCCCAAAAATGCTCGACAAGTTTGCTCAAATGTTAAGGTGATGTTGACTGTTTTTTTTTTATGCAAAGGGGGTTGTGCATCATGAATACCTACCTACAGGCCTGACAGTCAGCACAGAGTACTATCTGGGGGTTATGAAAAGTCTAAGAGACAGAATCAGGCAAAAACAGCCTGAACTTTGGAGTGGCGAGCGGTTTTTTCACCAGCTCATTCCTCCCTCACAACTTGTGAGATTTTGGCCAAAAACAAGACTGCTGTGCTTCCCTACTCACCTGACCTGATCTCTTTTCCTGTTCCCCAAACTAAAATCCCACTCAAAGGAAAAATTTTGCCCCCATTTCAGATAGAAAAAAATTCGACGGAGGAGCTTGTGAGCATTCTGGGAGAAGCGTTCCAGGACTGTTTTAAAAAGTGGAAACACTGTTGGGATGAGTGTATACGTTGGAAAGGAGACTACTTTGAAGTAGACTCTAACCAATAAATAGTAAGTGAAGTATTTTTTTGTAATAACTAAAGTTCAGGAACTTTTTGAACAGACCTCGTATATTAATTTAACAGATATTTAATTTATATTCTAATTTTAAATAATAAATTTTTCTTAATTCTTACTGTCTTCTTTGGATGATAAACTTTGTCTAGCTTGATCAATATCAATTAATTGTTGAAAATATATTAATTGATTGTAGAGTTGAGAATCTGAATACTAAAAACAAAAAAGAAAAGGATCTTTAAAATGATAAAAATCAATTATTTTAAAATAATACAATATAATTAAAAAATCCTTACTTCTAAAGTAAGGCATGCATCTTTACATGACTGACAGAGTGGACCTTGTTTAGTAAAATAAAGTGGAAGTTTTCTAGTCCTTTTTGCACACATAGGATCTTCACATATTAACCATTTCTATAAAATATATCATAAAGTATTAAATTTTCAAATTTAATTTGTTATTTTTATAATAAGATAAACACTTAAAATTCTAAAAAAGTAATAGTTTGATACATTATCAATACTTTTAATTTGATTTAATATTTCTTTCATAATTATTTAGTCTCTGTATAGCATTATGAGAAGTTCGCAAATAATTTTAAAATTTTGATAATGATTTAATTTAATAATAAATAAATAAATAAAACAAAAAAATTTTGAATGAAGTTACCTGATAGTATTTCTGCACGTATTGACGCATGATTTTAACAAGTTGATTACGAAATGTATTAGTATAATGACTTAAAAATATTCCACAATTAGGACACTGCGGAAGTTCATATTTCCGTTTTAAAGCCTGCATAAAAACAATTGAAATGTTAAAAGTTAGATTCATTAAATTATTCAATAAACATTGTATTTTATACAGATAACACTCAAAACAAACCTTTGCTTATGGATCATCTAAAGAAATTATATTACATAATAAGGTTTATAATTCCAATATTATTTGTTTATTAGCTATATTAACTACTGAATTATTACAGGAATGTTTTAAATTATTTAAGAAAATTTAAATTTTATTACACTTACATTTATAACAAAATCATTTTCAATTTGAAATTCTTTCTGGCATTCTTCATTTGGACACAGAAATGAAAGTTTTTCACAATTTTTAAACTTGTCCTCAGCAGATTGAACAAAACTACCTACTAACTGATCATCTTCTTCATGTTGTTGAACTGTTTGCCTGTATGCACTTGGATCAAGACCTTATTTGTTCATTTTGTAAAATATGCATCAATGAATATTTTTGAATAATAAATAAAAAGTTTATAAATATAAATAAATATAATATAAATATAATTATAAATATAACTTTAAAAATAATAATTTTCTAATGTTAAGTAATGCAAAATATAAATTTCAATAATCGTTTCAATTTAAATTCTTATTTTGATTATATTATTTTATCATTTAACTGGGTTGCAATTTGAAAAAATTATAGACCTATAAATTCCCATTGTCATCTGTCTATCCTTCCTTAATCTCGAAAATGGAGCTAGATAGATGAAAGTCAAAACCAGATATGGAAAGTTTACGGGGAGGAGGCCTTGATTACCTATATAGGGTGTTTCGAAACTCATGGGCAAAAATTTAAGAGGTGATAGAAAACATCTAAACAAGTGATTTTCACCATACAATCCATGGGTGCAGAGCAAGCAGTGAACCACTAGGAGGTATCTGTTACTGTCACATGAAAGAACAAAACACCAAATGGATAGAGGAGGTACTAAATAATTTTATTGACAGCATGTGTGGCAAAATTACAGAAACTGCTCAAAAGAGCGACCGCCTGTGGTAATGCAGATGTTACACCTGCGATTTTGGCTTCCAGAGTATTCCCATTAGCAAGATCATACATAAAATGCATGTCCACCTTTTCCTGATTACTGTACATCGCCATGCCTTCTGAAATCCACAGTAGAAATGATGATGTGTAAGAAAACTTGCACTTTATGCTTTCCATTACAGCGCCGTCTAGTGGTTCACTGTTTGCTCTCCGCCCATGCATTGTATGGTAAAAATTGCTTGTTTAGATGTTTTCTATCACCCCTTAAATTTTTGCCCATAAGTTTCAAAACACCCTATATATGAACTTTCACTTTGGGTCAGAAGTCACATTATTTCAATTCAAAAATTTTCTCCTGAATGGAGTTAGATACATGACTGACATGACTTTGTTATTAACAAGGAAAAGTATGATGTACAGGAGCAAGGCAGTACTAAACTTAAGTGCATTGTGATAAAAAATTGCAGCCCAGCATTGTGACAATGTCACAATAAATAATTGCTCATTATAATTATTTTAATGGTTTATGTAATTACTAGCTGCATATACCTGGCATTGCTCAGACTTTGAGGAAGTGAGATTGGTGAGGTTGAGTTGAGAAAGGATGATAAAAACAATAGTCTTAGTAACTAAAATGTAAATTTATTGACCTCAGTACAGTCATACCTCGGTACTCGAACGTTTCGGAGCCCGAACAAATCGGTACTCGACCAAAAATTTCGAAAAAAAAATGCCCCTTTTCCCGAACAAAATTTTGGTACTCGAACGGGAAAGCCCGCCAAGTCAACGCCGACGCCGACGCCACGGCGGCGGCGTCAGTTATGAGACAGTCCAGTTAGGCCTAAATTTATTTAAATTATTTAATTAAAATTCCAATTATTAAATTTAGCAAGAGATGGCGCTTAACGCCTAACTCTAGTACCAAATTATCTTAAATTATTAATATTACTATAGCCATTTGCTAGCCCGATAATACGGCAGTTGTTGGTCTTTACGAGACAGTCATTGTTTGGCATGCACATTAACTTACGCTGTGCTATATTTTTTGAATTAGCATCCTTTTCTTTTGATTTATTAGCCCTTAAACATGGGTCCCAAGAAGAATAAAAGTGAAAGTGGTCAAGTGAAAAGGAAAACAGTGAGAACAACAATCGAACTGAAAAAAGAAATCATTGCTAAACACGAAAATGGAGTGCGTGTTTCGGATCTTGCTGTCAAATATTCTATGGCTAAGTCGACGATATCGACTATTTTAAAGAATAAAGAAACAATAAAAAACATACTAGCGAATCAACTGGGGATTGGAACGCATTAATCTATTTTACATTATTTGTAATGGGAAAAAATGATTTGGAGTTCGAACATATTGGTACTCGAACCTCTTTCTGGAACGGATTATGTTCGAATACCAAGGTACCACTGTATTTACAATAATGAAACTGCAAAACACAAAAAAATTTTTTTGCTACAGTTAACAGGGGATGGATCAAGAAATGTTCATCTCATAGACTTAACATTGTATATTTGCCACTTTGCCACATCTGAACCATTGCAGCACTTTTCTCAAATCTCTCTTCAGCACTAACATCTATTGGATAAGAGCCTTAATTTGATAGCTTAACCATATTTTTAGCCCCAATCATTTATTCAAACTAAGTTAGACAAACTAAAATCGTTTTCCAATTAATATATAATGTTATCTTTTTTTTATAGAGTGAATAAGCAAGTTAAAACTTCTAAAACACTAATTTTTCAGTGTTGTTATAGTAAATTTAGCCAAAATGTCTTTTATTTTTATTCTTCACTAAACAGATAACAATGAATTACTTTATCAGATAATAAAAGTTTGATTAAGCAAATTGGAAAATTAAAAATCATAATATTGTTGAATTTAAATGATATTTCTAAATATGTATTCTAAATTACTGTTCTCAAATAATAATTAATTCCTATTTTTTAAGATCTCCATTAAGATCCGAAACTGAAAGTTCTGACTGATTAGAACAATTATATCTGCAAGTACCTGTATCTATTAGGAACTATTTTAGATTTAAAATTCCTTTGTACAAATCTAATATTACTCAAAATATATCTGTTCAAAAGCTAGCATCACTTGGAATGACAATTTATTTAGTTCTAAGTGACAGTTTACGTAGTTATTATTCAAATTGTTTAATATTGAACATTAAAATTAATGTGAAAATTGTGTTTTACATTTTGCAATTTTTGTTATATAATTTTTCTTTAATTGATCTCCCCATATTATGTGGAAAAGTGATCTTTAATGTTTTGATTTTTTTTATTATATTACATTCCTTTGTATGTTCTAAACAGACCTTTAATTGGGGCTTCCTGTAGGTCAATTTGGAAGATTAATAATTAAATAAATAAATTTTAATTACAGGCAATATCATGAGAGAATAATTGTCAACCCTTTTATAACAATGCCAAAAATAAAAATATTTGATTAAAAAATAAAGTAGAAGTGTAAAATTAAGTAATGCAAAGTATTTTTTTAATAATAGGATTTATAGATGTATATGGTATTCAAGGTATAACATGTACTCAATACTGTCAACAGATTTATAAAAATGGTAAAAAAAGGATTAAGATAGTAAGGATAAGAATTAAGTATTAAGATAGCAAAAAAAGAACAAGAAGGCAAGAAATTTTCTAGTCTTTACAAATGAATTTAAGTTAATGTAATATGAAGAGAGCAGTCCATTAAAGCATATGTATACAATTGATCAAAATAGGTTACACATTTAATTATGATCTACCTACTCAATTCAACAGAAAAGTAAATTTACTTTGCAACTTTTTCACTACTTTAAGTATTGTAATTTATTTTCATATTCTATAATTATTTGTAGGATTCACTACGAGATCAAATTAAATGCCCTTATCTTTATTTTGCGAGCCATATGTATTTTGTCATAAGCAAACTTGAAAAACAGTTTATGGTTAATGAATTTATCTTGTAATTTTTTAATTAATGCAAATTATTACATTAAATTTAAGTAAATTATATTTTGTTTTAAATGCACATATCAAAAAACTTAATATATTCAGTAGAAAAAAAATACATGAAAGAATATCTACTTGAAGTGGTAAACTGACCTAATTATTTATGAATTTAACTAGTCAAAACTGTTTAAATCTAGCAATTGTTATAGCCATATATATATATATCAGCTTTTAAAATGCAATGATAAAGAAAACACTAATTTTGAAATGGTAAATTTAAGAAAAACTTTAAAAATGTTTTATGTCAATACAATGGACCTATATCTCTAATTTCCAATATCTACTACACAAATTTCTTTTAAATCTGACAATTTATGTGAAATTTAAAAGTTTCATTTTATCAACTCTTTGTAATAAAACTTTCTGCTTCCTCTATTGACAAATTATTTTCTTAGTAGGAAGTGGTCCAAATTTTCTTCTGCTTCTCTGGTCTCATGTCCCATAGTGTACTACTTTTAGCTTAAATCCAATAGACTAATTTTGTCTTCTTGATCTATTAACTACATTTTGGCACTTAGTGACTTCTTGATTTTATAAATGTGCTTTATTTCCACTTTCAGCCTTCTAAGTGTATGGCATTTTTAAGGTATTTATTTTTTAAAAAAATGTGTTTTATAAGCCAACAAATACAGTAATTATATTTGTTATAAACAGACAGAGATATCAAAATTTTTATTATATATCTTCATGAATTATATAAAAAAAACTTAAATTAACAATCATTAAATTTTACCCAAAAAACTTGCTATGGTAGCTGCATCAGTTCCTTCAATAGGATTACAAAGCCTGGAAACCACAGGATGTATCTGATGAGCTAAATAATAATGTGTATCTAGAAAAAAATTAATTTCATTAATAATATACTTTCTTAAAAACATGGATTAAGTTAAAAATTATATTAAATTATATAAAAATGTAATAAAATATTCATTAATTAGTTAATGAATAAAATACAATTTTTATGCAAAATTTTAAAATCTGTAATACAGTTATTTGGTAAATCTATTATATAAGTTCTTTATTTGTAATATATCAGTTTTGTTTTTTTTAATATTTAATCAAATTTGATATAAAATTACTATCTAAATTTAGACATAAGTATCCATTTAATTAATTTAATAAAATCTTAATCATCATAAATAGTAAGCAATTCAAAAGGAAGTCTTTTTAGCTTAATGTATAAAAATACAATTTTTGCAATCTTTTTCCAGAAAAAATTAATGCTAATGATAAAAATGTATTGTAACTTACAATTTATTTAAAAACCTCACACTGTTATAATATTTTACTGTGCTCTAACACTTAATTATCCATAACCCAAAGATCTTTCTTTTGGTAATTTTTCATCCCATATGCTTGGTAGTAAATTTTTCATATGTTGATTTCCCCTATTCTAAAAATTTATTTATTTATAATTCTTATTATTTGTTTTAATGAGTTTTTATTTTTATCTCTTTTACATCATGTTTGAGATTTTACTTTTCTTGCACCATATACTGCATTGCAGTTTTTTGTAATTATAAATAAAAAAAATTAAATAAACTAGTTTATACTTAAAAATTACAAACTGTAGCATACCAATTTTAAGATGTTCATTATTTTTCAGTTCATTTGGATGATAACATCTTTGTGTTGCTGGAAGATTGCTGCCATCCTATTTATTTAAAATCAGTTTATTAATAAATTAACTTAAAATTTTATTTTATTTCATTACTAGACAGTTTTTAAGCATTACCTCACATATAACATATGGAACAACATCTCCTTGTTTTAACTTTTTACCACCTTTTGAATTTAAGCGCAATGCCACTTGTACATGAGAAAGACTTTTTTTGTCTGGATAATTTTCTGGATTTTTTGTCAATTGCTGAAAATGTATAATATTGGTAAATTTTATTTTATAAAAAATATTATATACAATTTATCATTGTATTGCCAAATTAATTTCAGAGTAATTTTCAAGTTACTATGATATATAGCAGTAATGCAAACTGGTTTTGTAAACTGAACCAGTGATTTATTAAACTGAATCTAATTAGCACAAAGCAAAACCAAAATCATATTCAAACAACTTTGATTTGATTTATATGTTACCAAATGGGTCTTTAATCTTTGCAGGTCATTTGTATCTTGTAAGTTGGTATTAGCAGTCTTATTCAATGTAAAGCAAGTTGGAAAGTCTGCATGTGTCATATCTACTCAACTGTCAAATTGCATATTGCATTCAATAAATTGTACTTGCTGTATCAGCAACAGAAGTAATATCATTGATGAATCATTTACAAAAGGAATGTATTCTGACAATTCTTTTATTAGATTCATTCAAATTAACAACTCATTAATAAGTCACCAGACAGAAGTCATGACTAAAAGCTATTCTGTTGTCTGGTTTATATTGTATTGGTTAACAGAGAATGATTTTCATAAAGAAAGATTTTTCCATAATTATTTTTGCAACAGCAACAGAAGAATTAAATACTTTTAAAGATTTTTTTGTTCATTTTTGAGAAAAATAAGTACTTTTAAGCACCACAAAAACATTAAGCACTTTTTGAGGCTTTTAAGGATTTGCAAAACTGTGGAAACCTTATAATCATGATATATAAACAAAATAAACTTCATATAAAACATATTATTAAAGTTAATTCTAATTATTGTAATAAATTAAGTTTATTAGTAACAATATATTATGCAATATTTTTTACTTTTTACAATGTTATAAAATTAAAGCTATTAACAATTACCTTAGTAATTATAAAGTCTGACTGAGATATCTGGTTTTCTTTCATAAGACACTGTAACTTCATTAGATGTGAATGAATATTTTCGACAATATCTTCTCGTGGCTTGCCTGATAAAATTTCATCAACAACAGTTCTACATGAAATAAATATTTATAATCAATAAGTAAATAATTATAATATAGTCAAATTATAGTAAGTATTTAGCAAATTTATAAGAAATATCTTGAAAATAATGAGCCTGACAATCTCACTACTGAACTGTTAATCTTCTCCTTAAATATACACAATTTTCAGTGTTTCAAGCTATTAATTAACTATTGTACTGTACTTATTTAACAATTACATTCATTCATTTGTTAGTTGTCATTTTCTCAACATAATTCATGTAATCCAATGTGAATTCAAAGTTTGAACAAAAAATTTATAAAAATTATTATTATGCTATAAAATTTTTCCATTTGAGGAAAAACTGTACAAAAATGTTTAATGTAAATCAAAAAATTTTTAGTTTGTACATAACAAATAGCAAGCTGTACTATTTCAAAACTTGTGTGTAACGTAACACAAATAGATTTATAAAGGAAAGGGAAATTTAAAATCTAAGATGGAGCGTTAAACTTGAAAAAATTAATAAAATATTATTAAAGTATTTTTTCAGCAACCTGTCGATACTGTTTTGCCAAACTTATAACAACTTCAGTATATTATAACATCCTTTTTTATACAAAATATTACATCAATACTTTAAAAGACAACAAAATAAAATAATACTTATGTAGAAAATATTATAACAATGCATTAACTCTTAAGCTCTAAAAATTTCTTGTTTAATACGTTTCATTTATTCCAATAAACATGCAGAAAGAAAAATTGCAATGAAAGGGACAAAATTATAAAATTTGAGGAGAAAGCATTATTCTACAGGAAAAACTGGCAAATAGTGACTCTGATTAAAAAGCCAACTAGTGTAAGTGATCACTATTAAAAATAGTGACTAAAGGAGACATCTTAGTAGGAGACCTGATCTATGTGATATAGCAAATTCATTATTTTTTCAATAAAAGCATTTGAATTTCTAACTTTCATAGATTATCAGTAATGCTATATAAATTCTAGAAATATTAAACTAGAACAATGAATTAAAATTTTCTATTATTAGTTATTTCTGTACATATAAATGAATTGTAATTTACATTTGATTCTATTTATGGATACAGATTTATTATTATTATATTATCTAATAATATTGATACAAATATAGTATTTAAAATCTGTAAATTCATCAAAGTTGTAGTTAATTCTATGTGAAATTAATAAAATTTAAAAATGTATTTAGCCAAAATACAGTTTAATAAAGTTTCTATATAAATGGTTACATGAAAACTTATTTTCTTTATTTTCAATAAATACAAAATCTAAAAATAATGAAGAACTAAAATGAAATAAATAAAAGATTAAAAATTTTAGAACTGTGGAATCTATAGACTAGTCTTAAATAACATAGAAATTGAAAATAATCTAATAAAAAATAAAATGACTACACCTACTCTCCAGTTTTCTTGGCAAGCTCAGACCAATCTCTTCTTACTATATCTAAACCCTTCAACTCTTTGTTAGTAATAGTTTTTCCATCAGGTGCAATAGAAACTGTTAAAGCTGCATATTTTTTCTTCTTTAAAAGTAGCATTGATTTGAATATTCCATCAATATCTATTTCTAACTGATGATACAACTTGTTTACTTCAGACTTTATCTACAATGAATAAAACTATAAATAAATTCTTTACAACAATGTAAAGTGATCAAAAACATATTAACTAATATCATACCATCATTTCTCTGTTTTAAAATTAATAGGTTTAATGTAAAAAATTAACAATTCTATAACACATGTAAGCCCATAAATAAATATTGAGAAATATTAATAGGTAAAATAACAATTTAATAATAAGTGGGCTAAAAGTTGTTTAAGAATTACCATCATAGTTATTTAATTTTTACTTACTCTGTTCCCAATTTTTAAAACTTCTTCATAATCTGTAGTGTTAGAATTAATCATCAATGAGTCTGTATCACCATAAATTACTTCAAAATTCATCTATTTAAAAAATAAAGTTAAATAAGAAAAATTAAATGTCATCATTCTGTAGTTTGAAATTGTTGTTTGCCAGATGAAAATGTATGAGAATCCTATTTTGACAAATGAAAAGCAGTTTAGAGGAGAATGACATTTTTTCTCAATACATTCAAAATTTTTATTTATAATATGTTATCAAAATTAAATATACTTATGATTTATTAATATAAAAACTACATAAGTACCAATAATTTTTAATATTTAGTTCCATTGATAGAACTACTACTAAAAGGTTCTATGAAACTTGACACTATATTTAACAAATATTCAAATGACTGCTAATTAAAGAAACCAAAACTTTTTATTTGCAAAACATTTGTAATTCCATAACAGTCATAATCAATATTAATACATTTAACATATTAGTGCTGATAATTTATATACAGTCAAAAATGTTTCCCAAATAAAAATTTATGTATTAAACCAACACGTGTTTAAAAATTATTTTTTATATTAAATTTAAAATTAATATTAATACATAATATTTAAGAATATAAATTTTTATAAATATTCTCACCTTTTCAACTAAATCTTTAGTATGTAACAAAATCTAAAAATATGAAACAATAATTTAATTATTAAATTAAAATATAAAATAAATAATATTCTCATAAAAATCTTACAAAAATGTTTAACAAAAAATGCATTCCATTTCTGCAGTAGTTTTCAAATTATATTGGATTTAAAATAAAATACAGTTTAACCCGTTTATAATGTCATCCACAGGACTGGCAATTTTTCGACATTATAACCGTCTTTATCTGGGGGTCATAATTTCACTCCCATAAAAAGTACCAAGTGTGTTTAAGAGTCTATTATAAACTCCGTTCTAATTTAACATTGTATGTATTACCGTAAAATTATTTCTTAATGGTAATACAGTATACCGTATCTATTACGATAGTAATAATTTATTATCGTATGTATAAAAATGCAAACTACATGTTTAAATAAACTTTATTTATGTTATTATGTCTAAGTTTACATTGATGTAATTAAAAATGTCAAAAATTACCTTTTATAAGAAATTCCTATTTGTCTTAAGTTTCAATAATGGCAGAACTTCTGGTTTTGAGAATAATGTTGAATCAAAAGGCAACAAAAGGTTAAATTAATGTATGCCAATTAAAAATAATTCAATTATTTCTTTATAAACTATTTGATATAATATGTTATATTAAAAATAACAGAATATTTAACAATTTAGCATAAAGTAATTTAAAAATGAGTATGTAATAACCAATCCTCACATCATTTAAAAGTGGCGAATTTCACCCCACCGAAGTCAGGTGGAGAGAGCACCACCTACAGTCGTTCCAGGAAGCGAACTCTGACCCTAGGACTGAACACGTAGTTTTTCTTTGTTAAATAAAATTTGTAATCTAATTTTGTAAGTTTGGGAGTGCTTCAAATATGACGTTAAAACGGTTTTATGTGTGTTACAAGTGGGTTTTTTTAACATTATCTAGTATAGTAAAATCACGGGACTGATAAAAATTTGACGTTATATTAGGGTTGTCGTTACATCTGATGATGTTATAATTGGGTTAACCTGTAATATCATTTATATTGATATTTAATGGAGGAAACAAAGTAATGCATTTCAATTCTAACTACATATATGAATACCATACATGTATTGAATGTATGAAGACTTAATTCATTCATATTTAAAGAAGCTTGAAGTAATTAATTACAATTTTAATTAGTTATACACTTTTAAATACCTCTCTGCCTTTACTTGTAATAAGCGCTGCAAGTGGTTTTGCATAGAATCGAGAATTTGTAAAACCTAAACATCCATACATGCTATTTGCTGTCAATTTCAGAGCTTTCTGACGAATGTCATACTATTCAAAACAAAATAAAATGCTAAATTAATAATTTTATAATAATTTACAATCAATATTAAAAATAAGAAAATTATTGAATTTTTCATTTAATTAGTACAGAAAAACATAAAAATAATAGTAAAATACATTTTTACACATTTCTGATAATATATGCAAAAACTAAAATTTTTATGAAATTAATACAGAAAATATAAACACCATCTTATCAGTAATATTTAGATAATATAATAATTTATGTTGTTTATCTAAATATTATTGATAAAATGGTGTGTTTCAACAATTTTAATAATTTTGTAGTTTTGTAACTTTCTTTCCTATACCGTGGGTGATTGGTTAACAAACATAATCCGTTCCAAGACTTTGTTCGCTATCCGAATTGTTTGTTAACTGATTACCAATTTACTATAGGTTTTCATGGGAATTTGATTAATTCCTTCTGGAGACCCCAAAAAATAAAAATATATACTTTCTTACTACGTTTATTTATATGTAATAATAAAAATACATATATACACAGTCTTGCATTTTTATTAGTCATGTTTTTCCTGTTTGTGGTTGTTAAAGAATCTGTCTAATGTTGATTGCTTTTCTCTCTTCTTCAGAATTTTTCAGAAGTAATTAATGGCATTGTAATTGTAGAGATCCCCAAGCCTATTAACCTCACCATGATTTGGATGCCATTCTAAGACCGTTGTTCTGACATCCTCCCACTTCAAAAGATCTTTAATAGCAAATATCAGCATTAATCCTCTTTTTCAGAAGAATACAAATCTTGCCAAGTTTCTTGGTGTTCTTCTGTCATCAGATCCATTTCAGGTTCCATTATGAGCTCTTCAATGTTCTTTATTTTCTCAGATGTGATTTTTGTTACTCCTTTAGCTGCCTGAGTCTTCTTGATTATATTGTCTTTCTTAGATAAGATTGAACTGCGGCCTATGTAGATCTGTTCAAGCCATACTGCCCAACAACATCAGACATCTTCTGCCCACTCTCTATCTTTGCTATTATACTCTCACCTTTCGAAAATAAAAACCGATGCAAAACTTAATGAGTACCCTCCTGACAGTCTTGCGAATATTATAAAATTGTTTCTGTGAGAAAAATAAAAGGCTGGAATTACAAGGGAGAGTTTCAAAGTTTGGAGAATAGTATCTGATCAGTCTATAATGGATTGAGTGTCGATGTTGACATCTCCTGCACTCCAAAAAGATTGGAATTGTTGCCTGAAGACAAGGAAAAACCAATCAGCATTCATTATTTTACGTTGCTTCTTCTTGTGTTTGGTCTGTGAGGTGTTCATTAACCGAACATAAAAATATTTTACGAAAGTGTTTGTTATCTGATCTATTCATTGACCGAACTGTTCGTTAACCAATCACCCACTGTACTTTGTTTTTGAAGCACTTGTTACTTGGATAAATATTAAGATTTTTAGGAACAAATTATGTGTGAAAGTCAGAGAATTCTCTATATATATTGATATGAAATGTTACCTGAAGATACACTTCAGTGTTCTTCTCACTTTTCATTAATTGTTTTACATGGCGACGACTTTCAACCAACTTTCGAATCTCTGTAGGTAATATACCAGCTTCTAAACTTGAATCTGGAAGTTCAATTTTGTCTAGGTCCTATTTATAAAATGAAAAATTTTATCATTTTACATATGTTAATTAAATATAATAGTAATAGAATAATACCTAGAAGAAAAATAGTAATTTACCAAATAGCCTGTTATTTAAATATTCATCTATTTTATCAAGTTGAATGCTTATCTCAAACAAAAAATTAGATAAGATTTTTAACAAAATTTACAATGAATGATCTGAAAATGAAAATGTATCCAAAAAATGACTTAAAAATGTGCAAAGTGTGCATTTCACACAAATGAAAGAGTAAATGTAGATATCTAAAGATTATTATTATCTAAACTGCAGTGTCAAACTATAAGTCAGCTTATAGTTATTTAAGCCTGAAAAGATCTCCAATAGAAATATCATATACCATATCCATATTTCAGTTCTAGCCTACTAAATTTTTGGGAATCAATTTATAAGGTAAGATTAAATCTAAACCAAAATGGTGAGCTAAAAATATTGAAACAGACTTTTATGCCAGATTAACTTTTGTGCTGAAATTTAGGATATACATTTTATTAATTATGCAAAAATATGTGACTTTATTTACCATTGTAAATTATGAGATAATTTGAGATGTTAATACTGGTTTTTCAAATGATTAACCATTAAATAAAATTAATATTTTATATTCATGAATATCGAAAAGCCATTATGGTCAGGGAATAAGAGTTTCTTGATATACAAAAAATTTAATGCATTTAAACATTTTTAAAAGTAAAATAATAAGAAATGATATATTCTTTCCATAACATTTCAATTTTTATGCAAAATATGTAATTATAAACATAAAAAATATTTCAACAGAGAAATAAAATTAAAAAAGAAAGAATTAAATAGAACAAACCTGTAACAGTAGTAATTAAAAAAAAACACACCTTTGTAGTAATCCAGCACAGTTTTTATCAGCACATTTTCAACTTAATTTATAGACTATCATCAGATTCAATCATGAAGAAATGGAATTATAAAAATTGAATGATAAAAAGATTGAGTAAGAATTTTAAAATAGCAATTTTATGTAACATTTAGTCAGTGATGCTATCTATAGTTGCATTTAAAGAAAAATATAATCCACTTAAACTGGATCTTAATATTACTTTAAACTGAAGCATTCCTTCAAGTAACATTTCATTTACATTAGATTTTAATACAGTGAGTCTAAGTAATATATGCTTTTTCTTGTGGAAAAAAGTATTTTCCCATTCAAAAACATAAAAATTAGAAAGATAGGTTCCACAATCTCCAAAAATGATAAAATGAATAATAATAGAGTTATTTATTTATTATATTATTAAAAAGTGTCTTTAAGACAACGTTGTTTTTCTGATCCCTTTTCACATTGTAATTCTTGGTAAAAAGCAAAACAGTCTAATTAACAAAAAATTCAACCAAATTCCAGTAAAAAATTATGCAAAATTTATCAATAAACAAACATTTTCAACAGCTTTCAGCTATCATCATCTAGTTAAGCCTCAAAGTTTAAAAATAGAATAAAAGATTGAATGATGATCTTTAAATAATGGTGAAGCACTGTCTGATTGGTCATTGCTATAGTGATATAGAAAACTTGAAGCAACCTCAAATAAATATCTCTGTAGGGCATTAGTATCTTTAAAATTAATTGCAGCATTTTTCTTTTAAGCTTTATACATTTTGCTATCATTATATATTAGAAAAATGTTGTAATTAATTTTTTAAAGATACTACTAACATCATACCTCAGACATGGGAATTTTTATTTGAGCCCCATTTTAATTTTTCTAAACTACTATTTTAATTTTTCATCACTACAGTGACAAGCATTCTGATGGTTCTTCACCATTATTTAAAAATTGATATTTAATGTTATGTTGTATTTTTAAACATTGAGACTTAACTTGACCATGATAGCTGAAAGCTGTTGAAAATGTTTGTTAATTGGTAAATATTACATGTTTTTTTTTTTACTAAAATTTGGTTTAATTTTAATGATTGTATTGTAAAACAATCTAACATTGTCTCCCTAATCATGACATTCCTTTTCATGTTTGGATAATCCTCTCCAAATATTACAAAGCAGGATTCAAAATAATGGAAAGTTTCTTAAGTTATTTATTTATTAGTTTATTTCAGTTGGCAGCTAAGCAAAAGTAGACTGCCAATGAAAATTAATGCTGCTTCTAAGTCATTTTCCAACTGAACAACACTTTATTAATTATTTTAAGATTAAAAATCACTCAAATTTTTTTTTTGCTGGCTTCATATAGATCAGCTACTGATCTGTATGGGCCATCCTAATGCTGTCCATTAATAGCTGTGATATGTTAACAACAACAAAGATTCCATATTTATTGCATAACTGAAGGTATAGTTACTTCTGCATATTGTTCATGCATTGTTATGCTATTTCATTCAATGCAGTCTTGATAACTCATATAAAACTGGAAAAAAGCTTAAGCTATATTAATATTCACAGAATGGAAATATAAATAAATAGGAAACATATGAAACATTAGTAGTTTAAGTCAAATGTGCGCAAACTAAAACATAATCCAAGAGATTTTTATTAAAGTTTCAAAGAGCTGGAAAGATAGAACTGGAAGAAAAAGCTAATTACGACTCAGAAACTAATGATACTGTTATCTCTCTCTAGCTTGCCCTTGTCTCTCACAAGATATTTGATTCAATTAGATTCACTAAAGAACATTTGAACATTTACAACTGATTAAAGTTAATGATTCTTCAAATTATACTTAATTTTCAATTGAAGTTCATAAAATATATTTATATTTTTTACAATAACATCTATAAGAAATTAATTGATAATAATTATTAAAGAAATTAAAAAAATAAAATATAATTACATCATCATTGTTGAAATGAGCATGTTTTACAGTTGTAAAACAAATATTATATTCTTGAATTATTGAAGGATATAAACTGTTAAAATCCACCAGCAATATGTATTTATCATAAAACCCTGAAATTAAATAAATCTTAAATTAGTTTTATTTTGAATTTATAATTTATAAACTGAATATAATCATTAAAATTTAAATATTTGCCTTTTTTTGGTTCAAGAACTAGACCTCCGGTATAAGCTGGCTTTCTACGAGTAGTTTTGTTTACTTTTACATTTTCATCATCCTCATCTGGTTGATTAGCCTTAAAAACCTTTTTCAATTATTTTATTTCTAAGAATAATTTTAAAAATTCCAAAATAACTTACCTTAGTGCTTTTCTTGTTAAAGCTCTTGTCTGGACAAATAAAACCTTTTTCATTAAAAGCATGTAGTAGAAGATATTCATTGCGATCTGAGCGTCCTCCCAATAATGTTTTAGACTAAAATAACATCAATGTCAGCAATCAATATACATGAATTTTGTAGTTAAATTTTAATTATAATTTCAATTTTTTACTACATAGTTACCATTAAATTTCCTGCAATATTTGTAATTTGAAGAGCTAGTGGAAGAACATTTAAATCACACATAATTCTTAACGAAGATTCATTGTTACCCATGATCCAATCAATTAACTTAAACAGATCTTCACATGAACTAAAAATAATTTAAAATTATTACAAAACAAATTAAATGAAAGCAAAAGTAATTAATATTTAATGATAGTGTAATTAAATTCAAAAATAAGTTTTATTTTTGAATCACACAAGATCAGGAAATTAAACAAATTTTTTAAAAATAGCACAACAGGTGTGCTAGGTCTAATATCTGAGAGTGGAAAGATTGAGCATCACCCTTTTGAGCATCAACCTAGCACACCTGTTGTGCTATTCCTCATGTTTTTACTTTGATGAGTAAATACTACATACAAAAATGAGGGGTACCTATGGGTAGTCCCATTTTGGGTGATCTTTGTGAACTGGTTGTACGACAATTGGAGGAACAATCCTTAGTAAACTTCAAACATAATATCCTCATTTATACCCAATATGTTGATGACATTTTGATTATATGGAGAAACAGACCAGATTTGGGATGTGTTAAAAATGTTCAATAATAACAACTATGGATTAACACTAAAATTCTATCAAGAAAGCCACACAGATGTTAATTTCTTGGACATCAAGATTCATGTAGCAGATAATAAGTTCAACACCACAGTGTACTGCAAACCCACTTACATCCCCCTATTCATACCAGCCAACTCTGCTGACCCTTGGTCATATAAGATGTCTGCTTTCTACACACTTGTGGCTAGAGCCCACTCACATTGTACACAGCTCTCAGATACTAACAATAAGCTAAAACAACTGAAGCAAATCGCATCCTAGCATAGGTACAGACCCTCATTTATCAACAATATAATGTCAACATATCAGGCCAGGTCAATCAACACCAATACTAATGTTAACAACACAGAAGAGAAATGGGTAGTCCTAAGTTACGAACTATCCCTCCATCACATACACAGGAGGATGGCCAAGGATTTAAACATACACATAGTGTACAAAAGAAAACCCATTGTATTCCGCCTTTTGTCTAACACGAAGGATGAAACTGAGGATGCAAGAGCACCTAGAGTTTACTGCATCCCACTACAGGATGACAGATTCAACAGGACACTAACATACATTGGTTCCACATACAGATCATTACAAACCCAGTTATGAGATCACAAGTATGACATGGCAAAAGGAAACATCAATACAGCCCTGGCCCAGTATGCCACCAAGCTGGGAATTTCCCCCTTATGGGAGGAGGCAACCCTAATACACAGGGTATTCGACAGAATACATAAGAACATTAGAGGCTGCAGAAATCTAAGGGCCAACATAAGAGGAGTATGCATCAACACAGATTACATTCCTGTACCAAATGCATGGAAGTATTATTTAGACTCTTAAAGGAATATACATTACTTAATATACATCACAGCTGTTGTTTGAACTAATTTTTAAAAAATTTTATAAATTACATGTACAA
The DNA here is from genome assembly GCF_030686945.1 of Centruroides vittatus. Classification (NCBI taxonomy): domain Eukaryota; kingdom Metazoa; phylum Arthropoda; class Arachnida; order Scorpiones; family Buthidae; genus Centruroides; species Centruroides vittatus. Next base: position 2,679,068 of record NW_027120741.1, read on the forward strand.
TTCAGCAACATTCTGTAAATAGAACAGTTACTTTCATTTGACTTTTCCTGATGAAGGCCAATTAACGAGTGGCCAAAAATGTTCAAATGTTGAATTTGGGTGTTTTGCTAGAAATCTGATGTTTAGGTGAGAGGATATTTTTATATTGTAAATAGTTTTACAATATATAAATAATTTAATTATTAAATAATTTTTTTATTTGCAGAGCTAAATAGTTTTGTATCATTAAAATAAATGATTAGGACATGATAAACTATTGACTAGACCAGGCCTGGCAAACCCAAATTGTTTCGTGGGCCACTTTGATCAAGCGTAACATTACGGTGGGCCAAAATTTAGACAAACATGCTTTTAAAAAGTAAAACAAATACAAAATGAATAAGATTTTATTGTTATACCAAGAGTTCATACTCGCACTTACGCATTATAACAATGACACATGCATATTTTCATTTATTTAATTGTTTTGGTATACACATAATGAGAAAAAAAAGTTTTAATAGATATATAATATCACTTAGTGGGCCACACAATTTAATGTGATGGGCCATGGGTTGGCCAGGCCTGGACTAGACTTTTAAAATTATTTATGTTAAAAGATTTCAAATAAGAATCTACCTCTAAAACTGAATTATTGGAATATTTCCTTAGAGGAAAAATGAATTAAATCATTCAAATTATTTTATTTGCATTTTTTTAAATTATCTTATTTATATTTTAGTTTACTGTAAAAAGTTCTTTTATTTTGTAATTCATTGATTACAATCGTTAAAAAGTTTATTCTAAAATATATAGAAAAAATAAAACAATTAAAATCAAAATTAATTTGATAAAAAAATTAAAATTTTATAATATATTAATATTCTTAAAAATACAAAAACAACTATAAAAAAAAAAATCAATATGATAATCAAATAAACTAACTAATTTGTCAGTCACATGTAACCAATATGTATTAATTGAATATTTTAAGGATAATAATATAAACATTATTCTTACTTGTATGTTTTAAAAATGTCATCTGATGACAATTCTATTCTATCTTTATCTAGAACTTGCTTCACTAATTCGGTTAAATCGTAACTCTTACAACGAAGAAGTTCTTTGGCTGATAATTTTACATCACAAAACAAACGACCACATAAAGCATTCTTTTCTCCTATAATTGATTTGTTCTGTTTAAACTGAAATAAAAAATATATATTATCAACGTAATATAATTTTTAACTGGAAGTTATAATGTTTCTCAGTGTAATTCCTGTTCTATAACTGCATAATTATTTTCTTAATCATAATTCATCTTACATGATATATCTTAAAACCTTTTTTAAGAAGTCCAATTTTTTCTTTTGAATTAACTACTTTCAAAAAAGTAGTTTCTCATCTTTAAAATCAAACACACACAGCAATAGTAAGTTGTAATTTTAACAATATTTTTTAAGATTGAATGTAAATACATAAATTCAATATTTTAAATCATCCCCTTGAAAATATCAATATTTAATATGCTAAACAAAATAAATTGAAAAACATTTAAAAGACTAGTGATAATTGAGAATTAAAGATTGAAAAAAAGCATTTTTTATTTATATTAAAATTATAAGATATCTGTGATTACGTTTAAATAATACAATCATTATGTATCTTCATTTTGTTTAAAATACCAAACTCACATGTAGGTAATTTAAAATGCTTGTTTTATGTTAGTTACTTAAAGTCAATCTTAGAAACAACTTATTTATTGTAATCTGGCATTCTTGTTTTCATTTTTATGTAAGATACTTGATTCTAAAAATTAAAATATTTATTTGTTGAAAAAAGTTAATTAAAGAAAAACTTAAACTCTTTAAAGAAAGTCTAAATATTTAAACATACAATCAATTATATACAGTCAAAATTTTATATAACAAAGTCGCAAAATACTGAAAAAATTCGTTATACAGAAATTACACACTTTGGTGTATAAAGTGGAATTTTAACACAGTTTATTCGTTATTTTATGTAATTTAAATTAATATAAAACATAATATAAACATAGTTTTAACTTTAAGTAAATTTACATTTGTGTATTAAAATACAAGTTAGTTTTACTACATTTTGTAAAAAAAACTTGTAATATTTTGTCACATAGAACAATTAAAAAATGTTCTCTCTTCGTATACACTTCACACTTATTAAGAGCATTAAAACTACTTCATCTAAATCAACATAAATGCAGGTTCTGACACATTTTCCTGTAGGTCTCACATCATCGACTAATTCGCAAAATTGATTCGCAATTTGTTATTATGGTTGATAAACTACTTACAGGAATTCCAAACTTTGCTACAATGCCTTTCTTTTCTGTGCTTTTATCAATTTCCCACAACACTTTAACTTTTTTAGTAATGCTTAAACACTATATTAACAGTTCTTCAAATTCCAGCTGGATGACTTATTAAATAAAATAAAATCTCACTAACTTCAAAAATTAGTCCAGCAGTTGTCAAAATAACCATCTTTCTAACATTTTCGACATTCATTAATTGTAAATCATTTATCTGTCAATGATGGAATTTGGACCTAATCTCTCCCCCTTCTTTATAACCTGTAACCACATGGGGGCAGACTACATTATGTTTTAAATGCTAATGACCAGTATTTCTCACATCTGGGCCACAGTGTTACAGAGTTTACAGATTGATACCTGAAATTGAACCTGAATTTGAACTCAACCTAGATGAAGTAATTGACTTTTAATGATAGATGGTCCTTACAAATGAAAAAAAATTTTTCATACAGAAATCTAACTTTGTTATTTAGAAGCAATTTTACATGTATTTTTTAATTGAAAGAGCAGGGTACAATGCAAAAATTTGTTATACAGAGAAATTCACTATACAGAAGTTCGTAATATGAAAATTTGACTGTATATTATAGACATTACTGCCTTTATTTCCTGGACATTGAATAAAACAAAACCAGTTGAGTTGAATAATGTATAATTACTAAAAGTAACTGCTCACTTGGCTAGTTTAGCTAAATCAAAACCTTTAGAGATCTATAAATAAACCAAGTAATAAACAGAAATAAAGATGCTCTTATTTCTTAATATACAAATGTGATCATAATCAGCAATACTTATGTTATATTTTCAAAACCTTTGAATCATTCCTCATTTTTCTAAAATTGCTATTGTATATAAACATTTTATAAATATTTTCTATATTTTACTACTCTGTATGCATATATTTCTATTCATGAAATTCAAATATTTTGAAATTTGTAACTCCTTTTATGAAATTTCTGAAATTTTAATGTGTTACATTTTATTAAATTACATTTGCTTTGTTTTAAATATGAAGATTTGTTAAAAAAGATTAAAATATTTGTTTATTACAATAATCTTTGGTTTTTAGAAATAGTATACAAATAGTCCTCACTTTCAAATATAAAATGCATTCCTAAAAGCGTGTACAAATGTCAAATGCCTGAAAAAATGAGATTGCACATCATAAAGGTGTTCTGTTTCCAGAGAGTCAAATTAAAAATTATAAAATCTTTTATTAAGATAAAAAGTTTTAATTTTTACGGTAAATATGTTACACCTGGTAATGTTATGCAGAGCCAGGCAGAAGTGCATAGGCAATCACTGGAAGGTATGCTGGATAATTGAGAGGCTGAATTAGTGAGAGTTTACTGCATAAAAAAGGATGACAATTGAATACCATAATATGAAATGTCCAGGGTATAATAGTTGCTTTTCTCAATGAGAAATGTTCTCTATGTTTATGTGGTTTAAAAATGATAAAATATTTGAGAAACTATTTATATTAGTTTATGAGTCTTTCTCACAAGAAACTGTAAGAATGATAAGATAATGCCTTTATAGTGAAACCTCACTTAACAAGCATAATTCATTCCAGAACCTTACTCGTAAAGGGAAATACTCGTTAACCAAAACAATTTTTCCCATATAAATTAATGTAAAATACGATAATGTGTTCCATGCCAAAAAAAAAAAAAAATACTCAAATATTTTATGTATAATGTTTATTCAAAGAAAATTATACAATATACATTGTTAAGGAGCATGAATCATCTTCATATTTTCTTCTAGGACAGAATGAATCAACCTGAAATGCCAATTCGATTTGCAGAAAACAAAAAAACTTGTAAAAATATGCCTCATAAACAGCCAAATGATTTTCCAACTTTTTGGGCTATGTAAAGGCTATACTTAAATATTTGAAATTAATTAATTTGACTAGAGGTAGACAGTTATGCTTCCATCTCGTATTAAATTTAATAATTATAAATAATTCATTTTTTAATTTAGACATTTTTAAAATTTAATTTGGAATTGGTCATTAAATTTAATATGAGATGGCAGCATAACTGCCTACCTCTAGTCAAATTAATCAATTTCTAATATTTAATTATAGGCTTTACATACCCAAGAATTTGGCATATTGTTTGGTATGTTTATTATATAACTGGCTATGGTTGTTGATGTTTATATGTAGTATGTCTGAACACAAATTTGGAAAAATGTGTGATCACAAGCGACACTAAGATGCTAGTGGAACGAGTGCTAAACACAGACTGATGTAGCATGCACACAATTTGAGACTGCCCCTCTCCTCGTCATGCGAAACGTCACTCGTTATGTGAAAAGTTGCTTGTTTTATACATTTTTTACAATTTGTTTTGCTTGTTATGCAAATTACTCATTATGAGAGGTTCTCATTAAGCGAGGTTCCACTGTATCTGTGTTTTAAAAAGAAGTATTATATTATTAAATGTTTTTAAATTCAACAGATGATATCAAAATATAAAATCTGAAAAATAAGGACCACTAAAATCAATAGAGCTATTTTTGTGTTGAATCTTTGAATCTTTTATTGTTATTTTTAAAATGAATGATGAAGAACAATTTTCTCACTGAAATGAAAGAAGTTGACTAGAATAATTTTAAAGTAATAAAAAATATTTTATTAACTAAATAAGTTAGTTATTAATATTTTAATAAGATTTTTAATTATCATTAAAAGTTTATCAAAATAAAAAAAATATTAAAAATTTATTTAAAAATCATATCATCAAATATCAGCATGATCAAGATTAAATTATGTTACTGAAATATTCATATATTTATTATATGATACAAAATATATATAATAAATTAAGCATTTCATATAAAACTATAAATAAAAATTGATTTAAAATTAAATATATTATCATAATAAAAAAATATATGTACTTTTATAACAATAAATGCATAAAGAAAAAATAATTTACCCATTGATTAGGCATTCCTGTTCGTTTTAATCTTCCAAAACGTGACCAATGAGAAATTTTATTAACTGTAATCCGATGCATAAGAACATCAATATCAAAGCCAAGAATATCATGACCCTAAATAATTTTAAGAATATTATTTTATATATTTAATGGCTGCAGAAATTCTTTAAATTATTTTAAACCATTTTACTCATAATATTTTTTTTTTTTCAGTAAAGAAATTTATAAATATTTTATTTGGGAATATTTTCAGCTCTCATTCATCAACAATAATATATATTACAAGCTTTTACAATGTTTAATGGAACAAAGCTGAAAAAACAAATACCATACTTTAGATTGTCTGAAATTAAGTATTCACTAATCACTAACTGATTATGCTAGTAATTTATTTACTGACAATGCCTATACAGTTTAAAACAGAATTCCAACTTTTTTAAGTACCATCATATCATTACCATTGATAACATTTAGAGACAAAAAGGAAAATAAATGTTAATTTGTTCAAGAATCTTAATTAGATATTCTTCCTGACATTCCTTTAAAAAAAACATGGTTATCCCAGAATACTTTAACTTTCCAATCACATGTTCAAGTGAATTTATGGCTGATGCAGACTCAATGAAAACTGAAAATGTTCCCAAATAAAATATAAATACATTATTTGGGAAGTTTGTTTTCTTAATAAGCATATTAAAAATATTTTGAATAATGGGATCAAGTTTCATAGACTATAAAAAAACATTTTTTTTTTTTATTTAAGAAACTGCAATCATATGATTCCCTAATGATAAACCAAATAAATTTAAGAATAGTAAAACATTTTAAAAGTCATAATGCACTTTACTGAGAAACTTTCACAAAGAATCAATCATTTTCAGAATATTTTTCACTTTGTTCTCAAACACCTTATTTAAAAATATAAAGACAGAATTCAAACAACAAATATTCATATAATTGTAGCTATTTTAATTGTAAATAACAAATATACAATTTTACTATTTTTGTTTGTGATTTTTTGATTATAATTTTCTGTTTCTTGCTACCTCTTTATTGTTATATTTATGCTTTTTTTTGTGAGATATATGAAATGTTTTTGTTGAAAGAAGTACAGTAATCTCATGCTGTATAGCCTTACTTATTAAATTAAATGTGCAAATAAATAAGTAAATACTCAATTAGAATTAATTTAAACCCTTTAAACTCCAATTCTTGTTTAATTTTGCACTCATGCATATAATCATATCAAAATTCTTAATCAATGTCAAATGTAAAAATATGAAAAAAATAAATTGTGAAAACAAAATGACAGTATTATACAACAGTATAATTCATAATTATATTTAGTAATAACAAAAAATAATATATTTTTACATTTAAAATTATTATTGTATTAAAATATTTTTATTAGTATTTCATACTGAAAATTCTAACATTACTAAGTCACATTTAAGAGAATGCTTAGCCTGAAATTTAAATGTTCAACAATTTTCAATTGTTTTCTTTTGTGTTAAAGAATTTGAATTGTTTATTGAAAATAAATTAACTTTTGAATGCTATTTTCTATTTAAAAATTGGAGAAACTAAATTATTGCAGATTTTAACTTATGTCTAAATCATAATTGTTATTGTAATGTTATACCATATTTATGTTAAGAAGTTACACTAAAAGAAGACTCAAATTTATATTACTACAAATAAATAAAATAAGTAAATAAATAAATAAATAAATATATATATTTATTTATTTACTTACTTTTATATATATATATATATACACATATACATACATACAGTTGACTCCGCATAAGTCGACACCCCAAGGAGAAGTGGAAATGTGTCGAGTTATCTGATATGACAACTAAAACGAAGTTAAAAAAAACCACAAAACTACAATTAGGAAAATACAATAGTGCTTTATACAGTACATGCAATGTATCTCTCTGGCACAAAGTTGGTTTCTATGCCAAGTACCTCAGCAATTTCCATCACTTTTTGTTTCAGTATCGTCCTGAAACAGGAAGATTTGATGAATGAATTTCCTTTAGCCAACGTACCAGAGTATCTTCGACATCTTTATACAGAGACATTCTCTGGTGTTATTGAGACAGCTGTGACAAAGAACCAAGAAAAAGCTTCTTAATTCCTTCAAAATTCCCACTAATGTTGTTCTTAAAAGTTTTTTTTTGTTTTGCAAATTTGGCTTGTGAAGTTTTATTACATTCAAATTCAGACACAAGATCATATTTTTCCTTCAGCGTAAGCATTGTTAGCTTTTAGATACTCATTTCTAACAAAAATGTGAAAAATGTGAATAACGCATGAATGAAAGGTGAGAAAATGCAAGATCAGATTCTGTTATAGATTGTATGTTTTCTTTTTGTTTATCTGTTATTATTTTATATATAAAAATACCTAAAATGTAAAGGTACTTTTATTAATATGTACTGTACATAAATAAATAAGTCAACTCCCATCCTGAAAAAAATGAGTTCACACTGTACAGTAAGCTGTGCGTAGTCGATTTATCAGACGTCTAGACGAGTATGGGACAAAAAAAATATGTCAATTTATCCAGTAGTAATGAGTTAAACGGTGCCAAGTAAACCACAGTTTTTTAACATTAATGCCTACTTAAGTCTGCCGAGACCACAGAAAACTGACTACTTAACCGATGGTGTCTAGTTATACCTATGATGACTTGTACAGACTCGACTGTATATACATACACATACATATATACAAATACGGAATTACACTAAATATATTTTCCAATATTAAATCAGAAATATCATCTAAAAATATTTTAAAATGAAATATAAAACTATATAGACACAGCATAGTACAAAAAACATATTTACAATTTAATAAAATCCACATTCTTACCACTATAACATCAGGATCCATCTTACAAATTTTAGCTAAAAGCAATCCAAGTAATGCTCTTTCAGAATCTGCTAAATCTACTTTTGTGTTCTTATAGTTAGGCAATAATTTCTGGAAACCATAAGGAAACACACAAGTGCTTGGTTTTGAAAATACTAAAAAAAAAAAAAAAATATGAAAAACTATTAAATTTTAATAAAATTACAGTTAAATATACATTATTCTAAATGTTTTTGGTTTTAAAATTTTGAATATTATTAATTAGCATGATTATTATTTTAAATCTTTTGTTTCTTTTTGTTTTCTTACATACAAACATTTATAAAATTCTATTACTTTACTTCTAATTTCAAAAAAGAAAAAAAATTCAAAATAAAATAATTTGTTTCTATTTAAAAATCAAATATTAAATGATTTTTGTTTTCAAAACGTAAAAATATCTTCACATACATATAAATTCAGCTAAATAAAGAATATTCTTATAAATGTCTACAGAATTAAAGCAACGATATTCAAATCACTATCTAATATATTTATAAATTCTAACACTGATATACAGTAGAGCATCGATTATCCGACTCAATTGGGGACTGGGGTTGGTTGGATAACTGAAAAACAGATTACTAATAATGTATTTTTTCATACTTTTCGGTTTAGTATAGTAGTATATTAGTATATCTCATGTAATTAGTATATTAGTATATCGCTATTAACCTACTTCGCGTTGAATTTTCATCGATGACAAGCCTAACAAATTTTTTTTAAAAATAATAATCATCGCTATTGTATCGTTAAAAATTATTTCTTTATTTTGCACAAAATAAATACAAAAATAAAGAATAAATAGAAAATTAAGCCTGGTTTAAATACTGACTTCCCTTTAATGGTCGAGCCAGTGTTGCCAGCTAAAACACGCAGAAATTTAACAAAATAATATTAAAATAGCCAAGACATAGCCAAATATTGTAGCGCCACATCACTAGTAAACATTTGAATTTGCTGACTAGAATGCGGTCGGTTAACCGATGTGTCAGTTGATTGGGAGTTGGATAATCGATGCTTCCTTACTTAAAAATATACATACAGAACAAATGAGCCCTGATACTTAATAATACATGAAAATTTTAATACTTCTTGATACTAAAAATGAATTTTTGAAATAAATAGAACAAAGAAATATAAAATCATTTAAGCATGTGACTAAAAATATAAAAGATTCAGAAGTGTAGAATATTTTCAAGATCCAAAATTTCCTCAAAAATTATTTCACATTACCACACAAAATACTATATTCTAAAATGAATTAATAATTATTTCTATGTAGTTTGAAAAATTCAAATTAAATCATTCAAATAATTAAACTGGCTTATCCTATAATTTGCTACACAACACTAAACTGATAAATTAACTTAAAAATTTTTTAAATTAAAAGAACGTTTTAATTTAAGTACATATCATCATAGGATAGCATATACAGTTATAAACTTGATGTAATAGATTGATTAATGGAAATAAAATTGAAGTTGATGATGACTTATTTTCAGCGTAAAAAGTTAATTAATGAACCTATTTATGACCAAAAACACAAAATTTCTTTACAACAACAATGGTCTCACAATGTTTTTCTGAAAAATTATTTAAGAAATGAATTAATTTTTTGCAAAAAAGTAACTATTTTTCAGAATTTTTGACTTACCATTTCATTATTATTCTTTTTTGAAAATTCAACTGTATTTTTATGAAAAAATAAGAAAAGCATGTTTATAAAATGATAATAAAACTTCTATTTAGCTTAAAATATAAAAATAAAAATACTGAAAGTACAAAATTCTCATTTTCCATCATTTACAATCACCAGTGACAATCCAGAACAATTTTCACTTACAAAGATTGTAAATGACAAAAAATTTTGTATCTTCAGTATAGTTATTTTTATATTTTAAAGTAAATACCATCGGCTAATTTTTAATTTTAATTTTATTTAGTTGTTTAATCAAGATAATTCAGAAAAGTTTTTAAATGCAATTTATTAATTTGTAAACTTTCTCCAAATAGACAACTCCCCCTCAAAGTAAAACTTAATTACCTCACTACAGATTTTTAAGGAATTCTTTATTTTTGTTTTGATTAAACAATTTTTTTTAAGAAAATTACTTCTCATCTCATCTTCAGATCAAATTCTCATTCAGAGATTTTATCTGAAGATAAAAAGTAATTTTCTAAAAAAAATGTTTAATCAAAACAAAAATAAAATCTCTGAAAATCTGTAGAGAGATAATTAATTTTTAATTAATTTTCAAATTTTCTGTGTGGGGAATGAATCCTTCATTTTAATAAAGCTGACAAAATTTCATCCATTAAATAGTGCTGAAAAGTGTTTTGAAATAAAAACAGGATTTTTCTTTTTCAGTGCTTATTATGATTTTTACTGACTAGTTTACTTATAAGATAACACCTACAACTTCATACCATTTAGATACCACTACAATGACTGAGGAGACAAAATTGTTCTGTTAACAATTTTTAAACTATTTCCAAAGTCTATAGACTTTGGAAATAGTTTAAAACTTTAATTTCAAACTTAGCACACTTAGCATAAAATTTTATGAATTTTCATGAATTATACTAAAGCTTAATTGTTCAAAATTCTGTTTAGCTGAAAAACATTGAGATATCTGCAATACATAGTATTTTACATTGTGTTTTATGTGAATTTTTATATATAACCAAAACAAATTAAAATTGACAAAATTACATTAAATGTTAATAGAAACCTTACCAGTAATGATAAAATAACTTTATGGAACAATTTTCATTAAAAAAAATGAAAATATATTAAATATTAGGATGTTTTAGTTAAAACTCTTTGCCATTTAAACTTAATATAGAAAAAATTATTATATTTATAATAATTTAATTTTAATAAAAAATTTAAAAATCAAAACAAAATTAGCATTGTAAAACTGTTCATTCACTTTTTATTTTAAAAATAAATATTTTAATCTTTGAATATTTTGCAACTTACCACAGAAATGAGACTGAAAAGGCTGATTTGGTGCAGATTTATCCAGTGGAAATTTGGAATGAATAAGACAAGATGCAGCAATAATCTAAATCATTTTAAAATATTAATTTATGAAAAGATAATAATAAAACTTTCCCAAACATCATAATATTTAAATTAGAAACACTATCTTCTAATTTTGTTAATTTATCTATAGTAGTATATGCAGCACAAATTTTTTTTTGTGCTGAATACATACATAATAAATATATATTAAATTTTAAATATTTTAATAACCGTAAATAAACCAACTTCGTATTAAATTATTAGTTCTTTTTAAATGAATAAATTTTTTAGAATTTTTACACGTATTCCTCGTGATATTAAAGATTATAATGCCTATGATATTAATAACAACCAAAACTTAATCAATCAAAATAAATTTATTGTAAATATAAATTATTACAACAAAATTTATAAATTCAAATCTCACTCTGACCAGAGATTTTTCACAGATATTATTAAACTATAATAAAACTTAATTTGAAATTTTTATTAATTATTAATGTTATCAATAGAAAGCAATATCCACCTCATATATCTGTAGTCACCATCCTGCAGTCAATACTTGAATCACTTAATTAATTAAATTAACTCAATTCTAATTCTAGAAATGTTTGGTACAATATTATCAGATATTTAAAGTAAATAACCATACTGTGATGTACTACTTGCAATATGATAAAATGAATAAAATATAATATTAAAACCAAACAATTGCTAGATTATACTTGACTATATTACTACAGTACTAATAATAATTAAACGCTAAGTAATTTGGTACTAGCGGTAGGTTTAGGTGTCATCTCTTGCTGAATTTAATAATTATAATTAAATTAATAGTAGTACTAACAATAAATTATTAGCAGTAGTAATATAGCCTGATATAATCTGGCGATCATTTGGCTTTAATATATAACTATCAGGTTTTATATGTTGATATTTGTAAAATATAATATGATATTAAAATGTTTATGTCTAATATTTCATTGAGAAATAGATCTGAAAATATTTGATAACTTAAATTAACTGTACCTCAATATTTTTATATCTCATGCATTTATCATGACTAAAACTGTTCTTAATAGCTTTCAACTTACAATTAAATTTTTTATAGCTATCATACAATATTTATATTAGTAGTTTTCAGAATATGTTCACTTCACTAAATTTTAATTTAATTCTATGAAAAAAAAGAAAATTAGAATTTAATAAATATAAAAATATTATGTATATACAAAGAAAAACTTTGATTCCATTTCTTCTCTGTCATTTTAACACACCAGTGACAGCCCACAAAATTTCACAAACATATTTTAACTTTTTACTTGAATGTATTATTTTGTAAATTTTGGCAAAAACACCAGGACACTAATTTCCATATTTTGCATTTTATTGCAGAGACAGAACCTGTAAAGAAAGGTCGTCTCTGTGTTTATGAAATTTTGTGGGCTGTCACTGGTGTGTTAAAACAACGGAAAAGAAACTGGTTTTTCTTTGTATTTATATAATATTTTTATACTTATTAAATGTAAATACCATTGACCATATTCTAGCTTTTTACTTAGGATTACAATTGTTTTATCACTTAACAGCATGAGTGAATTATGAGGTTGATTGAAACTGATAAATGGAATAAATATGACTCCACTAAAACTACACAATGGATGGAAAGTCTCTAAGCAGGCATTGAGAAAGTGCTATAATTGTTGTAATAATAATGCAATCATAATAAAATTTGTGTGCATGTACAGCAATCAATGAAACTTTATAATTCCCACTTTGGTGATGTGGGCAATGACCAAGACAGACCAAACTCACAGTGGCAAAGAAAGAAAGCTGACTGCTTGTCTGTTCAGGAACAAGTGCAGATTGCTGCATGCTATGAGATGTGGAAATCAGTGGTTGCACTGCAGAGATGGTAGTGTATGGTGAAGGGACATCATGTCACAATCTGTCCAGAAAGAATCAAGAACTGTCATTCAGATCTAAAATGATTGTAAAGTCAGTTGTAGACATACGAAATGGCCATTTATCCACATCATAAAAATCTATGGAAAATGTGTCATCAGTAAATGACACTGGTGCCTACATTGAATTTTTAAGATATGCACCTGTATTTTCATTTAATAATGTACAGGTGAAATAATTTTTATCATCTTTGCATTTGAAATTATAATGATTTCTCATGTCTAGTTACTTTCCACCCACTCTGTTAATTAACTCATTTTATTCAAATTAAAAGAATTTAAATATATTTCATACAATTTATATGAGGTTAAAGACAGAATTCATTCCAATCATAATCATAAGTTATAAGTTGACTGCATTACATTAATCATATATGTAGATAGTCATCATACAAATTATTTTAACTATATTTGTTATTGAAAAATTACTATATTTCACACCTATTGAAAAACAGAGGTGAAATATTAATATGCAAATGCTAATTCACATTTGAAATAAATTTTTTTAAAAATAATAACTTAAGAAAAATTACCTCATTTTGCTGATTATTTGGATTTATAACTGTTTGTAATGATAATGAAAGAACTGTAACTGGTGGGATTAATTCTTTTTCAGTAGCCAAAACAAGATCTTCTGGTTTGGATATTAAAACCTAAAAATTTTTATTTTAATGATTAAATTAAATACAAAACTTAAACATTTCTATAATAAACATTTAGATGAATAACAGTAGTATTTCTAAATTGGTATTAAATCAATCATTGCATTGTTCATTCAATGTATCGTGTGTAGAAATTTTTAATATAATGTAACTTATTTTCATTATTTAAAATAAAAGATCTAAAAATTACCATTACAATAAACAATTTTCAATTAAAACTGAAAAATCTTACCTCAAATTTACACCAACTTACAGGTGGAGTTGAAACAACTATTTACACATTGAAATAAATAAAAATAAAATTAATCACAATAAATAATCTATATGCATTTAAATTACTACATAAAAAGAATTCATTATTTATTAAAATCTTAACTTTATATCTTTACATTCTGAATATCACACTGAATTATTGCAACATTACATATTTTAATGACCAAAACAATAAGATAATACAGACATCCAGATTTTAACCCATTACAATAGGTTTGTAATTGTTTTTGTTGGTTTATAAATAATTTGAAATAATAAGCTGATAAATCTGTTAAATGACTAGATTAATTTGATACTAGATATGTTCTAATCAAACAGAGATGACTTGTGAATGCATTAACACAGAAAAGTCAGGAAACAAAGTGTTACTTATGTAGTAAAATAAAATAAAAGGTTAAACATTTAAATAATAAAACATTGTAAATGATAATGTTGATGAAAGAAAATAGTCTTCATGTTTTTGTTACATAGTTTATACATTTTCTTTCATTTTCAAAAAATAATGATAAAAAAAACCAGTTTTCCATTGGTTTCCATATTTTTTACATTTTTTATCAGCTTAATTAAAGATGTTAAAATTTTTGTCTTAATACAATAAGCAAATATTCATATTTAATGCTAAAATGAAAAGCTACATAACACAGAAATCCTAACATAAAAGTTTTATTCAAAACAGAAAAATAAGCATACATCATCATCCATAACTTTTGGATAATTCCATCTTAAAAAAATCACAAATAAAAATAAATTAATAGCTAACTACAATGTTTAATTTTAAGATAATATGAAATGTTAAATATATAATAATAAAGTAATTACTTACCAGGACACTTAATTTCTAACCAGCAAGGACCTTTCAATTTACAATCTAATAATAACTGTTCTAAACTGGATGTATTTGTACCAAAAATATGAGAAAATGTATTTCCACTAACATCAGCAGGCAAAGCAGGAAAGTTTGCCTAAAATTAAATTTTACTTATCATATAGCCTTCTTTTACTTATATATTTTTTAAATCAACAAATTCTTTTGATTTTTCTTAATACATACTTAGTATAATAATTACATATATTATTCAAACATTTGTTTTTAATTTATCATTTAAAATTATGTAAATTAAGTAAAAATCTAATCGATAAACAAAAATTATTGATTAGATATAATTTTATAAACATTTATTCCAAGGATTAATATAGTAATAGATATATCAGTCAATAATTTATTTTATGTTTAACTATTTGTGACATCATTTCATGTTTAACAAAAACAAGCCTCTGCAGATTTAATTCTTTTACGTCATTAAAGAAAACCTTTATTTCTTCACATTTTCACATATTTTATATACTATTTCCTCACAAGTGAATAACCTTAGGGTGTTACTGCACATGGACAAAAACGACAATCTGATATGAAAATACAATAGCATAGTCCCGGCATTATATTTTTTGAATTGTTAATATTATACACAATTTCCTCATGCACTTATGTTTGTTACACTTCAAATATCACAATACCACCATACATAAAATAAATACAAAGAAAACTTTAGAAATAATAATAGTAATGAGCAATTATTTATTGTGGCATCGTCACAATGCCAGGCTGCAATTTCATATTCATATTTTCTATTTATTTAAGTTCAAATATATGCTCTCAATCTAAAATTAGTAGTCTTCTCCCTGTACATCATACTTTTCCTTTAACAATAGAATTGTTAAAGGAAAAGTATGATGTCAAGTTGAGTCGGTCATCTATCTAAAACCTTTCAGGGAATATTTTTGAATTGAAATAACATGACTTCTGGTTTACATCAGAAGTTCATATATTAATTGGGGCCTGCTCCCTGGAACCTTTCCACATGGTCTTGGCTTTCACATGACTAAATCAATTTTCAAGATTAAAGGACAGACAGCCTGACAGACAACAGTAGGAATTTTTAAGTCTATAATTTTCAAAAATTGAAAATTGTGTGAAAATTTACTGAAATTTACATTAAAATAATTTTTTTGTATGAAAACCTATAAACAATAAAAGAATGTAAGTACTAAGATCAACCATCTCCAGTTGGACTTAGACCTTCCAAGATGGCAGAAATCTTGTAAGCTCCTTTTGTGTCAAATAAATGGTTTCTTGTAAACCCAGAGTCTGTCTGGGTACTGATTGCACCCACATGCGATCCTCAATCCCTTGTCAGTCCATCACATCCTTGTTGGAGACATTACAATTGCAATCCAATAATAATGCAGTAAAATAATAATGTTACACATAAAATCTAAATTAAAATTTCAAAAGTTTGAATCTACATCATCTAACTTCAGTGCCTAGTGTCTTATTCGTTTGGCTATCACCACTCTTGGATATGAAACTTCCAAAGACTTATAAGCTAAACACTAAATTTTCAGATACCCATTTTTTGGAATTACTCAAGAAGAGAGCCCTGTTTTTTAGACAAGGAGCAGTTTGTGTTTAAGGCTACATGTTCACCAAAATTCCATTTGAATTGGAGACCCAAATGTCTGGTGACAGTTTAACATGTTACTTTTGCTTTCCAGATGCCAAACTGATAAGGCTACCGGCACCTGCATTAATTATTAAGTAAAACTGGTGGCAATAAATAATTTGAAGTGACAAAAAAGTTAAAAAATGGCTAAATGGTGGCAATATTTTTAAATTTTCCAGAGCGACCTCTGAATAATGTATAGGTTTAATAGTGTGCTGTTTTTCTCTACAAGAGTTACAGCTTTATGTAATTGTAATGTTTCTTATTTTTTTTATATATATATATAAATATTTCTTGTAGTAGACACTACAATAAATATTTATCTGTATTTATATTCTATTTATGCAGAATATGCTATGGCAATATCTGTAAGGCTTTGTCCTCCCTCTTTACAAACTAGAGTCAGTCTTTCTGTGGATAATTTAGGATGATGCTTGTTATATTTTATTAATGTGCACTTCCATGTGCACAATTTATAACACCAAATAAGTATTAGGATGAAACAAGTGTTTATTGTTTTAAATATGTTGTTATTATTAATGTTGTTATAATTATTATTAGTATTGCAATTAACTTTCAAGCTTTGAGACATGCCAATTCTGATAAAATTAAATAATTGATAATAATATCAATGTTTAAAATAAAAAAAGATCTATTATACATTAAAAAATTTTAACAATTTATACAAAAAAGTAAATCTGAACTGAGCTCTGAAATTCCTATAAAACCAATCTTTCATTGAGGAAATACAGATTATAAAAATACATAATTTAGTTTATAATAAAAAAAATCAAATCTTTTGTTCTACTATTAAAAATACTTATTTAAAAAATCATATCTGTTGAAATTTAAAAATTTATAAAACCACATATGAATGATACATACTGAATATCTCACTTCAAGGTATTTTGCTTTATAAGGAACATCTTTTTTTTCAAAAGCATAACATTTTGATGTAACCTATAAAAAATTAATTGAAAAATTAAATTCTCATAAATACAACATAACAAAAATATATAAGTTTAATTAGTGTATCTATATATTTCCGTATTGTTTAAGATTGATATAAACTCCAGGTATAGTGCTATGTTTAAGAAATGTAGATGACTATTTAATAATTTATAACTCCAAAGAAATCAATAGTAGTGCAATTCTGAAAGTAGCAGAAACTATAGATAAAAATATTAAGTTTGATATCAAAAAGATTGTGAGAATAAATTGAATTTCTTGTGTATCATTTTTGAATGAGCCAACCAACTGAGCCAACCAGTTTCACATACACCATTTTTGAAAAATCTTGTAATATTAAAAAGCAATAGATTTCTGCTCAAACTGCCCAATGAAAACAAAAAGAATGTGTACATTATGGATTTAAAGAAAATTTTTAATAGAACTACATAAGAACAAGATATAATACAAGGAGCAACAAAAGTTAATAAAAAATATTTATTAAATAATTATCCAAACCTAATATTGAAGAAATTGTACAACCACTTCCTCCTTCATAGGTATGATATAAAAAATATTAAACAGGAAGCAGTTTACATAAAAAATATTTTTTTAAAATGCTTAAATAAAATGTGGAAATTTAAATGTATGTATACCCTCACATTATGCAATAAAGTAAAAAATATATTCCACAATAAGATTTGTACAAAAACTAAAAAAGAAAAAACACAGATTATGCAGGTATCATTTATTGTTTACAATGCACATGCCAACCCCCATATTATTACATAGAAGAGAGAGGCAGAACCCTAGGTAAAAGATTAAAAGAACATGATGCTGCTATATGACTTAAACATAAACAATCACCATGGTACCATCACAAAGAACAGACAGATTGCACAATTGATAAAAACCAGATTAAAATTTTACAACATGAAAAGGACCTATACAAAAGGTAATTTAAAGAGCACAGCAATCAAGAATAGTTAACCTGCTAAACAAGTGAAGAGATACAAGTCATCAACAGGTGGTATGAAATCATCTCTTGATTGTGGGTAGGTCAGGGAGCAGTAAATCCCTGGCCAAAAGATGGTTACACTTTAACACAACATGATGCTTACTTTAAACACTAATGGCCTATTATGATTGCAGAAAAAAACCATAATCTAATGTACTGTATCAGTCCATATCAATTGCTGTATGTACTGTTGAAATATGTTCCATATCATGTTCATGTACTTTTGTTTTTAAGATGGTTGATTCAATACAAAGTAAAATATATTACATTCAGTTTTATTATCATTTTTATGTTTAATTAATTTTGTATTTATATCGTGCTCTTAATTTTAGTTACTGATGAAGGGCTGTAAAATGTAAGTTAGCCCAAAATGTATCTAGTTATGTATGTAATCAACCAAAATAAATATAATTAAACCGTAGTTTTGGATCATTGAATTACCATAGCATTCCTATACACCTGCAGATGCAGGATTACAAAATTCCCAAGAATTTTCTAATTAAAAAAGAAGCTGTTTGATGAGTTTATAATTCTAAGTTAAAATCAACATTGTGGTATTTATAATATTTTATGCTACATAAACACACTGTGTTTTCTGAATTCTAATTTAATGCCCACCATTTTTGGACTTTTCTTGATTCCAAAATTGGAGTTCACATTAGAATCAAGTACACAAAGTCAACTTAATGCAATTCATTCATTTCATTTACTTCTCACTCTGCCCAGCAATTTGCAAGTATTACATTATTGGTATAGACATGGCACACATTACAATTTGATGGTCTTTTTGAACTACAGTAAGAAAAGTGAACAATTTCCAACAGTGAATCTCCTATGAAGCTAAGTTTAAGCACAGAGTTATTAGCTATGTTGAAGAACATGTATATGGATATTTTAGTATGATACTATGTATATGAAAAATTTTATGCTGTTGCATATTAACATGAAAGCTCTTAAAACTTTGATTGTAGGTAATTTTGATTGTGATTTTGCATTAGTTGGTAGATCCTCTGTACTTGATAATGGAGTCATAAATGAATATATTCTAAAATGTAATCATCATGCACTGTAAACATGACAATAAACATTTTTCAAAAATGCATTTATTTTTGTTTAAATATATTAACTTCACATGGCTGCATGTTTGGTGATATAGTGTGCACATTACAAGTTAACTATTTTTGATTTTGTTGTCTCCAAAATCAAGTGTGTATCAGATTTGAATTTAGAAAACATGTTATTGATATATTAAATTTTGTAGTAGAGGAAAGAAGTGTAATATATGAAACTAAATGGAGTATAATGAATTTTATTCAGATGAATAGTGTTTAAATTACAGCAAATTTTTATACTTTACAAAATCTATCAGGACAATTTAAATTTTAAAAATAGTAAAATTCACACAAGTATTAGTTTAGAAACAAATAAAATAAACATGGAATTATAAACAACATAAATATAAAATCAAACACAAAGCCAAACATGCCTGATAATATTAAAAAGATAAAATATAATCTACTTATAAATTTCTAATTAATTTTATAAAACTTTTTTAAACCTCATTTGCAGTATCTTGAGAAAAACAATGTATTTAAACAACATATGTCAATCAAAATTAAAACAATTTTTTAAATATGAAATGAACACAAATATTCATAAGAAAAACCAAAAATATTTGAGTTCATTTAAAGTGATCAAAGAGGCTAGAATAAATGATAAAAGTTTATCAAATGATATTGAAATTTTAATTAGGATATTCTAAAGAATATTTGTACTCTCTTTCATACAATAAAATGTAAAACAAGGAGAAATAAAAAAAAATTTAATATGTAATTTACTAAATAAAATCTTAAACAACATACCTTAGTTTTGAATTCATCAATTTTATATTTTTCTGCAATAATATCCTTGAATTCCACATAAACTTCTTTTAATAATTTTGATTCCTCTTGTTCATAAGTTTCAGAAGTATCATCAACACACTGAAATTTAAAACAATGCTTTATTATTCTGATATTAAATTAAAAAATATATACAGTCAACTTGCCTTAAAATGAACACCAATAAAGCAAATTCTCATGCTAAAGTAAATTTTGCTGTTGCTCTAGTAAAATGCCATTGTCACAACGTTAATTTTCACATGATAAAGCCAACAAAAATTTCATCAGAATTCATTAAATCAAACTGTTAATTACCTTCACAACCTCAAAAAATAACCCTATTCCCAATAATTATTAGTTTTAACCAACTAAAAATTTGTTTTCAAAAAGTGAAAATGATAATTCATTTGAAAGAATGTTCAATTAAAAACACCAGCTAAACAGATTAGTAAACATTTTCTACAATTTAATCATTTTGCTCATTTATAATCTTTCATGTTGTATACACAATCTTTTAAATGGATACCTGGATACAAAAATAGTTACCCAATGTTCAGCACTAGCCATGAAGCATACAATAGACTCATATGTAGAAGTGATGGAAGTGGTTAAAGAAGCATGCAAATCAAATGCCAATGATCTGCATCTCAGAAGATCAAAAAAGAGTGTAGTATTTTAAGTATTTTTGGTATCTCATTATTAGTGCATTATGAATTCACTTCAGAAACCAAATTATTAAATAAGGCGTTAATGGTAACTCACAACTTCAAGAACTAATAAGATGTAAAAAAGCAGCCTTTATACAGGAAATTTTATTTTTATTAAAGTAAAAAGAAAACTGTTTTTTTGGTGTGTTTTCAAAAGTTAAGTTAATATAGAAAAATATATAAATTAATGATACATTTGCAAGCAATTTTAATAAAATTTCTTCATCTTCTTCAGATAAAAAAGTTTGATTCTTTTTTCAAATATATTCTTTTGTGTAGAGAAACTGTGGTTTAAATTTACCAAAAAATGCTTTGAGTATATATTTAATGCATATATTTTTTTTGTAAGATTATATTAATTTTAAAAAATGAATACCCAAAAGCAAATTCTTTGCAAATAAAGTTAGTCAAATGAACACAGCATTATCTATGGCAAACAAAGAACTGAATTTTCTATCATTGTAAATTTTCCTATATAAAGTTTGTTCTTTGTAAATGAATGTCTAATAGAATATTTGAATCCTTTTCTTCCTTGATCTCTACTTTTTTCAATCTGACTCCCTGTAAATTTTTGTGTATTTTCAAAGTCAAAGAAATAATAATTTCATCAATTCCATTCAGCAGACATTAAAACTAAGGATGCACTGATAAGCAAAATGGCCAATTACCAATTAATCGGCCACGCATTATCAGTCAATACCGATTAATTGGCCAATTAGTGTTAATAATTTATTGTGTTAGTAGTTAAATAATATTCTGATTGTTATCTCATGAAATCATGTATTCTTAATAAAAATATAAAATTTCATACAATAAAAATAATTTTTAATATAAAGCTATTTTTTTCAGATTCATGTATTAAATTAAAATAATAAATTATTATTTTGAAAATCTTTTAAAATTTAATTAATAGCCAAATCCAAATCCCTCATGGTTTCTAGTATTGCTTGGAAATTCTTTTAAGAAAAATAAAAACAAGAAGTTTTCCAAGTGCAATTTGTGCCAGACTTCTATATTGAGAGGTGGAAATAATTCTAAAACTTTTACCCCCACAAACATGATAAATCATCTCAAAAAATGTCATTATGAAAACTTTTTAAAAGAAACTGGAAAGATGAAAAGAGAAAGTTTCAGAACCAAAGAAGCTGGATGTTCATCAGTAAAAACAGAAACTCATATCCAAAGACAACAACTTTAACTCAATTAATAAAGAAGGAAAAAGTTGTGGGATATAAATGATCAAGGAACCAAAGAAGTTCATTATTTGATTGGCGAAATGATAAGTAAATATACAGCCATTCTCTGTTGTGTGTGATTTAGGATTTCAAAGATTACTAAAAAAAATTGTTCCTAATTACATTATTCCCAACAGAAAACATTTTTCTGAAAATATCATCCCTGATATATTTCAAAAAGTTCAGTCAAAAATTCAGGCAGCTATTGATGATGCAAAATATATTTCTCTAACTGCTGATATTTGAACAGCAACTACAAACAATTCTTTTTTAAGTGTAAGAGCCCATTGGTTGAAAAATGATTTTCAGCAAGAAAGAGCTGTTTTGTGACTTGTTCACTCTGAAGGTTCCCACACAGCTACACAAATCAGTGAACAGATAAACAATGTTCTGGAACAGTATAAGTTGACAAGTGATAAGATATTCTTAGTACTGAGAGATTCTGGAGCAAATATGGTAACTGGAATCAGGAATTGCAGCTTAAAGGCATTATCATGCTTTATACATACACTGCAGCTGACACTAAACAAATGCATACTTTCTCAACAAGATGTGAAAATTATAATCACAGTTAATAGAAATATTGACACACATTTTAATCATTCTGCTGTAGCTGTAAACAAATTGAAAGATTCGCAAAACAAGTTAGGTTTGCAAAAACACAAATTAATTCATGTTTCTACTTGCTGGAATTCTACATACAAGTTGCAAAGAAACTTGGAACAGCAAAAAGCCTATGTTACATATGCTATAGATAATAAAATTCCTACATATCTGTGGTTTATCATTGAAAAAATTGTTCTATCTGTAAAACCATTCAAAGAAATTACTGTGGAAGGTAACAAACAAGAAACCATCTCATCTTCAATGATTCCCACAATAGAGACTGAAATTATTCTTATCAAAAGCAAAGAGCAGTAGCTTCTTTAGTGGCATTAATACTACAATAGGAAGACTAGAAAATTCAATATGGTAGAGAAAATAAAAACATGGACAATTGATAGCTTAGATATTGATAATTCAAAATCTCAAAAAAAATTTAATTCTGAAACTTCTCTTCTGGAGATGATCAAAATGGAGGAGAACCTCTAAAGCCCTGGTCACACTATGTGATTTCCAGCCGCGCAGGTGACCACAACTGCAACAAGCACGAGTCGCACGCGTCTTCTCGTGGTCACACATTGTTCGTTGACATTGCAACTCAGAACACGTGACCCAATAATAAACCAATAAAATTACAGTAGCTTGTTTTTGTCTACTTTCGTGTGTTCACCGACATTTTACGTTCTACTTCAGAGTGTTTACGGAATTTTAGCTACTTTTCTTATCAAAATAGCAAGCAGTTCCTTTTCTGGAATGAATAAAAGAAAAAAGACGATAATTTTGTTAAAACTGGCGAGAATTTACGAAGAGAAAAATAAGAGAAAACATTCATGCTGGGTTAAAACTTGGCGAAATGAAAATAAACGGGCTAAACAATCTCGCTTTCACCAGCTGATGAATGAATTAAGGCTTTCGGATGCCGAAGGTTATAGGGGATATATCCGTATGAATACCAATACTTATATATAATTTAGGCAAAACGTTTCGTAGTTTGACATATCAATTTAGAGTGGGCCATAATTCGATATCAGTCATTATCCCAGAAGTTTTGGATGCTATTTATCAATCTTATAAAAGTGAATATTTGAGGGTTGAAGTGGTTTAGAGGAAAGCTTGAATGATTTAATTCATTTATAATCAATATATTTTTTCTTTTATATCAGCATTTATTTTATTCAATTGTATATTATTAAAAGTAATCAAACTTTTTAAAATAAATCTAACAATAACTTTTATAAATTCAGATTTGATTTATATCAAATATAGCATTTAAATGTACTGAAACTCGGTTAATACAAATGTTATAATCAAGATATGTTGACAAATATACAACACAAAGTATGACGTGGCACAAAGACGTTTTCTGATTGGATGCACGTTTGCAACCGTCACGAGTAGAACAAACTTCTTGTTTCTAGCTGTGGTTGCAGTCGCGCCGGTTTTCAAGGGGATTACTAGTTAACGGGAACAGCCGTCGCGGTTGCAGTCGCCTGTGCGGCTGGAAATCGCATAGTGTGACCAGGGCTTAAGTTTTTCTAATTTATTTGATGAATTAGCTTCTGGTAAATGAAAGAATGAAGAAAAGCATGTTTTTAAAAAGAAAACAAAACAAATGAACAAACATTTCGATCAAGAATTAGAAATATATTTACATTTACCTCTTATACAAAGACATAGTGACCCATTTTTGTGGTGAAATTCAAAATAACTTTTTCCTAATTTGAGCAAAATAGCTATAAAATATCTAAATGCTTCAGCATCTTCCATTGAAAGTAAAAGAATTTTCGGCACTGCAGATAACATTTATGAGCTGGCAAGAAATAGGCTATGCCCTGAAAATGGTAAAATTTTCATGTTTTTGCATTACAATGTAAGGGTTTTAAAGTTTGAATATAAAATTTTTATTTGTTTTATATGTTTAAAGTTTAAACTTTAAATAAAAGAGATAGTTTTGAATAAGTTATATTATACCTTATAATATGTATTGATAAAAGAAATACTTTAAGTTGAAAATTTTTTTTAATATTCAGTTTGTCATGTAATAAATAATACATATATAACAAAAATTGATTATTTTTTATTGCTAGCCTTATATGTAACATTTTAACAAAAATATTAAAATGCAAAATTGGCCAATTATCAAAATTGATCAATAGGAAAACTGGCCAATACTGATTAATCAGGGAAATGGCCGATTACTGATTACTTACCAATTAATCGGTGCATCCTTAATTAAAACTACTCTAGCTAATTATCTCAAAAATCAGAAAAAAAATGAATTTCAGAAATACTTTAATAAACAATGCACAAAAATCAGCAAAAATTTGAATTGTTAAAGTTGGATACTTGGACTGTGATAGAAACTGATGTTATGTAAAAAGTGGTTTGATATGTATAAATAACTTACAATCAAGTTTACTTTCTTTTTTTGGGTGTAATTTTGTCTCAAAAAATTAATTTTATTAATAGCGAGGTTGAGGCTGAAGTTTAATGTGAAAACATGTATGTTGGATGTTCAGCGCCGCTTTCCTGTAAGCCTAGAATTTTGGCAATGGTGTTTGGAAAGTCAGTGGAATCATGCTTGACATTTCAAATGCCATTGTCAAACTTCTAAGCTCACAGGAAAGCGATGCTGAGTGTCCAACGTACACGTTTTCGTTTTTAAAACGTCGGCCTCAACCTCGCTAATAAATTGTAAACTAGAGTATTGTGGTGTTTTCCAAAAATAAACATATTAAGCGAATATCTTAAAATAAAATATAATCTTTTTATGTTTTCATTTCAAAACAAATTTTTATAGTACTTACATTAAAACGTGGTAGTATAAATATTTTCCTTTGAATATTTTCCACTATGACACAACAACTAACAAATGATTCTGCTTTCTCATACCAAATTTTTCCAAAAAGATATACTTTACCTATAAAAAATGTTTTCATATTTATTTGATTATTTTGAAACTATCAATATTGAACTTTAATAACAAATTTATTTTGAAATTATCGTAATTACGAAATTAGTTTATAAATTACATTTTTAAAGACATTTATATAAGCAGATTTCTCTTCGGCTATAATAATTGAATAAATTATTTTAATTTAGTAATTAGAACAATTTACATTTCAGACATATATAAGATTGAAATAAAACATTGTTCAATAAATTCTTGAATGAACAAAATTCAATAAAAATAATAAAACTATCAATTTCACTTACTAAATTCATTGTTAAAACATGATAAATTATTTATATTATCTGCTAAATAATTCTACTGCTTTTAATAATTACAATTTCATAAATTGATATTTTAAAATTATTTTTATAAAATAAAGCATATTTATAAATATTTCACTAATATTAAAAAGAAAGTAGAGAATGGAGAGAGTTAATTAAATATCTCATTGCTTTTATAATAAAACAAATTTTAAAATTATACTTAGGAGTATACAAAATAAGTAAATCTTACAAAAAATATCTATTTTTGTAAGATTTTTTTAACCTATACAATTTTATTATGAAAATATTAGAAAGAAATGATCTTGGTAAAAGATTGGAAAATTGATATTTTGTAAATAGTTTTAGGTAATTGTAAAATTGCCCCCAAGACAAGGTCAATTCCTAATGGCAAGAATATTGAGATCAGATTGTTAATAATTGAAACTAATGATATAGTATTTAATTTAACAATTAATTAATTTTCAATGTTATCTTATTATAGTCTATTGTTTTAGAGGTACATTATAAAACTGACTTTTGTATGCAAACTTTTTCTTTTGGTTTAACAAATTAACATTTTGTAGAAAAAAGTTAAATAATTATTATATAAATAAACAAAGATAAATAAATAAATAAATAAAAAATAATAATAATATATACAAACAAATAAAGAAATAAATACAGAACATGTAAATAAATATACAAGATAAAAACACACAAACGTAGACATTAAAAAATAAAGTTTTTAAGTATCTCTTTATTAATTTCAGTTTATAATGAGACTATTAGTCAATAATATACAAATCATCATCTTAATTGAGTAAAATTTATTAAATTTAAATGGTTTTTCAGCCATTTGATAATTACAGCTGTTACAATATAAGAACCATCTGTTATAAAACATTTTGAGGTAAATAAACTTCTAAACAAATACATCTGAATACAGAAAAATAATATTTGGTGACGATTAAATAAAAGAAAAATTTTAGTTGTGCATACAAATCATTTTAAATGATATATGAGCCTGTGATTATAAAAATGATCTGTCGTATATTTTTCATTTGGAAATATTTCATCTTTTGAATTTGTAAAAATTTTTAAATATTTTTTATCATAAAAAACAAATTTATTTACTCTGCAAAGTATTTTTTTAATGTAATTGTACAATTTTACAAATAATTAGTAAAATAAATTTGATTTCTTCTTACTTTCGGCTTAGACACTCATAATAACCAGCTCATATATAAATTTAAAATGCATTTATTTCTATGGGAAATGATGCAATTTGTATCATACTGTTGTTTTTATACATTTTGTAAATTTTATAAATAAATAAATATAGCTGGCATTTCATTAATTTCTTATAAAACATTTGTATATTTGAATTTTAAATCCACGTAAGATCAAACTTACAATGCTTTTGATCTGTATTCATGCAAATTCCCAACTTTTAGCACATTTATAAGGAGAGTTTATATGCACAATACAAGTATAAAAGACGGCAATAGAGAATTATAATTTATACTGCCAAACAACATGGTTTTTCCAAAATGTCATTTCAAAATTTATCAAATGCATGTTTATGAAATGTAAATTAATATAATATGTTAAAATAAATTAAATTTTCACTTTTATTTATGTATAAAATAATAAAATTAGATAATATGCATCAGAAAATGCAGTTTTACATTGTTGTTTCCATTCATATGTATTTCACAATGTTAATAAATTATCACTTCCAAAACAACAAGTTTGTTTTTCATTGGCTTAGGCCAGTGGTTCCCAACGTTTTCTAGGATGCGGAACACTTTTGTGAGCAATTTTCTTTAGCGGAACACTTACTTAAGTTAATATGAAATACATAAGCTTGTCATCAGTTATTTTATTAGAATTGAGCAGTTATAATTCAAAATCTCTACTCATATTATTAACGCCAATTCTAAGACAGGAAAAAATATACCTAAATAACTTTAATGGGAAACTTGTGCCTGATGTTTTTTACATATTTCATTCAGTTTTTATCATTGTCTTTATCTTATTCGAAATGGTAGTACACTCCATAAGTACGAGTCGTACATATATATTTAAGTTTATGAAAATTTTATGATTTTAATTTTTGATATTCGGTGGCTTGAATACGATTGTACACTTTCCGATTTGCGACTAAATCTGCGGAACACTTGGGAGATGCTTACGAAACACCAGTGTTCCGCGGAACACCGGTTGGGAACAACTGGCTTAGGCATAACAGAAAAAAAATTTGTATATTCTACTATCATATGCATATTTAATTATTAATATTTATTACATACCTGGATGCTTAAAGTAATCTTCATATGCATCAATCCAAAAGAATTTTAGAATTTTTTCATTATTTGTATTGAATGTTAAAGGAAGATTTGAAGAATCTACAACAACTTCAGGTAATGAAACACATTCTGTTGTTGTCAGTCCTAGTAATTGGCTTCTTTTGCTAAATTTCAAAAATAAATTTAATTTCATTATTAAAATTTCAGTTTTTCTTTATTTTACTAAAATTTTTTTCATAATATTTATATACTTCAACAAAAATTAAAATTAATCCAATGAATGTATCCATTTGAGTTCAGCTTATATATCAGAATATATGGTATTTAAATTTGTATATTTTTAATATATTTATAATAATTTAAAAAATATAAAGATTATTACAATCTTTTAAACTTTTTCAGTTGTCTTTACTTATGGTGACTTAAATATTCAAGACTCAATGTCAAAATATTAAGTGCTTTTAAAAAAATATAGTTATGATATATTTAGCAATATTATATCTGTAAAGGCAGTCTTCAATTTCTGAATGTAATGCATTCCTGAAAATGTGCACAAAAATTGAATAAAAGAACTGCATGCTATATAAGAAGTTCCATAAAACAAAGCTAAAAAAAAAATTATAAAATCTAAGAAAGTTTTAATTTTTTAGTGCAAATAATGCATAATACGTTACAACATATAAAACATTATTTAAAATGTTAAAATCATACATTAAACATAAACAATAAAAATTAAATTTCATAAATGATCTAGATGTTTACTAAAAATTATTAACACATTAGCCAAAATCCAAATCATGAAGCCAAAATCAATAGGAGTCAAATGAGGCACATGAAGCCAAAATCGATAGGAGTCAATTGAGAGGTTGCAGCTGACGTTTCCATTGCAAAAATGTGAACATCAAATGTTCAGCGCTGCCATTCTGTAAGTCCAGAAGTTTGACAATAGCATTTGGAACATGATTCCACTGATATTCCAAACACCATTGTCAAACTTCTACATTTACGAAATGGCAGCGTTGAACATCAGACATTCACATTTTTGCAATGAAAACATCAGCTGCAACCTCTCTATTACATAATGGCTCAAAACTTTTGTTTTCAGCAGAGAATATACAAATGAAAATTTGGCATACAAGAAGCAATTTAGGAATTTTAAAGTATCACATATGAAAAAGCAAATTGTCTAAAAGTCAAAGACTGTTGCTGTAAATGATTCAGACATTAATAATATTTAAAAACTTGCCTGTTTTTTATTTCTGTACTTTCTTCTGGAGAAGAACACATTTTATCATCAGGTTTCGTATCTGCATTTACAGTTGTTTCTTCAAAATCCATTTTGTCTTTATTTTCATTTTTATATTCTAAATATTATAAATGGTATTAATATAATCTATTTTAAGTTTAAAAACCAACATTATAATCAAATTTGACACACATGTATCCCTCATACAACATGGTACTTCTACAACACAGTTTTGCTCTAACATGACTGGAAAATTGGAGATATTCCCCATACAACACAGTTTCCAGTTTCACTCTAACACAGTTTGAGAATTTGGAAAATCCTCCTTACAAAATTTTGCAATTTTTAAGAACAAACTTCATTATTCAATATATTTTTCTTGTGTAAGCATGTGTGTCAGTTCAAATTTGCCCAAAGATTTTAGAATATTAAAATTTTCAATTTTTTTTGTGCCTTTTGTCAAGTTTATTTTGATAGTGCAATTTTTTCTTCCTTGTCCCAGCTTACCTATCAACCAGGTGTTGTCATTGCTTTAAGACTTTAGCCTTTAAGACTGTCACTGTGTTTTGTTTTTATAGATCAATCTTTGTATTTAATAAACTTTATTTAAACATGTTTAAGTGTTATTAAACTTGTTTTTAACTGTAGGTAAGTAATCATTTGTAAAAACGACAAACAAAATACGGCAATATCTCTGTACTTGAAGTGTTCCCAACTCAAACAATTCGGTATTTAAACACAAATTCTGGAGAAAAAATTGTTCAGTACTCAATTGAACAAATGCAACCCACTAGAACAAATTTTTAATTAATAAAATAAAATTTTTATTTTCTCATGCATAAAAATTTTTATGGAAAAAATTTAAAAAAATGAAGATGTTGCTGATATTTCTGACTAAGATCAAAAAAACAAGCTCAGAAAATGCACTCGTTTAACTAAAATTAATACTGAAGTGTAATACAGTACTTTTAATTTGTTACTGTTAGTTAATTATTGATTGCTTTAATAAACATATTTCTCTTATTAACAAAAACAAACAGTATACTTTTGTTAATTTTTAAAACCTAACCCTATGTTTTACATTAGTCCTTTATTTTGTATAGAACAGATTTGCATAACACTGCACTTTTTTGAAACATAACTACCATGTTATACAAGGAATACCTGTATTTGAAATATAAACATCATCTCAAAATTCTAAATTAAATAATAATGTCTACTTTATGTAATTTAAAAATATATAGGAATGAAATAATTTTTTCAAATATTAAATAACAATTCATTAAAATGTTAAAATAATAAATTATACTTTATACCAATATTATACATTATAAATTTTTTAAAATGCTATCATAACTCATCCTTGCACTTAAACCAGTGTGATCTCTGATGATGAGACACGTGATCCACAGGTAGATTTAAATTAATAAAAATTAAAATTTTGTCAATGATGATTCACTTTTAATAGTTTACTTCCAATTTAATTATTTATATTTCCATATGTATTCAAAGCATGCTTTTAGATTTATTATGTTATAAATGGCACAGTATGTCCCAAATGTTGGCAATGGCAATACCCACAAAGGTTTTAAAAAAATCAGGCCTATATAACATAGTGATCCGTAGAACTTTTTCAGACATTTTACCGGTCCTTAAGCTTAAAAACTATGAAACAAAATACAATAAACTCTTGTTTCATATTAGATTGAAACAAGAACTTAACATAGATTCTTGTTTTCACAGAGATGGAAAATGGTTAGGTTACCCTAAGATGCACAAAAGTAATTCTGACAATTAATACTCTAATCTAATGCCACTAATGAAACTGATAGTAAGTCAGCAAACCATGCTTCTCCTGCTTGACATTGCAAACACAGAAAACTACACTAAATGCTTCTCACTGTAATGAATATATCAACTTGTATGTATTTTTCTACAATAATGTTTTCAATACTGTATAATACAATTCTGTTCTATATTCAGAAACATTAGACTAAAATGCTATTCATTATATTAAACACATTTCATATTTTTCTGTTAATTGTAAATAGCTACATATCATCTGTAATCATCTGGATCTTTTTGGAATGAAGTGCAAATTTATACAGAACCTGCTGACATACAATCCCTACCTTAAAACAAGACAATATTCTAATTAAAATTACATCCTTATCAAAAAATGAAAACTTTTTGTTAATGATTTGTTTTATATTTTAAAATACATTTTTGTTTGTTTGTTTCTGTTGTAAAAATATTACATACTATTTTATATACATAACATTATAATTTATAATAAAGCTTTCTTTAATGAAAGAATAATAAATAATAATAA
This sequence comes from Centruroides vittatus, assembly GCF_030686945.1. Classification (NCBI taxonomy): domain Eukaryota; kingdom Metazoa; phylum Arthropoda; class Arachnida; order Scorpiones; family Buthidae; genus Centruroides; species Centruroides vittatus. Next base: position 2,711,201 of record NW_027120741.1, read on the forward strand.
TAAACTAATAAATTATCAAAAAATACACTTACGTAAAACCAGATAACCGGAGTGATTAGTATTCGGGTCGCAAACGTTTTCGTAGCCTCTTCTAGGCTCTTCTTCAGGCTTAGTAGTAATAAATTCGAATATATTCCTTTTTGAAAGAAACGAGTTTCGAATTCCGTCACGTGAAAACGTTCCAACATATTTTTTAAACGAAACGATCGCCTTCTGTGTAGCCCATGCGCTTCGAAGCGGCGAAGATGTTAATATTTAAAAATTATCTTCCAGCAGGAACTGCCACGCTGCTGAAAGGGCCAACTCGTCTTTAAAATTGATGCACGTGGTGTTACATCCTGCTCTGTATATTTCCATAGCTTCCAATAATTTGAGATGTTCCGGGTGGTTAGTGGTGAGGATAATGCGAGCTGCGGTAAAGTCCGCCGTGACTTCTTGATCGGTGGCATATGTTGAGAGAGCTGTTGTGAGCCTTTTGTGTGCTATGTCCGCCTTATGTTCTTTAATCCTTATCCCCATTGTACGTTTGGTGGAGCCAATGTAGACCATATCTCTGTCAAATCTGTGGTCTCTGAGGGGGATGGTGTATATTCCCGGTAGTCTGATTGGGTTCGGAGGATCTTTTCCGTTACGGAGTATTTGGAAAATGGTCTGGCATCTTCTGTAGGCTATACGGACTTGACGTTTTTTGGATATCGTAGCATATATCGATTTTAATCGTGGGTTAAAAGTGATAGAAGAGCCTAGAAGAGGCTACGAAAACGTTTGCGACCCGAATACTAATCACTCCGGTTATCTGGTTTTACGTAAGTGTATTTTTTGATTGAATCACCGGTGTGTAAGGAAGATCGACTAATAAATTATTTTTAACATTTGTATTTAATTAAATATATATATATATATATATACACACACATATTACTACAAATAAATACATGTATAATTTTATTAATACTATAATAAAAATTTGTTTATTATAAAGCTGTAAAATGTAATACATAAAAAATCAGGATAATTGTGTTATGATAAGAAACCTGTACAAATTTCCTAAACACCAATAATATGAGAAGCTGAAATAATGTACAAGATAACAGTGTTATACATTATTTCAGCTGTGAATAATAGTGTTAAATATTAGTTATCAAGTAAAATATTTGCCTAGAAAATTATAAACACTTGATATGGCTCTACTGAAATTTAAAAAAAAATAAAAGTTGTAATCCATCAAAAATGACAGGAGAAAAAATAAAACCAATAAGCTGTTTTATAAAATCACTAAATTATTTTTTACAAATACTTAACAATGAGCAAAAGCCTGCTAAAAATAACTGAAGAAATGAAAAATATTGATTTTTAATATAAACCATGCAAGCTTTTTCTATTTTATCATGATTTTTTGTAAAGACTATGTGAGTTTCTCCTAATTTGTCTTAAGTGTAAACTTTTAAGTTCTTTACATTGCAGAAACATAATCCTTGTAAGAAACATAATCCTAAGTCCAAATTCAAAGATTGATCAAATTTGATCAATCTTTGAATTTGGACATGTTCCATTTGTAATGAAAAATGTCATCAACTACAGATAATATTATTCAATGAGTTTTGTACATGCTGTATTCAAGACATAACTTTAATGGTTTAAATACACTTAGAAAATCAATTACTTCCAATGGTGTAGCCTGGCTCAAAGTACAGTGAAAAATGCAATACACTGTACCTCAAATAAAATCTCAGTACTTACTCCAGTACATGATTTAATAAATATTTTCAGCCGTATTTAAGTACCTTCATCAGGAACACAGTTGTTCTATCAAACATAACAAAATTTGTAAAATAAAAAAGGTCTTAAAGTATTCTTCAAGAATATTCCATTTGCCTAGTGACATAATTTAAAAGGAATGTTTCCATATGGGTCAGGATGCATATTCAAAATTATCACAAGAGATCAAAACAAATATTAAATTAACATAAAAATCGCATAATTATCATCCTTAATCCTTAAAAGAATAAAGAATATACCACCATGTGTGTGGTAATGTAAAGCTATCTCTATTAATGCATGTTCGTCTACAGGATGGCCCTATAAATCTCCATCACCTCAACCATACAAAACATGTGTTGGTCAAAGATCTTTCATATGAGTTTAGCACTGGTCCAACATGGGGACACCCTGGGCTCTGAAGCAAACTGACACATTTATTTTTGGAGATGCCATACTTATGTTCATTAATCCTAGCACTGAGGGACCTATATGTGAAGCCAATACAGATGAGACTCCTGTTTAAAGGGATTTGATACATACCAAGAGCATGAGTGTCATCCACAGCATATTGAATCAGTGTTGGAGTAAGTACTGAGATTTTATTTGAGGTAATGACTTGTTTCAGCTTTGGAGTTGTACAAGCAATACATTGTGTTAAGATGTATTAAGTGATAAAAAAAAAAATAATTTTTTGCTCATTACTAAGTCTTTGGAAAGAAATGATCAATTTTACCAGATTACAATAACAAAATCTAAAACAACATGATTCTTCTAAGAAAAATTTAAATTCAAACATGGCTGCCATTAAAACACATACTTCAATAATAAAAAACAGTTTATGTAGAGCAAGTAATATACAAACATAGAATATCATATTATTAGATTTAAACTCTCATACTTATTATTCTTAATTTATGATCTTTAAATTAATTTCTATTACCAGAAAATTAATATTTACCTTCATGCATATCATATTCTTCTAGATTTGTAATGTCATCTAAATCAAATAAATCATCACCTAAAACTTCTTTATAATCTTCTTCAGCTATTACTTTTCTGTAATTTTTAATGCCATCATCATTACACTTTTTCATCTCTTTACTATTATTTGTATTATCAAAATTTATTCTTTGATGATCTGTTGATTTCTGAATTCCGTTCTGTAAAGATGAACTCATGTTAGGTGATGTATTATTTTGGATGCAATTTGAAGCTTCTTTGACTCCAACACTGTCCATTATTTTCTTTTTCACAAATGGATTATAAGGACTTCTGAAAGTAATTAAAATAAATTTAAACTGAAATTAGAAATTAATAAATATCTATAAAACATAACTTTAAATTATCTATACATTTAAGAATTTCTAATCATACAAGATTATACCCATATTTGTTTCATACATTTAACAAAATATTGTATCTTGATACAGAAATGAATTCTTATCAATATATTATACTGAAATACTGTGGTATGTTCTTTACTTTTTAATTAAACAATATATTATTGACATAATATGTGGACTATAGATTATTAAAGAAATATTATCATTAAGCACATCAGAAATTATAGTAATAAAAAAAAAATAGTTTTCAAGCATTACCCATTCAAATAAATTAAAATTACTCTATTAACTATTAAAGGATTCAAAGTATAGTTTTTTTAAAAAATACAGTAGAGCATCAATTATCCAACCCCCGATCAACCGTCACATCGGTTAACCGACCACGTTCTAGTTGGCAAATTCAAATGTCCGCTAGTGATGTAACGCTACAATATTTGGCTATGTCTTGACTACTTTAATATTATTTTTGTTAAATTTTTGCATGTTTTAGCCAGCTAAAACACGCAAAAAAGGCTTATTTAACGCAAGGCTTAATTTTATTTAATGACGCTAACCAATTGCTGTTTTTAAAATGTGTGCAAGATTTAGCGGCCAAAAAAGTGTCAGCTGTGAAGCAAAAGAAAATTTTGGACTTCTTTTTCTAATGTATAGGCCTACTTTATGTAAAATATGTAACCCAAATATATTTTTCAATGTACAGTACACTACTGTATTTATTTTGTGCAAAATAAAGAAATAATTTTTAACGATACAATAGCAACGATTATTATTTTTAAAAAAATTTTGTTTGGCTTAACATCAAAGAAAATTCAACGTGAAGTAAGCAATAGCAATTTACTAATATACTAATTACATGGGATATACTAATATACTATACTAATAATGTATTTTTTCATACTTTTCTGTTATCCGACCAACCCCAGTCCCCAATTGAGTTGGATAATCGATGCTATACTGTAATTTAAGTGATAAACATATTGCAGTTTCTTTAATACAGTGGGTGATTGGTTAACGAACATAATCCATTCCAAGTCTTTGTTCACTATCCGAATTGTTCGTTAAGTGATAAACATATTGCAGTTTCTTTAATACAGTGGGTGATTGGTTAACGAACATAATCCATTCCAAGTCTTTGTTCACTATCCGAATTGTTCGTTAACTGATTATCGATTTACCATAGGTTTTTATGGGAATTTGATTAATTCGTTCTGGAGACCACAAAAAATAAAAAATATGTACTTTCTTACTATGTTTATTTATATAATAATAAAAATACATATATACACAGTCTTGCATTTTTATTAGTCATGTTTTTTTCTGTTTGTGGTTTTAAAGAATCTGTCTAATGTCGATTGCTTTTCTCTCTTCTTCAGAATTTTTCAGAAGTAATTAATGGCATTGTAACTGTAGAGATCCCCAAGCCTATTAACCTCACCATGATTTGGATGCCATTCTAAGACCGTTGTTCTGACATCCTCCCACTTCAAAAAATCTTTAATAGCAGATATCAGCATTAATCCTCTTTTTCAGAAGAAAACATATCTCATCGAGTTTCTTGGTGCTCTTCATTCAAGAGTTCTTGGCATCCTTCTGTCGTCAGATCAGTTTCAAGTTCCATTATGAGTTCTTCAATGTTCTTTATTTCTCAGATGTGATTTTTGTTACTCCTTTAGCTGCTTGAGTCTTCTTGCAAGTCACTTGCTTGAGTTTCTATACAGTATCTTTCTTAGATAAGATTGAACTGCAGCCTACATAGACCTGTTCAAGCCATACTGCCCAACAACATCAGACATCTTCTGCCCACTCTCTACCTTTGCTATTATACTCTCACCTTTCGAAAATGAAAACCCTCTCTCGCAAATACTATGAAAGAATTGTTTCTGTCAGAAAAATAAAAGACTGGAATTAAAGGGAGAGTTTCAAAGTTTGGAGGAATACTATCTGATCAGTATATACTGTGTTAAGTGTCTATGTCGACGTCTCCCGCACTCCAAAACGTTTTGAATTGTTGCCTGAAGACAAGGGAAGACCAATCGATATTCATTATTTTACATCGTTTCTCCTTGTGTTTGTTCTGTGAAGTGTTCATTGTCAACATAAAAATATTTCAAGAAAGTGTCCGTTATCCGATTTGTTCGTTAACCAAACTGTTTGTTAACTGATCACCCACTGTATTTGTATACTAGTTCTAATCTTGTATTATTCATTTACAGACTTTGAAATTGGCAATTATGATTTCTAAAAGAACATTTAAAAGTTTAATTACTTTTTATACATCTGAAAAAGCTATTTATCATGTTTATATTACCTCAGAAATTACAAAATTAGGTAAATTACAATAAAGAATTTATTTTTAATTTTACTCCACTTAAAAATTTTTCTTACTATAATAATTTTACTTACTTAGTAATTTTCATTTCAGAACACTCAATTTTTCTTTTTAAAACTGTTGGTTTAAATATATCTTCTGATTCTTTTTTATTGTGTACTTGCTGTATGATATCTCCAAGTAATTCATCATCATCCAATTTTACATTTGACTATAAAACATAATTTTAAAAAAATATACAAAATTTATTTTTGTACTATATAACAAAAGAATTACTACATCTACTTTTTCTTTTATCAAACAGACAGAATTACACAATTATTATTAAATAAAAATCAACTAATAATGATTTGAAATAAATTTTAAAGAATTAAATATATTTATTGATTAGGGTTGCTAGGTATTTGGAGATAAAATCTGGAAAAAAATGAGTTTTTTCCAAAAGATACGGGACACTTCAATTCCAGAACATGCAGGATATGTTGTATTTTTACTCTATCAGTGACAATACAATACAAGTAAAGAATTAGAGGCCGTACCTTGAGCTTAGCCTTTGAAGTGAAGGATTATGAGGATGGGGAAGAAAGGAAGGAGGAAGTAGGGGGAAGTGGAAAGGGGAGCAAGGTAGATAGGAAAGTGGGAAGTGAGTCACCTGAGCAGGCAACCAGGGTCCGTTACTGGCCAAAGAAAAATTACATATATAGTGTGGGTCGCAGCCCAGCTGAATACAGATATTAGGTTGCTCATAGGATAAGGTTGTGGTTAGATACTGCAAAAATGATAACAGCATGACAAGACAGGCACTACCTGTGACAAAACAGGACATAAAGGCGTGATGGAAACAACACTGTGTGTGACAAAAACAGAACAGGCGCAACACGTAACAATTTTTTTTTTAACTGACTCACGACAGAGAGTATGGTGCGTGGGCATGACAACCAAAACATGAACGCAAAACAAAGTAGGCGCAATGTGCAATAACAGGTGCCAATACACAACAGAGAATGAATGTGGGAGATAAACAAAACTGGGCTTCATGCTGGAAGCCTTCGCACAAAGAAACGGCGTCAAGCAGGTAGATGTCGGCTAGTGGGTAGTTGAAAGCCCACTACGGGTGAAGTCCAGGAGAGTGTGACTGCTGACTCTTTAATGAAAGCAGAGAAGGCCACAAAGGTGTTCTTGGTGTTAAAGAAGTCCAACCAGTTCAGGGCCAGTGGTAGCCCTCGGTGTACTGTACATTGCATTGGCCAGGAGCTTCTGTTGGTTTTTGTACTTTGGGCACATGAAGATGACGTGGAGGGGGTCTCAATGTCCAAAGTGCAGTCACACAACCCATTGCCTTTGAGAAGGAACCTGCATAGGTAGCCTTTAAAATTCCCGTGCCCTGTGACAAACTGAGTTGAGTGATAGTTTGGAATGTAGAAGTCCATTTTCCTTCTGGATTGGAGATTTGGAAGGAAGCCATAAGTGGTCCTACCAGTTAGTTCGAAGTCCCACCTTTTTTTGCTACAGCTGAAAAGTGTGGTCTTGAATATTAGTATGCTCTTATTCCAAGAAAACTTAATAAAAATTTTTTTTTTACATTTTAACTATTTCTGTCACTGACAGAGTAAAAATTTTAAAAAATATACTTTATTGACTTTATTCTAAAAATAATTTTTAGAATAAAGTCTTCCTCTTGCTAGATGGCAGTCAGAAAAAATCCAAGGTAATTCCAGAAAACTGTGACATCTGGCAACCCTATTATTGATAAATATGGCTCAAAACATCAAAGAAATATTTTTTTAATTAAGTTTTCTTGGAATAAGAGCATACTAATATTTATTTTCACATTAAATTCAAAAACTTATTTGTATTTCAGTATTTTTCATTTTGTTTTAATATGTTTAAATATAGAACGTGGTCTAAAGCATTAATGATTATGTTCAGAATTTTTTTATTATTGTTTAAAATTAGATATTAATGATATTAATAACAGAAGTTTCAAAATATCAAAGATTAAAAAAATTTACTGAAAACACTTTGTATTGTTCTAATATTGTAATAATCCTTTCAAAAATTATTTTATTTATATTGAAAAATGATAATAAAATTCTAAAAATTCAATCATAGAATTAAGTCTGTTAAAAAGAATTATCATCTTATTAAGTGAAACTGCTCTATTATTGAAAAAAAAAAGATATTAAAATATCAATCATTGTTATTCTACATTTGTATAAAACATTTTACAAGCATATGTTGTAAATATGATAGATTAGGTAATTGCTGTAGAGCAAATATTGCCTAAGCGAAACACAAGTTGTTTTTCACTTGCCATTGTATATAAAAACTTAAAAATCTATTTACACTATTATTGATTAAGCACGTAAGTGTTTAAAATGAGGCACACTTGTAGTGTGTGTATTTACTGTGTATTTGACATCAAATCAACAATGAGATAAAAGATATCGATATGAAACAATCAACTGTTTTTCTAATAGGGAAAAAAAGTATTTTCTCATGAAATCCCACATTCATGCATGTATAGGCCACATTTTTTTATCCTAAATTTTTTGTCCAACATTAGGGTGCAGTCTGTACTTGAGATAATGAATAATTTTAAAACAATTTATTACCATTAATGTTTTTACATACCTTAGGACTTATAGTGAGATTATTTGGAGGTTTCAGGCCACTAGGGGTGAGATATAAGAAGAAAAAGGCACAAAGGAATGGTGAAAAAGAAAAGGGAGCTGTCTGAGACCCCAACTAAGAAATAACATTATAAGACTATAAAAATTATAATCAATGTCTTCATTGATTATAATTTTTATAGTCTAGTATTTATGCTAGTATTTATGTTCTTCACTCAAAACTTCACTGTCGCTACCAGCATCACTTATCAATTTTGTGATGTTTTCTCAAGAGCATCCTTTGTTTGAATCCACTGCAGCATGTATTTTTTGTCTACATCAAACTTCCTTCCTGTTGCTTGATTTCCATTTTCTTGTGCATAATGAATCACTTGCAATTTTAAACTTTGCTTTGTAACTCACTCTCACTCAACTCACATTTGACATGCACTGAGCAAGCACTTAACAATAAACATTAACCATCCCTTCATTCATATTTGAAATTTTCAGTGTTGCCAAATTTCTGTATACCCATGTCTCTACCCTTGTCCCTTGGTGAAATTCTAAGATATTTTTTTTCAAATATATTGTTTCATAAATGGGATGTGGCTTATATATGTGTAAATATGATAATCAAAATTTTGATATTTGGACATTTGGTGCAATATAAGATTTGAACTCATTAGTTTTATAGTAACTATTCACATTAAAATTTTAGTATAAAATAATATAACCTATTAACATATAATTTATATTATTTTATGCAGATTTAGCTATTTTAACCAGCTCTATTTATAAGATCAGGCCATCAGAATTTTTTCATCATAATTTAGTTTGAAAGATTAAATTGAAATAAACTTCTAAAAACAAAAATATGTAATATATTTGTAAATTCAATAACAAGCTTTCAAGTGAGTATTAAGAAATTTAAAAAATATATATTTTTATCATTTAAAATTACCTCAGATTTTCTTTTTGCAGGTAAAGCCATGAACATGCTTTTTATATCTTTTGGTTTATTTGAAGAAATAGTCTTTTTAGTAGGTGGAGGCTTATATTTTCTTGATTCCTTTTTGATCTTAACATCTATTATAAAGACATTATTTGAAATCAGCAATATGTAATATTTAACGCATAAAAAATACATAATACAGATGAGATATCTTATTAATGAATGGCTAAATATAAAGAAATGAATATACATTTAACATTATTAATAAAACAAAATATATACATCATGTTCTCACTTAACATCGCCAATATGTTCTTGGAAATTGCAATATTAAGAAAAATCACTGTAATGAAACCAATTTCATTATAGGCTAAATAAAATAACAAGATATAATTTGGTTAATTAATTAATATCCCTCTAATTGGGTCATGTTTGCAACGTCCAGCATTTATTTCCTATTCATAAAATCAATTTTACTGTTTATGAAGAAAATTCAACAACAATAATTATAAATGATTACAAATGTACTTATATCTTTCCTAGACGATTTTATAACAAAATAACACTAAACAAAATGACATTAAGTGAGGAATTGCTGTATATCAATTTAATATAGCATTTTGTTCTAGTTTTATCAATTTATATTAAACTAATTTTGTAAATTAAAATTTTTAATATAAAAAAATAAAATGATGGAAAATGTAAAAATCAGAAATATCATTATACAAACACAATATAGTAATTATGTGATATTTTCTTTCAAATGACAAATTTACTTTTCTGAAATAGTAAGGTGAGTCCTAAAACTGAAATTTGATTTGATAATTATAATCTATAATAAAATCTTTGTAAAAGATTATAAAACTTGACACTATTTTTGTGTAATTAAACAAATGTCTGCTAATTTCAGAAAGCTAAACTTTTTATTAAATAAAATAAAATGTCTTTTGTCAAAATCGGACCATCCTCAGTTTAAAATCTTAGATTTAACAGTTTAGAAACGTATAATATAAAATATATAAATTAGAACAAGATTTTTATTCTAATTTATTTTCAAAATTAGCAGGGATTTATTTTGTTATTTATAATAATAAATATTCTACAACTGTTTTATAAAGCATGAATTAAGAAAAAGTAGAAAAACTTTAAATAAGTCAGTGATCAATTCCTGAAAAATGTAATCTTACAGTAATTTTATGAATGAAAACAAATTTACTATTTTCAAAACAAAACATTCGTTTTGAATGATTTAAGTAATAAATAATTTTCAAATTATTGAATATACTTATCATTTCAATATATTTAAAAATATTTTTATTGCATAAAAATCTCTATGCACTAGTTTTCCTAAATATTTTACTGTAATTAAAATTAATTTCATGTTGACAACAAAGATAAAATAAACATCTATCTGATTTTACATGAAATTATAAAATGAATTATAACAGTCAATTATTTTCTCATTACTGCCAATATCAACTTAGTTATAATCAAACTATATAATCTATAATATTGAGGACATGTTGCAAATTAGGCAGCCTTAAAAAAACAGTATCACACTGTATGTGAAAATCATCACAGAAGATCAATTACAGCCAGCCATTGAACATACTGTTCTTCAACTTCAAGTTTTATGGGACCACATTTAGCGGTATCTCCTGTATCACTAATATCTTAGTATATATGTGTGTCTTGTACATATAAAATGTTTGTTGTTTGCAGTTCCAAAAGTGTCAGTGATGGCTTTTGGTACTTTTTTATAAAAATGTCTTCTACATGTTCTGAAATGTCACTATGCCAGATTTTATTGCATTTGGACTGATACATATCTCTCTAGATAGTGTTTTATACATAGATTGATGTATTTTTCTTTAATTTATTTTACAGTATTTAAAAAATTTTAAATTTTTTGTTTGTTAAATAACATTCCAATATACAGTATTCCCAATGGTATATTTAATTTTTAAAATTTTATCTATGAGTGACATGAAAAATAATTCATGATTTAAAAAATAAAATTTTGTTTTAAGATCCAAGACTATAGTTGTAACTAGAATTAATATATTAATTTATATTATTATTAAAAGATAATAGATAAGACATTATTTTTTAAAATTAAGTATACGTCAGTTTGTTGTAGTTTTGATCAGTGATTAATTTACAAATGTTCATTAAAAAAAATATATTAATGAAAATTTATTTAATTATACCTTCATGGCCATCTTCTAAATTATCATCAAAAATTTCTCGACCATCTTCAACATATCCACAACCATCTGAAAAATATATTTACATAACTTATTTAATATAATTAAATATAACAAAAATAAATTAACTTCTTAAGACACGTCAGAATCTTCAAATATATTTAGAACCAGTGTTTGTCAGGACAGTTAGGACAAGTGTCCACTTAAAAAAATTGATATGTATTTTACAATAACTAATGGTTTTTCAAATAATTGATACAGGGTTCTGTTTAATGAAAGAATGTGTCTTTAGAATAGAAATCAGAAATAGTCATCAAAATTATAAGGCTATTTTTATGTGATAATTAACTAACATAATTTGGCAGTAGAACCATTGTGAGCCATTTTGCAATAAATTTGGTAATTAAAAATTAAAAACTAATTTATTTAGAGAAATCTAGAAAATATCTGGCCTGGACTGGAACTCAACTATGCAAGCTAGGCAGATGGAATTACTGATTCTACTAACTGGGCATTTCAAGCAAGATGTTTGCCAATTTTCTCAACACAACTCAATTGATTTGTTCACTTTCTGCTATTTTTTCAAAATTCTCTAAAATTCCTAACTATCAAGAAACTCTGAAATGACAAAAGACAAGAAAATGAAATTGTCCAATTCAATTCAGAATGTCTGATCATTATACCTAATACCTCATTTCGATTATGCAAGGGAGAATGCTAGCACAATCTACAAAAATTTGATGTAGGAAGTGTCAAAATGTTATCTAAAAATGAAACTGTAAAAATTTTGTTTCTCAAGGCAATGACACAATTTTATTGTATAAAAAAATAGTAAAAAAGATAAGCATGATATTTTTAACATGCTATTCATGGGAAGCATGTAATCCATTGTGCTGTCCACTTAAGAGATTTTGGAGTACAGAAAAGATAGGAAATTTTTTGTCCATTGTCTGTAGTAGTAAATAATCCCTTAATAACAATCCTATTACTATGCCAAGACTGGATGGTTTTAGCATATAACTATACTTCTAAGTATAGTTATATGCTAAAACCATGTTTCACTATGTAATATATATGTTCACAGTTTATACATTCCAAGCAGAACAATCTAAAAACAGAAAACTTAATATTTTCATATACAATACATACAATAAAAATTTAATTTGCAAATTAAAAAACTCTACTAATATTAATTAGTTAAAATAAACACTTCTAAGTATAATATTTATCCAATTATAAATTAAAGGATTTCTTTATTAGTAAAATAGATTTTACATGTATATATTAAACAAAGAGTCAAAAGAATGGTCATTGTAATTTTTTTCTTCATTAAAAATAAAATTAAAATTTATTTATATAATTAAAACAACAAAACTGTCCAAAGAAAAGTATCATCATCATAAAATTTTTATTAGATTTAGGTAAAATTTTCAAAGCAAAATGAAGTGTTTAGTAAACTTTGAAATTAATGTTAGAATAAGAAGTTGATGTTTAATTATATAAACTTTGTAAGCAATTAAATATTATGAAAACAAACAAATTTTTATCATATTTTCAAGAAATATTTTAAAAGACAGCTAACCATCATCTACTATCCAATCATCATCCTGACGTTGCTGAACAAGTTTAGAATAAACAGATTCATCAACTTCTTCATATACTGGAGTTTCTTCTTTTAACTAGAAAAAAATATAGTAAAATACAAATCACTAAGACTATATACATAATTATATTAACTTTATTCCAATAGAAAACAGTTAATGATAAATCATAATTTTCATAGAACATGTTTTTATAATAATTTTGAAAAATATATATCTAATGTATTTTCAAAATAATTATAAAAACAAATTTCTGAAAAAATATAAATTAAATTAACTTACGGCTTTTGGTCTATTCTAAATGCATAATAATGGAGGACTGTTTAGATCTGTATTATAACTTTCATGAATTCCAATAATGCTAGCCACTTGGAATTTCAAAATAATAAAAGCATTCCTCCATTTAAACTTCATTTATATTAAATTTATTTATTTACTAACTCAAAATACATATATAATTTTCAATATTTTGTTTTACCTCATACTTATTTTTGCTTCCTTTTAAATTCTTTAAACGTTCTAATGCAGCAAATCGCCCAGTTCTATCAAGACGCTGACGTTTAGAACGTGACTTTGCTAATGAAAATGAGTCATTATCTGAAAATATAAATAAACAAAATTATTTTAAAATAACGAAATTAAAACAAGATTCTCATATAATTCATATAATTAAAAAAAATCTCAATATTATACAGTAATATAAAATATTAGTATCATTAAATCAAGTACCGTCAAGTCAAATTTCATACAAACTATCATCATAATTTATGTAGTAATTGTAAACTTTAAATTTTCTCATTAATATATTATTATTATTATTATTTTAGAATTAGTGTTAAAAATTTAATATAACAAATTTTATTACTAGTACACTAGTATATTTGAGATCCAGTTTTTCCAAAGACAAAACATAATCAACATTTTTTAACATTTTCTTGAAAATTAAGTTTACCACAATTTGAATAAAACTAAAATCATTAAACTTGCATTGAAAATATAGCTGATGATCAATGATTAAATCTAAAACAATTTATTTTTCACTCCAGCATATTATCTATGTATTAGCATAAATGATATGAAAATAAGAATTAAAACAGCCAAACAATTCAAAGATATTATAGAGTTGCTCTATTCCACTTCAAAACTGATTTTAAAATCATTATGTTATTCTGAAATATTTCCTTATTCTTTGTTATAGCACTTTTTTATGGGTTACCTACAAAGAATTCTATCTGTTTTGGAAATGTCTATCATACATGTTTCTTTTAAAAACAAAAAATTAAGAAAAAACACATGATGCAGTTAGAAAATAATTACCAAATATTAAATCAAAAAAGAACATTTTCTTTACAAACAGGAACATAATTATATTACTAATAATAACAAAAATTACAATATATCAAATATTTATATATATGGTATATAATGTCAGATTTTTAACTGAAGGTATTGATGATTTCCATTCCTATTACATTACCAATACTAGAAAATTCTGCTAATAATTGAATTTTACTAAATTATCAATTTTGCTTATAAATTTTTCAAATTTTTACACATGTATTTCATCTTTGATAATTTTCATTAATTTTTCCAATTACATTATTTCCAACATGTCTCAAGGAAACAACGATTATGTTTCTTACCCCAAACATTTACTCTTATCATTATGTAATGGTCTCAATTACTTTAAAGTTCAAATGAGAATCATCACACAATACTATGATATTTGCATTATATAGATGTATACTATAATATGACAATTTAATTCTTGTAATATGGTATATGCCTATATAACACAAATATCATAGTATTATTGTGTGATGATTCTCACTTGAACTTTAAAGCAATTGAGACCATTACATAATTATATTTGGGGTAAGAAGTATAATCATTGTTTTCTTAAGACTCATTGGAAATAATGTAATTGGAAAAGTTAATGAATATTATCAAAGATCAAATACATGGAATAGAATTAAATATTAAAAAAAAAACTAAGGAAAGCAATACAATTTAACTCTAATCTATGTTTACATTGGTTAAAAGTATGCTCATTATTAAACTCATACGCCAATATTGGAATTTTAAAAACTACTTTTGGTCATTTTTTTTGTTTAAAAAATATAAAATAAATGTAATATATTGTACTAAATATAAAACATAAGAAAGATAATATGTAATAAAAACAAACCTGTATCCATGTTAACATTAGACATTATTATCTACTATTAACTTTGGCGCGAATTAGAGTCACCTGACCAAACTATTCTGCGACATCTGTCGGTAGTTATTAAGAAACTAGAAAATAAAAAAATATGTTTTTGTTTTCTTATCTCAATTTTTAAATTTAAATTATGAAAAATAATTGAATATAAATAATACATCATATTTATATAATAAATAATTAAGACAAAAAATTTTTAAGGAAATTATTAAAGTACACAAATTCTTTATGTAAAAAAAAAGGTAATGATACATTCAATTTCAGATACAGTATTATTATTGTTTTATTTGATTACTTTTCCGTACATAAAATACATTTCATAAGAAATTTAATAATTTTTTCTGTGTACATTTTCAAAAGAAAACATTAATTTCCATTAAATCCAACTTATGAACTTGTGTAATCGAATGGAAATTAATATGCCTTTTTAAACATATATATATATATACAAATTTTCGGAATATAGTCTATTCATACACGATTATGTTAAAAGAGAGAATTTTGTATGAATTTTTATTTTTCAGGTAATTTAATTTTTATTACAAAACTCGATATTGTTTAATCCAGTTACAAGTTACTTGGCCTATTTTCAAAGAAACATAAAATTACTAAAAGCAGAAAATAACGTAACTTTTTCTTCTTCTTATTGAATTCAACTTTTTTTTTTTTGTTTGCCAGCTGCAGGGAGAAAACTGCATAGTTTCAACATATACAAAGAAATCCGTTTTAATCAATCCACTAAAAAAAACTCGAAAAATAATCAACAATATTAGACTTCAAGAGGACCGCAAGATGCGGCTATCGGTTTCATCGTAGATGAAGCTACAATCAGAAAAAAACGAGGTCAACTTTATTTTCTTAAATTGAGACCCCCGTTTTTCATTGCACATTACGATTCTACATCAAAACCAAGCAAACTTTTCTCTAAAACATTTTTTTCGAAGAATGCATATATCAGAAATTATGAATGTTTGAAGTTTTACGCGACCGCCACACGGTACACGCGTAAATCTATGGACATCTGTGAAGTTCATTGAAAAAAGAAGAAAAACGCTTAAAAATTGTTAGCAAACTATTATTATTTGGCGGAATCATTCTTTTTCGTCAAATAATCAACTGATACGTAAACTAGCGCAACGGAATGTTGAAACCATCATGAATGTGGTTTTTATTTATATTTTTTATCTCTTTCCGCCCTGCAGGCACTAAGATGGCCTCTTTTAGCAAGTCCTGTTAGGGATGGTGAGGGACGGGGCACGACATATCCAAATGGACCACTCTCGAAAAATTCCTGGGGATTTTTTGACCCGTCCGGTTCCCAGAGCGGTATGCTACCACCTTGACCGCTCGGCTATCCGCCATCATCATGAGTGTGGTAAAGAGGAGACAAAAGATAATGAAGTTGATCTTGTTTCCCCGATTGTGGCGTCGTGTTTGACGAAACGGATTGCCCATTTTGTCCCCTTCCCCTCTTGTAAATCTAATATTTTTGGTTCAATTTTTTTAAAGGATGATAGGATGAGTATTTTCAAGTTATGTCAATAGATTGATTAAAAGAGACTATCCTGTATAAATTGATCATAATTACATTTAACGTTAACCTAAAACTTAAAAAAGTAATCATTTGCATGTAAAACACTAATTAACTCGTTTAACTCGTTCGTTCTTGACCTTGTATTGAATTAATGGAACGTGTCTCACAAAATAGAACAAGTTCGTTTCGCCCACTTTCACGGGTTTTTTGTATCAAGAAAACTAGTCCGAATTTTATTTTATTCATATCAAATTAATTTTACGCAGGGATTTAAAGTAAAATGAATACATTTCTTTAAGAATTTTATTTGCAACAGAATAAAATTTAAAAATTTATTACACAATTCACAATGCAAAAATATCATTTGATAACAATTTAATTTTTAAAAAATATTTTATTAACGATATTATTATACATTGTCTAATCTAATTACTATTACATTAAAACTGGTGAAAAATATAATTTAATGATTATTCATTTCTGTTGAAAGGTAATTTTTTTTCTGTCTATTAATGATGATTTCATAAATTTAATATTAATTGAACATTTTTATTACTCATTTTTATAATTTTGAGAATGATTATTCTAATAAAAATATTCATTACCAATGTAGACATATAATTAAATAATTTCTTTAATTTTTAGATATATTGATTATACATTACAGTGATAATTGCATTCCTAGGTTTGACCGTAAAAAATGTTCTTGAATGGTTTTGATTCGAATACATTGACCGAATGGCCGAAGCGATTAAAATTAACCGACCGCTCTGGGGAACAACTTCTTGGAATTTTTTCATGGACAGTTAGTTCCGAATATGTTGGACCCAGTGGCCTAGCGAAAGTAACTGGCTCCCGGGGCATAACTGGCGCCCGACACTTTATTGGCGCCCCTCTCCCCCTCCAGAAACACATATAGTTTGTCTTAGAGACCATTTGGGCGCCCCTATGCGAGTGGCGCCCGGTGCATGATACACCCCCTTGCACCCCTTTCGGTACGCCACTGGTTGGATCCTATCCTTCACCACCCGACAACACGCGTTGTGGTTTTAATTAGGGTGACCAGATATTCCCTATTTCCGGGGATCGTCCCGGTTTCATCTGTTTTTAATATTGTAGAATCAATCTTTGAGTAGAGCAATTTCATTAATACGTCAATATAATCGATTTATAGATCAATAAATAAGTAAACTTTAAAAAAAAATTAGCCGAAGTTGATTGAACTTCGGTTTTTAGACCCAATTTCACTGATTCTGAATAGCATCCTTTGTTGGATTGTAAGTGATATCGTTGCGTACTTTAGTCGAAGTTATGATGGGCATGAAAAGCGGCCATCTTAGTGTTTGTAGAGGGTAAAGAATTTTAGAATATTCTTGAAATAATAGATAAAGAACATTTTTTATATCTCGATATAATTTTCTTCTAAAAACAATTAATAAATATTAGTTACGCTCTGCGTTGAAGCTTGTATTAAGATATAAACTGCGACGTACCGTATAGCGTAAATTAAAAGAATATTTTTAAAAATAAAAAATTGAACTTTGATAAGATTTAAGCGTAAATTACTTACAATTCTATTTAAAATTCTAAGATAAGATTTAGAGTGCGTCAATTAACGTAAATCATTACAGAAGCCAACGACACATTTAGTTAATTTCTTTCTCAATGAATTAAAATCATCGCGCTTATTTCAAAGAGATATAAAGACTGAACTTTCATTTAAGTGTTTTTTTTTAGTGTTATTCAAACTTTATTAAATGAGATAAAGAATCTATAGTAATTAGAAAGACCTAAATTAGTGTTTTTACAACCCATTAACAGTCTGGTTCTCTACTTATTCTGTTATAATGGCTTTTAGGAATTTAAGTGGAATGTACTGTACTGTACCCGTGGGAATGTAAATTTAGTCGTAGTAAAATTCAGGGAGTACATAATTCAGATAAGATACCGAACTAAATATTTATTAAGATTATTTAATGCATTTTATATCTCATTCTTCAAATTTTTAAAATGAAAACATTTAAATTGGTAATTAAAAGCAGATTTTTTACTTTAAAAAATGCAAGAAAAAATTGCAGAGAGGATTAAATTTTTAGAAAAAGAATTTAGAATAAAAAAAGAACGTTTCTCCAATTGACTTGACCCAATTCTGTACTAAATTTAGTCCATAATATAGGAAAAGAATCGTTCTTTCTTTTACTTTAAATTTAAGAGTGTTACAACAGTTAAAGTAATTGCGTTTGAAATAAACAATTGAACCGACTTGTTCAATGACCATAGAACGGGAAATTTCGCAACAGTTCGGATAGTAAATCTATATATTTTAGTACAAAGTTCATGTCGTAGGTGATTCATTGGCTTCGAAGATTTGTTTATAGAAGGCGCTTTATCAGAGTTTATCTCGTTGGAAAAATCCACCTGTCAGAAAATGCCAGCTAGGCGGTCTCCATCATTCGGTAACCAATAGGCTCTGCTGTGTAATTATGCTATGGTAATTCCCTAGTATCCTCTTTCGACACGCCAGCTTGGCAATCGTACGATTGATGATGACATATTATGACGTTTTCTAGTTTATACAAATATTTATGATTAAAATCGAGTTTTGTTTTATTGCTTAACTCAGTCGTTAGAGAATTAACTGAGGGTGAGATAATAACAGCTCAGTTTTACTTAACTGCTTCTAAACACGTGTAAGTAAAAATTCGTATCTTTAACTCGTTCTACAGTTTGATAGTCATAGTTATGCCGTTTATTATTTATTAATATACATTACTAATGAATTATATTGTTTCATTACCAAATCTACGCCTAACATTCTAATTTTCAAACTAGGTTGAACTTATTAATAATAATCTATTGATATTGACATACACGTATAAGACTAGATTGGGATATGATTTACAAACTGAAATTGACTAATATTAGTCAATTTCAGTTTGTTTCAATGTATTATTAATGTTAAGATAAATTATCATCAATTGTTGTAACTATATATATAAGATCAACAACAATAAACGCTAAAATTTTCATTTTTTAATAAATCGTAAATTAATTCTACATTGATAAACTCATTACTGAAAAGTGCAAGCACCAAGATGTCATCAACATGTATAAGCAGCTATAAATAGTTAAACTGAAGTCTTTATTAAATCTTACACTGAGAATTTATTGTCTTTTCCTTTTGCTCCACTTAAAAACTTCACATAATGTCTTAAAACTTTTCTCCATATTTTTAAATATAACTTTTATATATAATAATTCAATATCATTAATTGAACAATTTATTTTATTTTTTTTAAATTGTTGTAGATTTTTTCTTAGATATAATCACCTGAAAGGTCTTAATCATTTATAGTATTTCCAGTTGTTGTTTTCAAATTATATGTTAGCTATTTGAAGAATTCAATGTTGTTGCTAAAACAGCAGAATTAAAAAATGTATTTTTAAGTAACATATATTAAAAAATTACAAAAATATTTTTATATTAAATTTGTTTAAAGTAATTGAAAATTGATTTTAGAACTCATCAGAATTTTTACATTAAAGTTTAAATTAAAAATCTAATCGGCCATCTGTTGTAAAATACCAAATCTATTGGTCTTTTACAATAGTCTAAAAGACTAGTCGGTCAATCGGCTAAATATTTTATATCCTATGACCAGTTGAAATAAATAAACTTGTGTTTTTTTATTTTATTATTAACTGTCATTTTGGTATTTGATTTATCTCAATGAGTAAGGTGTAGTGAATCAAAAGTGATTTTATATAATAGATTAGAAAAAAAAAGAATTTTAAAAATTTTATTAATGATTTTATCAGTTTTTGCAATCAGAATACTACTGGGTTCAAAAGACATTACTAAAGTAGTAATAGATAAAAATCAGCTGATTAATAATTTAATACACTGTATATTTGATGTATCACATGCATGTCTGCAAGTTTGCACATTTTAAGGATTAATTTAATAGTTGCAAATTTTAATTTACATTAAAGTAAGATGTTTAGTTAAAATTAGGTGATTAGTTAAAATTAGGGATGTGTTAATTAAAATTAGTTGAAGTGATTAATTAATAAATTGAAACTGATAATGCAAATAAACAGAAAACACCAGAATAAGAACTAACTAAAAATCTGAATTTTTTAAAATTAATTATATATGTGTGTGTGTGTGTGTTAACTCTTGCAGTATGTATGATCATAGGAATTTAGATCACTACATTCATAACAATTAAATTTATTAATTTCTATTGGGGTTGCCATTTTGAAGTACATACCAATGCTACACCTGTAGGGGGACAAGACAGAACAAGAGAGAAACTGTCAAAACTAATGCTTTTAGTGCTTCCAGATCTCTTCTGAGAAATATTCTTCAAATATATATACTGTATATATGTTTAAACAGTATATTGTAGAATGTATGTATAATCTTGAATCGACAAATTTGATATTAATATGTATTATATTTTTCTTCTATGTTTTTAATCTGTTTTGACCAGATCCTTTTGTATATTTTTATATTTCTATTAGTTTTTCTTTTGATATCTAAATGTGGGCTACCTTTAGTAGGATATTATTATATCTTAATTCTCTATTTTCCATTTTAATCATATTTTCTGTCCATCTGTCTAATTCTTGTTTTTTATATTTCTGTCTTATAATAAACAGATAAACAAGGAGGATGTATTAAAAATCTAATATTTATTATCAATAGTGATATATAATGATATTGGTAATCAATATAGCTTATTTATCTTTTATTATATAGTTGTAAATAGTTTCATTAATATTTATATAAGTATATACCTTCATAATTGATTCATTTCCATTGTCAAATTTAATAAGAAGTTTGTATATTATAATTTTTTTTGCTGTTAGGATATAAGAATAATTGATGTTGAGTCAACAGTGTAGAAGAGTGAATCAATTTGAAGCATAAATTTGTTATACAGAAATAAAACTGAGAAAGTTATTTTTATACAGAAAACAGATATTAACACTTGCTATCATGCATATATATATTGATAAAACATAATGTTAAGCACTTTTACAACTGCACAGAAGAAAAATAAATTTTGATTGCCAATAATGATATACTGATATGCAAAATTGAACACCTGTATAACAAATTTTCACATTTATAATTGTAAAGGATTTATAAGTCTTCAGATTCTTTCAATAAATAATTTTTCTTTTGGCAAAGTTTAGTTGAAGGGGTCCAATGTAATTACTGATAAATTGTATTCTTTTCATCAAAAACACTTCATGCTTCTAATGCTTACTCCAGTACATAAAATTTAATAAACAACCAACCAACAGCCAAATTAATTGGGCAAGAATTATGCTACAAATATTAAATTTGAAAATTATATGGTCTGGATAATTCCTGCCCTATTAATTTGGCTGTTGGTTGGTTATTTATTTATATATATTGGGTTATTGAGTTCTTTATATACATAAAATTTAATGATTGCACAAATGTTTTCGGCCACTTTAAGGGGACTTCATCAGGTGAGAGAGTGAATTTTGTACATTGAACAAGTTACAAAATTTTGTAACTAAGTGGCTGAAAATCTTTGGTCGTTCATTAAATTTTATATGCTGGAGGTGTGAAGTGTTTTTAATCAACAGTTCCAGTTTTTCATCAAAAATGAAAAAAATATACACACTTTAATAATCGGACAATTGCTACTTAACAACTGGTTATTATTAGATAAAAATGAACACTTTAATAAGAGATCTCATAGTGAATTATAACATCACAAATATCTTTATGAATATGTTTGAGGTCTGATTAAAGTGTATTCAGCTTTTTTCATTTTTCTAATAGTATTACTATTATTTTTTTAATCAAGTCATACCATTTGTTTATGATATGAAACTGTTCTCTCTACAGTTTTAACTGGTCAATCAACTAACCAAGTATATCCTGTGATCAGTTAAAATAAAACAATGAAAATAGTAATTTGTTTATTTTTAAAACAATAATACTAAGGATTAGTATGCTATTAAGCATTATAAGGTGATTGCTGTGTTGCCATTAACTGACATTCATAAGAAAATATGAAATACAGTCAAACCTGTTTTTATGCGGGGGATAGGGACCGCATTAAAAAAAAACGCATTAAAAAAATCTCACGAAACTTCACGAATGGCTGTAAATAATAGTTTTCGCAATACAATTAAAAAATATTTTTTTTATGCGGTCAACAGGGACCGCATAAAAAAAGTCTCACATAGAAAATAACTCAAAACCGTACGAAATAGAATTTATTGACAACAGATGTCAGCACTTGACTGCATCGTCTGGTCTATCGTCTGTTTTACATATTTTTGTCCAGGTGGTGTTTTGTTGACTTAAAAAGTAAATTATTTCATTTTTCGCATATTCGTGCAATAATATTACTATAATAAGTGCATTTATGCTATAATAAGTTTATTTAGCTATAATAAGTCAACGTGAGACATGACGAATCGCACGAAACTAGTCGCCAACTATACCGCACAAATTAAAAATTCGCATTAAAAAAATCGCACAAATAAAAATCGCACATAAAAAGAGCGCATAAAAACAGGTTTGACTGTACTGTGTTTTCTATAATGTAATGTACACTGTTTTTGAGACCTCAAAACCCCAAAAAATGTTAGCTTGCAATGTTCACCCTGCACTGAAAACAGTCATAAAAAGTTAATGTATTTAAACAGTAATAAATGCATTATTTGAAAAGTGTTTTATTTTCATGTTTATAGTGTTACATGATGATCATGTTTATGACTCCATTTTCAGGTACTGTACAAGGGTCTATGAACCAACACAAAATTACAGGCAAAATTACTGTACAATCAATGTCTTAACAAGATTTCATACCAGTATGTAGAAGCATGAAATTTACCAGATACATAGTATCACATTGAAATATCTGTGTAAGTGTTTTTCAGCATAGTGGAATTCTCTGCTTAAACTTAGCTTCATAAGAGATCCATCTGTTGGGCATTGTTCATTTGGCTACAGTCTGTCTATGGAAAGATTCAACGTGGATATTAATCAATGAGCATCAGCCATTGATTGCTTAGTTGTGGCAAGTTCTGGTTTCTTCCTCATTTTTTAAACATGCTACAGCTATTATAAACAGTGTTATGGAAGCTTCACATCTGGCATTGGAATACGAGGAGGTTTGCTATAGTAGTAGTTAAACATGTGATTCTTAACAGTTAATGAATGCTATAAAACATTAACATAATTAATGAAAAAGTCATTCTGCCATCTAGTGAGAGAAAATAAAAAGTTTCATATATTTCCTGATATATTAAGCAAAAAGTGCTGACATCATTAGGGAATGTGCTGATTGGTTTAACTGAAGTGACATCACATATGAAGTTCCTCTCAAGTTGATTCTTGTCATAGACAGACTATAACTGTAGTTTAAAAGATTACCAAATCATTCCAAAACCAAAGTAGAAGGGACCTGTATCATGTATGTATCAATGTCATAATACATATGAATTACTGAGTATAGTGAAAAGCAAACAATTAAGCAGGGTTCATTGAATTGAATTTCTGCCTGATCTTAATGTGCATCTTTTGTTTTTGAGACCAGAAAAGTCCAAAGTAGGTCTATGTTAGAATTGAGTGAACACTATAACAGCATTTAACATTGCAAGTGAATCATTTAAAATTTTTTCCTATAGAAAACATTTCTATGATGTATTATAGACAATTTTGAATGATAAACTTGCATTGTACAGCACATAAGTTACTTTCAAAATCTCAAGAATTCTTTGTGTAATGAATAAATTATTTATTCAATTTAGGATTTTTATTTTTATCGTAATTAACAAATGAATATAATGGGAAAATTTAAAATATATCTATATTTTTCTTTTGATTCCAGAAACTATCATTTTATTGAACTGATAAAAGTAACAAATGCTTTTAGTTTCATTGAAAGTTATTTGTCTTTTTTAGTAACATCTTAGAATTCTAAGAACCCTAAAATAAGTTTAGGCAAATTCTAAGTTTAAATGAGTTATAGTTTGTTAAACATTAATTTTATGTATTTAGTATTTTTGCATTGTTTAAATAAATTTTTTACATTCTGTTTAATATAGTCTTAATATTTTATTAATAATTAGAGTATTAAATGAATGGATAATTTCAACTGTTCTTATTTAAACCTGAACAATGTCAAATATTTCAGTATCTTATATAATATGCAATTATAATAATCACAAAACTTTAACATTTATTTAAAACTTCAGCATTCAAAAAGTAATAAAAGAAAATAACTAACAGTTTACTTTCTAAGTAGATAGTAAATATTTTTAAGTGCTCAAAATATATGACAGTTCAGAAAAAATAAATAACAAGAGAAATTGATTATTTAAATTATCGATTAGCAATGTTAATTTAAATGATTAAATTAATGTTGCTGTCCCATGTGATTTTAAAGTTATAAAATAGAGAAAATCATTAGCATTTAACATCAGATATAATTAGAAATACATAGTCAAGCAAGACTGAATATCATAACTCTCCAACTTTTGTTTTCTGTTAGAGATTATTGCTATTTTGTTATCCCAACTAATCTCTTATCTTGTTTTGTTCAATATTATATGAATTTTACTAAAAGTTCTAAGAGAATGAAATTTTAAATTTTATTCAAGGAAATGAAAAAAATTGAAATGAAATGAAATATTTAAAAATAATATACTACAAAATTAGGTTAATGTTACCTATGGTTCCAAGATGGCGGCTTGTCTCTGATTCCAGCAAGGAAACAGTGGGGACGCACGTTCTAACCTAACCTATTCTAATAAATTACCATAATTATTACCAACAAAATTATTAGAATAGGTTAGGTTAGGATAGGTTAGAATGTGCGTCCCCATGGTTTTCTTGCTGGAATCAGAGACGAGCTGCCATCTTGGAACCATAGGTATCATTAACCCAAAATTATAATATACATAAAAACAAAAAATGTCAAATGCATATTAAATTCTTAAAATTTAAAATATTATACATAAGGATATATCAATATTAATATGTAAATAAAGAAATAGTTTTGGATATAGTTTCTACATTTTACTGTTTTTAAAATTTTTATGAGTTACACTATTATTGAATATTAGTCAGTATTGTGATAAAACTTTCAAGGTTAGAATTATACTAGTTATATTTATTTCATGATTTAAACATTTCAAACTATAAATAGATATGTATTCATCTGTAGCCTAATTCTAATGAAGTAATTTCAGGCATAATATTTAGCTTTTAATTTGTTATTTATACAGGTTGTAATGTTTGTAATATTCTACTGATAGTACTATAGAAAATTTATCTTATAAATGTCCTTTATGAGTAAAAGGATAAGATTAACTATTGTATAAATTATTAGAGATAAGATATATATTAATTGTTTTAGCATATTATTAACTATAAAGATCATTAATAATTAAAACAAACCAATAATTAAATGTAAATTGTAACACTTTTCAATTAAAACCAAATGATTGCTGGATTAGTTTGGACTATATTAATGTTACTAACCATTAATTAAAGTAGTAGTTAATAGCATGTCTATATTGAAGCCTTCTGTATATTGACACAGAATGATTTCAATATACTGTATGGTATACTTTTATATTTGCATTTGATGATGCTATTTTCACATAATGTATTCAAATAAAATTATTAAATTTTATTCTAAATTTTTTTAAAATGTTCATAATTTAAAAATTTCCAATTTTAAATATTGTTTAGTTATTTTTTTTTTATTGAGAACACAAGAAGATTGTTAGACATCATAGAACTTAAAAATAATAACATATAAGTTGCAGGTTATTCACAGGAAATAATCTGTGTTTTAAAGTTGGTTTTAAAACAGATGTGTGTTATCAATTTTAAATTGCAATTATGAGCTCAATCAAAAGTTTTTCCTTTGTCTAAATTTACTAAGAATTTGTGATAGTCTTTACATGCTGTATGTATCTGCTAGCATGATTTTTCTGGAAACCATCAAATTCATATTTCACCTGTAGTTCTTTTCTGTTCATTTTCTGAACATTGGTCTACACTAATTGATATGTATATTTAGACATTCCTACTAAAACTTGGAGATAAATTTCTGATAATTTCTCTATTCTATAGAATGACTTTCAGAGAACTATTTAGAAGCTAACCTGACAATTTTAGCACATACCGTATTTTACGGACTATAAGATGCACCTGAATTTTGGAGGCAATTTTTCGAAGAAAAAAGTGCGTCTTATAGTCCGTAAAATACAGTATTAGTTCTTTACAGTAAATAAAAGCTTAGTGATCATCTCTCAACTTGTGTCATTGGATACATAGTCTGTATAATTTTCTTAGTAAAATTAATGACGTTAACGACAATTTTATTATTGTTTTCAACTTATTTACATACCCATCTACACTGTCTCTATTGGTATTGCATTTGTTCTTGGCAACAGCTTTCTCATTGGCCATTTTGTCACTTCAATCTTGTCTAAATTTCAGAAAGCTCTTCAAACATCAAATATACTACAGAAATTATTCATATTAAAATCTTTTACTATTTAATTATTTTATTTAATTTATTTTAGCCTTTATTATTATTATATATTTATAGTTTATCCAACAAAAGATGAACTTTTCAAAATTGTTTTTGATAAGTTAGTCAGTCTGCATGATGATTAAGACACATGACTTAATACTTATAATGCTGGTGGGCTCTAAACTGTTGCTTTCTTCTTTATCATAAAGTGAATTTTGACAACTAAAATAGAATGTTTAAAATGATATTCTTACCTTGACTGTGTAATGTTCATTTTGTTTAAACACAACAACATTGCTTTGTCAATTTGCTAATGAAATAACATTTTCATTTTAATTCTGTTTAAAAAATGAAGCAAATAAAGTTTAGAAATTATTTTATGTTAATTAAAGTAACATTTGTACATAATTTAAAATATATTATTAATTAGCAAGATTGAGGCCAAAGTTTTAAACACAAAAACGTGTACGTCGGATGTTCAGCACTGCTTTCCTGTAAGCCTAGAAGTTTGGCAATGGGCTTTGGAATGTCAAGCATGATTCCACTGACTTTTCAAATGCTATTGCCAAACTTCTAGGCTTACAGGAAAGTGGTGCTGAACGTTCGACGTACACATTTTTGCATTAAAAACTTTGGCCTCAACCTCGGTAATAACTTTCAAGTTTGAAAACAATAGTAAAGCATATCATTTGTGTAATGGTTTTTAAACAATAAGTGAATGAACAAAATACAATTTCAGTATTTAATTCATTGGCCTAGAAGTTACAATCCATATAAGGAAGTGCATCTTTGGTTGAACAAGTATAATTATTATTAAAGTTTTTGAATACTTATAGCACTTTAGGTAGGTTCATCTCAAACATTTTTTTTTGTTTTCATTTTACTTATTTTTCTAATTATATCTACAATAAATTACTGACAGAAAAAATGAAACGTTTGTGACAATGTCTTCTAAACTGCATATTGGTTAAGTGACATGTTTTCATCTATAACTTTGAAGATATAGAGATCCCTTTTTTCAAAATCTGCTTATACTGTCAATAACTCATTGGCTTTAGCATTCAATGCATTATGCCTACATGCTGGTTTTATGTAGAAATATTTGTGTATAAATTCTTTACAATACAAGCAGGATTTGAAAAAAATTTTAGTTGTTATAGAATAATTTCAGAATTTCATTGTTGATATAATAAAAATCAACTACATTTCGAAAAAATTTAAAAATATACAATTTTTAAAGATATAAAATCTATAATTGAGTATTTTTTTTTTCTTAAAAATTTAATTTATTTATTTGAATAAACTTTTCAAATATCTAAGTTTTAATTGAAAATCATCAATCAAATACACTTAGAATAAAAATACCATATATAATAAACAAGACCTAAATACAGAAAAACCTAGAAAAATAATTGCTTAGTGTTATAATAGTTTTAACTTTATGTATTTGTATGTTTGTATATAATGTATTATATAATAAGCAGCTATATATTAAGTATGTTATTGCATATATCATTTGAACATTTCAAGGCAGACCACTTGTAGGATTTATAGGAATTTGAATTTGAGAGTACATATGAAAATTAAATAAATAAATAAAATTATTTAACTTCTTAACACATCGGGATGAATATAAAATCAACTTTACTTAAACCAAATAACAGGAGCAAAAATGTTCTTGTATTGCAAACGTTTTCAACGCCCCTTCAGGGCTCTTCTTCAGGCTTTTACATAAATCTGTTGCAAGCTGTTCATTCAATTTTTGAATTTCAATTTAGAAGGCATTCGATTTCTGCTTCAAAATGCACACATATTCCAAGATATTCAAATGTCAGATATTAGTATGAGATTCAAAATGCACACTAGTTTCAATTTAAACCATTATAAAACCAGTATAAAATCAAATTCTATCGTCCATTAAGACGTGCCATGCCATGGAAAGCGACATTTCTTCTTTAAAATTAATGCATTTGGACTTGCAACCTGCCTTAAGTATTTCCATTGTCTCCAACACTTTGAGGTGATCATGATGAGGGGTGGTGAGGATGATACGTGCTTTGTTAAAGTCAGCTGTGATGTCTGGGTCCGTCGCGTAAGTCGAAAGGGCCATTGTGCATTTATTGTGTAGTATGTCTGAAAAAAATTATATATATACAGGTAGTTACAAGTAGTTGATACTTTATTAGAATATGAAGTGTTCATATTCTATTAAATAATCATAAATTAATTTTAATATACTTCATTTATTTTTTTTTATCTGGAAAGATGTTAATTAAACATAGATTAAAAATTTAAACTGCAATAAATCTATCAAAAAATTATTGAAATTATAAACAACTTTTTAAAAAATAAATAGAAAATGGAAAAATTATAATTATATATTTGCTTTCCTTTATGAAAATCTTGATTGCAATTTTATTTTTAATCAAATCATATGTGCTTTTTTGTAATCTTGTTATTAGAATTTATAATTGAAATCTTTTTTTAACTGTTTATTTTCATT
Source organism: Centruroides vittatus (assembly GCF_030686945.1). Lineage (NCBI taxonomy): Eukaryota > Metazoa > Arthropoda > Arachnida > Scorpiones > Buthidae > Centruroides > Centruroides vittatus. Next base: position 2,740,814 of record NW_027120741.1, read on the forward strand.
CTAACTATTGTCAATGTTAGGAAATATAAAATCTGCATTTTAATAGGTCTATTTTTAGTTTGCATACTTTGAGTTCACAAACTCTTATTTTATTTTTTCTGTAATTATTAAAATAACGAACACACTAACCTTATGTTTCTCCTACCATCCTGCTGGAAGAAACATAAGGTTAGTGTGTTTGTTATTTTATTTACTTTCCCAATTTCTGGAAGAGTAGAACATTTTTTATTATTATTATTTATTGTTTTTTGTAAAAAAATTTTCTGATAATATCTTTTAAAAATCATAATTTATAAATTTAAAAATGTTTCTCAAAAATTTTAAATTTCTTAAAATTATAATTCTTTGAAAAAATAATAAATAGAACATTTTAATTAAAAAAATATATAAATATAATATATATTTATATTTTTAATGCCGTATTCATATTCATATTTTTGAAATATTTTAATAATTTTATTTATATGACAAAATGTTGAATATAAACTTTTTTTGTTTGTTTTTATATTTAGCATCAAACTTAGTATATTGATAGCTGCTGTAAAAATATTAAATTGTATTAATTAAATACCAGGATTTTAAAATAATTTTAGGTATCATAATATCATTTGTGGATAATGTGTGGCAACCTCCACTGAAAATTCATAGAACAAAGTCTTTGCACAACCTGCACTATTGTCCATCCCATAAGTAAATTTCAGATCGTGCCATCCAGTTTCTGGTCAATCAAAAAGAACACCTTACGACTCCTTGAACCCAGTTTAAGTCCATTCATTTGACGACTATTTACAATTTAATACACACCAATATCTCTTTCTTGCTTCTAACAACACAGTCTTAGGCTAGACTTGTTTCTCCTCATTCCAATGGTTGTGTTGTCTTATATCTAATTTTTGGATCCATTGGCCAACCAATCCGGAGCTGAGCTTTCTATCGGGGCTACCTCGGTTGGCATACCTGTCTCGATTTGTCCAGGATGACTTGCCAACCGACACTTTCCAGAAAATATGCTCCAATGAGTGAAAACTTGACTTAGCTTGTCACTATCAGTTACAGTTAGGGACTAGGGACTTGCATAAGAGTAACATGCAAAAAACAGTCGAGAGGCAGATTGTGCGTTACACATCAGCATAAACAGAGTAACATGGCGGAATGGCAGATGAGTTTCAGTGAGTGTGAGGTCTTTCGCTGTTCAAATGGTGTAAATTTATAACAATATTTGCAAGAACTTTGTTCCATGGTAATTTCACAATTTCTACAAAATTCCTGGACAAAATTAATAGTTCACCCGGACAGTGAGTCAATTCCTGGACTGTCCTGGTGAAAACCGGATAGGTGGTAACACTAGACCTTTACCTTGTGTGTTTACTCCATTTTTTTATTTGAGTGTATCTCAAATGTCCTTTTTTTTAAATCCTATTTCTTGAAATTTAAATAATTTTAATCATTTTTTATTTCTTAATTTTTCTTGTTTTTAAAATAAAATGTAAAAATGCATTATTCAATTTTTAATTTTATTTAATTATTGTTTTTTATTCTCTTTATTTTTCATATTTCTATTTGTTTGTATAATTGTTAATTCAGGGGTAGACATCAGTTGTCCTTCGGGACTAATCTGCTTATTTGTAAAAATAAATAAATATACATCCATTTTATTTTAATTAAATAAATTTATTTATCTCGTAGAGTTAAGCAAATAAACCAAAATGGTAATGATTCCATATTTAGTTTCGATTTAGTTAGCAGTATTGCAGAAAATAATGCTGTTGTGTAAAACAAGGAAAATCATTGCACAATCAAGCTAGTGCTATCATTTTAAGTTTATATAATTATTTTAATTGTCAAAATTTGTTTTGTAGCAATAATAAGAAGAGTAATTTGTTAATATATAGTAAATTTGTTTATAAATAATAACTCAACAAACTTGATTTTACAATACTGTGCTGATGTGTTGCTAGTAATGCATCTACATGGTAAGTAGAAGTTGCAGGTTTGAGTCCCACTGTGGACTGATTCTTTTCTTTCAAAAATTCTAAATGAAAATTATAATGAAAAAATTTATTATAATTATTAAAATTAGCACAAGATGGAAGTTTAACTGCCTACTTCTAGACAAATTATTCATGTCTAATTATTAACTTATCCTAATTGTTAGCCTGAAAATTTGGTAGATTGTCTGGCTATAAGAAATTTGAGTCCATTTTTAAACAACTCTTTAAAAAGATGACGTTATATACAGAGGAAGGAATTAACCAGAAATTTATCATCTGTTGAGATAAAAGTTCAAGTAGAAATGGCTAATAATAATAATAATAATAATAATAGATAGAGTACTGTATATATTGATATACAGAAAATGAATGGGACAGAATTAAAGCAAGATTTGCATATCTGTTTTTAGTGGTTTTGAGAAAAAGTGCAATGGCAGATGAATGTATCTTGATACATGAAGAATTTTTACATTTTCTAAATATTCCTTAATGACTTTACTTAAAGGAAAAGTGCATAACCTGTAATCACTTTCAAATTGACTTTTTGAACACATTTTGTGCTGAGTTATCAGCACACAATTATGTTAGTACTTGTAATAATTTATTTTCTGCCCTGAATACTGTCATCAGGAAACTGTTTTCTTGTTTATTTTAACATAAAATATGTTAACATAAATGAGAAAACATTTCCTGATTAAAATTCTAAATAATACGTTAAAGAAGTTTTTTGAGTTCAGCAATTTTATTTCATGTGAATGCTTTGAAAGTCTTTACTAGCTAAAATAATAATGAAAAAAATTTTAAATTTTTGTAATGTCAATCTGATGCATTCAAACAGCAAGCAAACATATTTTGTTTGAACATTTAAAAGATTTTAAAATTTAATTGTGTAGCAAATTAATTCATTGCTGTTAGTTTGAATATTTTAAAATGTGTGTTTAATTTATTGGTATTTTGTAATTCAGTTCAATTAGTTTGTAATTTTGTTGTTGTTCTTAAAAGCCTAAAGATGGCCAGGGCCCACCAGTGGCCAAGTGGTCTTCGTACCCTGAACACTGGGAGTTCAGTCATGGGTTTGTACCTTGCTTGGACAGGCTGGCCACATGGAGTTTTCCAGATTTTCTCCTTGTCTGTAATGCCTAAATAGGGGCCAGTTTTCCTTAAAAGACCTTCTGGAAGGCATCTCCCTAGACAGATCACCCAAGTGTTGCATTGCCATAACTAAACAAACAAACAAACAAATGAAGATGGCCAGTGAAGAATACCTAAACATTCACACAAAATAAATTAATTGCTGGAACCAAAGGTTCTTTGATATGTTACTAAATTAACCAATTTATATTATATAATATTTAAATATTTCCTAAATATTTCTTCCAAGTGAAAACAGATTTTTAAAAAGTTTGTTAAAAATTTAATATTAAAAATAAAACAATTAATGAAATATTTTGAACTTCACTATTTTAATTTGTAATTCAGAAAATTACTTTAATTACTACTATTAAATTTAAAATAGTTTCTTTTACTGTAAACAAATTGTTACAGACTGTACAATTAAATATAAAGTTTACCAGTTTATAAATATAGAATCTAAAATATTCTTATCAAAATTTTATAAAATGTTGATTCAGTTCATAAATTGTGTGTGTAAACAATTTATATCTAATAAATTGATATGATATCTGATAAAACCTAGATTTTATTGTTTACTTTTTTATTTCAAAGAAGCTAAAATTATATTTTTTCTGACGTTTCCAGCTAGCAATAATATATAATAAAAATTTTCTTTTAGAAAAATACAGAGTAAAAATAATAATAGATATTATGCTAATGGATAAAATATTTAGATATGTTTATTTTTATGCTATCCAATTCCAGTAAAACTTCAATGATTTTTAATAAAATAAACATAAAGACAAATTTTAAATTTCAAAATATAAAATGTCAATTTACTAACAACATATTTATATATACTTAAATATTTCATAAATGTATTACCTTTTGCAGATAAACAAGATATAAAGAAAAGACAAAAAACAAATTGTTTACAATTTGTCAATAGAATTTTAAATTATCAATGTGTTTATATAAAAGTTCGGTAATTTTGTTTTTCTTATCATTATTTATTCCATATGAGTTAGGAAATAATTCATTGCATCTTCTCTTTAAGTTTGTTTTTGTAAATACCTCAATTCCAAGTTTTATTTCAATGACATAAAATAAGTAATTATCTGTATATTACTGAATATTGCACAACTATAATTTGCTTCTTTAAGTAAGATGTTCAAAAGTTTTCTATTTGGCATTTTTGTTTAATATCTACTGATTTTTATAATAATATCAAAAGAAATTTTTAATGTACCTCTAAACTGAGAAATATACAGTACATAATAGTATATAATAAATACAGCTAACCTTATAATTATTACAAATATCAAATGAACAGCCAGATTCCTTTATTAAGCTATTAAGACTAAAAAATTACTAAGCAATTTGGAAGGGAGGGGGGGCCACAAGGCTGCCACTTCTTGTAAAATATATTACATTAAAATGACAATTCTTACTTTTAATAGCAATAAGTGTTTATTCTATTAATTAACTTGATTTAAAAAAATTAAAAGCTTTTAATTTCTATATTGTGGTATAACAAGTTTTTTCATTTAGATTCTGTATTTTATCATAATAGTTATCTTAAATAAAATGAATTAATACTATAATAAGTTGTATGTATTGAAAAAATTAAGTTTAAATCCAAAATAATATATCATCAAATGTAATTTTTTTAAACTTATTATTTGTGCATAAATAATATAATTTTATTTTATAGTTTTTAGTATAATTGAAGAATAAAATGGGCAGCAGAAAACGTACACATCAAGATGTTTATTCTGAAGCAAATATATCTTTGTCTGAATATCAATCTCCGCCCTCAAAACGTGCTCTTAATAATAGAGTAAGTTTATTACTATAAAATTTACAAAAATAATATATAGATTAATTATTTGTGGAAACTAAAATTTTAACTATGATCAATAATATAATTTAAATTACCATACAAGTTTATATATATTCCTAATGATAATTATATAATAAATTCAAATCATTTAAAACAGCAGTAAATATATAATTTAAAAAAAAAAAATATTTTTTTTTCTTGAACAAAAAGGAACTTATTTTAATTATTATTATGCTAAAATTTTAAAATTATTTATCTGAATTGTACAGAATTAAAAATACATTAATTTTGGCAATTATTAATGCTTTTAATTGTTTGTTTAAAAATTTATCTATTCAGGAGTCTGTTATATAGTCAGAATGACCAGGTCATAAATACAAAAGATCTACAGGAAGTATATCTTAAAAAGATACAATGCTTGCAGGTGATGTGTAGGAAATGCCATATCATTCATGAGACTCTATAACACATTATATTGAGTTGCGTGCTTTTAACACAAGCTTGACTACTGTCATTGATTTAACTAAATAGCAAATATAATGCATGGTTTGCTTCTAAACAAACATATACTACTATACGTGCAGGAACCATATTACAAATACATACCTCAGCTATACAAGACAACACACAAAATATACTACAGTGGAACCTCGGTATACGTCTGCTTTAGAATACGTTCAATTCGGAATACGTCCTGTTTGGATGAAACAAATTTTGCTCAGTATACGACTTTTGTTCGGTATACAACTTAATTCAATTATACGCGCCATCTAGGAACAAGTAGCACTATCGGTGTACTAGACCAGACTAGACGTTCGCGGTCCCACGGTTTATAACTTTGTTAAATTTATTCTGATTTTGATTTGTAAGTAAAATTTTATTATTTTTATTAATCATGAATTGCAAAAAGGCAAATGAAAAGCAACAGAAAAGTAAAAAAAAAATGACTAGAATCACAATGGAACTGAAAAAAAAGATTGTTGAGAAATATGAAGGTGGCAGGGGTGTTTGAGATTCAACTGTTGCATACCGTATTCCGAGAACGACGATATCGACAATTGTGAAAAATAAAGACATTATTAAATCTGCTAACATTGCGAAAGGGGTTTAATCAATTTCTAAACAGATTATTAGTATTAAGGAGAATTTGATTTGATTTTGATTTAATGATTTAAATAATATAATACAATATACTGTAATAACTTTAAAAATCTATAATAAAATTTATTCTTTTATTAATGTGCTCAAACAGTTTTTAAATTATTTTACAACCCCATTAATATATCATATCAAGAGGGTTTTTTTAAACATGAGAACGGATTAATCATTTTTACATTACTTCTTATGGGAAAGGTTGGTTCAGTATACGTTCTATTCGGTATAAGTCCAAACATCAGGAACGGATTAAGGCTTATACCAAGGTTCCACTGTATAACCAAGCTGTAATCAGACAAAACAATCTCATACAGACCAAATATCACATTCATTGACAAACAAAACAAAAAATCACATACATCATAGACATGGCTTGTACCAAATACACACAATATATAAGATGCCCTTTAAAAAATACTCTGCAGTTTTGTCTGAAAAATGCTCATAAACTCCTCATACAACTCTTCATTACTTTTTGAAAGTTTTTTTTTGGATTTGGAAACATAATAATCACTAGGAGCCAGGTCTGGGCTGTAGGGTGGATGATCAAGCTCCTCAAACCCACATTTCTTCACAGCAGCCTTCATAATGGCAGCCATGTGCACTGGTGCATTGTTCTGCAAGAGGCAAACATGATGAAAATTAATGTAACAAGTCTAACTAAAATGAATGTTTTCAAGTGACTTATGAAAATTGGTGGAAAAACTGTTTTATTAGTTCATATACAGGTGATATTATGATTATTTAATTCTTATCATATCTAAAATATAGTTAGTCTGGAAACTTTTGGTGCCTACCTCATACACTAAAAAAAATTACTAAATACTCAGAACTTGCCTTAATACAGTGTCTTAGGAGAATGGATAAAATACTTATTGTGCTTACCTGCACTAAAAAGTTTGTTACAAGTAAATAACAACTCTTACTATTTTAATACATTTCTTTTAATTTTACATTTTTTACATTTATTGTATATATGTGGAATACTAAAATTAAATGAACGGCAGCTTAAAAATGGCTGTTTAGGTGCTAATATCATCAGTGTACTACTAATCAGACACAAGCTTACAAATGCTGTGGATGCTTGACATTTTAGTAAGAACCTAAGAACCGGAGCATGGACTCTGCAATTTCCATTTGTCCTGTGACTTGAGTGACTTGATCTGTAGCCATTTTACATGTTGACGGGTAGCTGTACTATTAAATTCATTGAAACAATATTCAAAAACATAATAGTGTGTATAGATATATTTGTGATTTTTAGTTTCAATTTTTCAATCGACCCCCCCCCCCAATAATGTTATATCAGCCACTTTGGTGACCCCTGCCATAGGCAAAGGATGGGTTACTGACAATCTTTTCCTTTCCTCTGTTAAAACAGACAAAACACTGGGTTTAATGGTTTCCAGATGTGGAGAACAATGTACGGTAAGTGTGAAGTTCACAGAAAAGTTTTTCTAAAAATATTTCCAAGCCTTTCTCTCACAGGGAAAATGGGCTAGGGTGCATTGGGATATAGCTGGGTATAACTTTATGGAACCAAGAGGATGATGGGTTGAAAAAGTTTGGGAATCACTGCTCTAGAATGTAGTAAACTATTTTTGTTTTCTGCTAATATAACTCATTGGCATATATCATACCACATACATTACATAAAAGTCTGGAAACCTTAGGCCTTAACTGTACATACATCATATTACAGAAAACAGCCATACTAAACACACATCACTTAAAATACTTATCCACAGATTATATACAAACAGCATGTAAACAAGACAGCTTTTTCTGGATCTATGTCTTGATTTTGGTTTGGAATTGCACTAGATACTTGCATAAATTGACTAGAGTAAGATCCACCAACACTATAATCTATAAATAAGGGTTTATAGTAATTCATTCACATTTAAATTCATATAGAGAATAATCTATATAAATAAGTCATTGCTGTTGTCAGTTTAGTTTTTATTTGAATTTTTTAAAAACTATGCAGTAAAAATATTTACTGACAAAATAAAAATCAGTATTATATGAATAGTTATATACTATTCAATCAAGTTATACATATATATATATATATATATAATTTATAATTTTATGATATATTTTAAAATTTTATTATTTTCACAAACTATTAGCGAGTATGTGGTGCAGCACCATTCAGTACTGATCCAGTAGCACAGAGAGAGAGAGACTTGTGTGATTATTCAATTAAAATTACTAAAGAAATGGCCAATAATGGCACAGGTAAACTGAATTTTTCTTATAAAAATTAAAGTTTAAATATGAAAGGATAATTTTGATTATTAGAAAATTATGTTTTTAGGCTTTTATTTACAACAATTATTAAAATTTTGATTTTTTTTTTAATCTTAATGAATTTTTATTTTAAATGTGAATTATTAAAATATAATAATATATAATAAGAAATTTATAAAGTTTGATTTAATTGTAATTTACTCATTTAAAATTAGCATAATTGAAATCAGAGTATAAGTTTATATTTCATTAATTTTCTTCTAAATTAAAGAACTGTTAAAAGATTTTCTTATCATTTTTATTTCATTTTTTTGAAGAAAATGCCAGTTCCATTGTTAATTGATCTGTTAATTTTATATGCAATCTGATTATTTTAAAATATTAAATTTTCATTTAAAAAATTTTTGTTATTAATATTCTGTATGTAATATTCTTTGTATTGTATGATCATAAATAAAAAGAATTTCTATTCACTACTGTCTAGAAAGAAAAGATGTTTTAGTATTCCAAATGCTTGGTTGCATTGGGATTACTAAATATCACTATTGAAATCACTTGAAATATAGAGAGATAGGTTTGTGTCCTAAACCAAGTTGAACTTCCAGATATCCATTTTGCCTGAATACAATGATCATTTTTTTGAGAGCTCGTGCAGTCAATGATCCTTGGTGTAAGTCTTATGAAGACAAAATTTCTAAAGTTCTGCTGTAACATTTCCATTGTTTAATAAAACACAAGAAAGGCACATTCTGGCAAGATGATGGCCATTATATTAATAGATAAGAATACCATTGAAAAGTTGTGGCAACTTTTATACCAAGAATTTGGCTATAACATATGAGCTTATGCAAAAGAAACTGCTTTCTCATTGCTTGCAGTGCCAAAAGAGCCATTGTGGTGAGTTTTAGAATTAACTGTTTTTTACAGAAATTCATTTGCATGTCTTGAAACATCATCATACCAGATAACCAAATCTGTGATGGCAATCATCTTGGTCTTGCCAGAATGTGCCTTTCTTGTGTTTTATTAAACAATGGAAATGTTGCAGCAGAAATTTTGTTGTCATAAGACTTACACCAAGGATCATTGACTCCACAAGCTCTCAAAAGAATGATCATTGTATTCAGGCAAAATGGATATCTGGAAGTTCAACTTGGTTTAGGGTATAAACCTATCTATTTATAAGTCATTGAATATGTTACTATAGTATGTTTTTGAACAGCCATGAATAATGTTGCAGGCTTCAGTAGTGTACATGCAGTATCAATGCAGTTGGATTTTGGTCAAGCCAATTTTGGTCAATCTCTCGTGATGTCTTGACTTACTGTATTATATTTGTAACCGAATGCAACAGTATGCATGCAGTTATGACTTGACTCAAAGCAGTGAACCTCGTACTGAAACACAGTGTATAAACATAGTATGTATTTCACACCTCCCCCTCCTCACTTAGACTATGCCTATGACAACAAGTCAATTGCAACATATTTTTAAGATAAAAAGTAGATCTTATGTACACAAAAGTTTGCCACCCCTGCTCTATAGCATAGTGAGAAAGGTACTGGGAAAGCTAGTGCATTGTTATCTGATCAGCACAACCAACAGTTGCTTGCTGCTCAACAGAGAAACTTGACTGCTCTTTGCAATGACCTTTCTTGACTGACCTTGAAAGTGGATGTCTTGTGGCCATGGAAGATAATGTGGACCAATTAGGTACAGTTTCATCTCGGAAACAGGTAACACCTGTAACTGTCACATTGGACCACAGAATATCCCCACGTTTTTCAGCAGATTTCACTGTACTTGGCTAAAGTCAGTCTGGCATGGATTCAGAGCCATATTTAACTTGGGACTATTCTTCAAAGAAACTAGTCCTAGTGAGCCTATAACATTTTCTATGATGGTCCAGAGATACTGAGAGATGTTCAACACCACTTTTATCATATTCAACTATGACAGCAACAATGCCTTGAGTCAACCACTTTCATGCAAGATAGAGCATCTCCACTTATCAGATGTTGTGTATAGAAGTTTTTGCAGCAATATTTTACCAATAACAGTGATTAGTTATACATATCTTATTTTTGGTTGCCTCATTCTTTTGATGGTAATCTGTGTGGGTTTTGATTATGGGGACACTTAAACAATGTGGTTTATTGAAGACATTTGAGTATCACACTGCATTTGAGAAGAATCAAAGGATCAATTATGGTTGACCATTGAATACACTGCCTTCAGAATTTACATCTTCAGAGTAGGAATCATATTGTATAGTATTCCTTAGATAGCTAGGTTTCTGTATACTGCAAGTGTCTTATATAAATAGAATATTTGTTTTAGTGCTAAAGGTGTCTTAGTGGTGAGTTTTTAATGGAAATATGACTATACTAGATTTGGTTTCATTTGTTGTACTGCTAAATATCTCTAGACAGTGTTTAATAGGATTCTTTAATTATGATCAATCACTCAGTATATTTATAAAAAAGAGGAAAAAAATCAAATTCTGAAAGACAAAAATAAAAGGGCTCCAGAAAAGTTACCAGCAATTGTAAATTTAAATTGCTGGATTTTTAAGCAATATTTATTCTAATTTTTAATTAATTATATTATGGACTTGGCCTAAAGATGGGCAGTTATAGCATTATTGTGTGCTAAGATTAAAGGTTTGAAATTCATTTTGAATTTTTAAATAATTCAGAAAATTCTGAAAGAAAATGATCAACCTAGAACAAGACTTAAAGTTGCAACTTCTGCTTACTGTGTAGATGCATTATCACTTTTTGCTATTCAGATTTCCATTTGATGTTTACTTCTAGACATGTATTAATCTGTATGATTACAAAGTTCTAATTATGTGGCTCTAATTAGACAAGTTAATTGCTATATGCAGACTATATGATCTTTTAATCTATTACTAGATTAATTATGATTTACTACAATAATGATGATCTTAAAATAAAGGTCATCCTTCTCCATCAGTAGAGGAAATTATCCTCCATGGCACTCAGTCAACTTTGAACAGCTGATAGTGGTGGTAGCAAAATCACCTTTCTTTAGTCCAAATTTCATAATATAATATAATTTAAAAACTATCATAAATGTAGCCTGAAAAGTCAGCAATTTGGATATAACTTGATTAATCTGGATTTCAGTTAGATGATTATAATAACTGTCAACAGATAGCTGTAAGCATAATATGTAGCTATAAGTGTGTTGTTACTAATAATAATGTTTCTACATTTTAAAAACATTTTTGTCCAACTCTCATCATTGTACTAATTTTTGTTTTAGACAAAACTTTTTTAACAAAATGTTTATTTCCAAATTGGAACATTCAAACTGTAATTAAATTCTTCATGAATAAAGAAAAAATTCAAAAATATAAGAGGAGTTTTATTTTCAATTATTACTATTTCCAATAATTTATTTGATATCTTTTAACTAGCTCTTTCAAAACCTTTTTATTTCCAGTAAAATATAATAATATTTACTTGCACGAACGAACATTTTCGTATCTCTATAGAGATTTGCTTCAGGTTTGAAAATATTCTGCCAATGGAATGCCCAAAGTTCAAAAATTACCTGCCAATTAATTTAAGCATTCAAATTATTTGATGCAAATTAATTTGGCTATTTATGTTCTGTCATTTCAATTTATACAATTATATGTTTTATGATATCTTATTTTTTGATTTAACAATAGTTATAATTTTACATTTAACATTTCATAACAAATGATTATCAGACAATTATTACCATGACAATGACATATAACTTCAAAATCTTTAACTAATTTTTTGAATAAATTGTACTGGCATGTTTCAAACCTTTCTCTATTTTGAAATTACATGCCTTGTGTACACTCAAATTTTATATATAAATAAAATGCTATACAGCCAACTTTTCATGTTAAATTGTCTATTAGATTAAAAAAAAGTAATTAAATACCATATTTCATTGATTCTAAGATGAATCATGATTTTGAAAGAAATCAAAAGGATGAAAAAAATGAACAAAATTAGTTTTATTCAAGTTCAAACTCCACAGAAGACTGGAACACATTACAACAAAATAATGTATTCCAATGAATCTTAAATAAATTCCAGTTAAGAAGTTTAATGCAAATGAACCATGGACAAACATTTTTGATCTTTGCAAGAGATCTTCATCAGGTCTGACATTCTAATTTAGAGTGTGAGGAAAAGAACGTATTACATAATGTGAAGTTTTGAAATAAAGGAAAAGTTTTAAAATTGGTTTTAAATAAAGTTTTGTTCCAAGCAGCTCATTTGCTGGAGAAAATATATTGAAGATGATCAAAGATCTAGATCAGTGTTTCTCAGCCAGGGACCATGTGGCCTCCTTCAGGCCACAGAACATTTCAAGGGAACCACATAACAAAAATCAACTTTAGGGAACCAAAGAAAACACTAGGGAGGCCACAATCAGAGTAAAGTATTAAAATTATGTGAAAATGATTAAAGTTTAATAAGTAAATTATTAAAATATGTTAAAACATTTAGTTTTATATTTTATTTTTTTTTGTTGTCTGACAATATACATACATTTGTTTCTTGTAAATGAAGACATGTTGAATCTTTCCTATGTAGCAAAGCAAGTAATTTTTATTATTATTTTTTTTTCAAAGGATGTTTGCTATTAAAATAGGTTTATTTCATGTTGATGTATAGAGTATATATATTGTGAAACTAGGAGCAAATTTCTGAGGATGATATTGAATCCATGTAATGGTATAGATGTATGAGTTTCATTGCTTTAATAATTACTTAAACTAAAATACGCATACTTAAAACATAAAAATGAAACAAAATTGAAGAGGAATAATAAAAATTAACATATATCATTTTAAAGAAATGAGGCTGTGTCAGCATTAAAAAAGCTGTGAGTTGCCTTGTTGCCATCTTTTGGATCTACTACTGAAAAGTTTATTTTAAAAAAATGGCATTTTAATTTGCTAGTCAGAAGAATAAAAACATCAATTTTGAAAGAATTGTTAACATCTGAATAAAATGTTCTAAAAGATCACACAGGATACTTCAAACATGTTGTTATTTTGCAATAAATTCAAATGGAGATCACAATGAAAATTTGAATTATTTTGTGAAAATTGAAACTTTTCTTCCAAGTAGTGACAGAGAAGACTTGAAGGCATCATTGATATCCAAGACTAAACAGGAAGCTATGCAGTAGAAATACAAAGATTCTTTTTCGATCATTTTGAAAATTCAAATTAGAAAAGATTGTGACTAATTCTTGAAATAATGTCATTAATTTTAAGCCATATATTAGATTATAGTTATTGTCAGATGTGTATTGAAACACTAAAGAAGGGAAAAATAAACCAATAATAAGAAAAATTTAAATAATAATACATCATTACATAAAGTCTATTTTATGATATCTTCTATAATAAAATGACATCATAGAACTTCAAAATCCTGTTTATAATTCATATTTGACTATACACACTTTTTTTCTACAGATCAATGAAAAAATATTTATTAAGCATAGATTTTTTGGAAATGAAGAAAATTAAAATTGCAATAACCATCTGGTTAAGCTGTGGTCACACCATGTGATTTCCAGCCATGGAGGTGACTGCAACTCCAACAAGCACAAGTTGCATGCTTCTTTTCATGGTCGTACATTGTTTGCTAGTGCTGCAACTCAGAAACATGTGACCCTATAATAAACCAATAAAATTACAGTAACTTGTTTTTGATTTCTTTCATGAGTTAAGCTATATTTAAAACAATATTGTCATTATCAAACTAAAAACAATCAACATTTTATATCCAGAAATCTAAAAATGGTATATACAATCAATGCTGAGACTTTCACTTATCTCATGCCATGCCTGTGCTCTTTTATCCATCATCTTGCTTTCTGCCATTATTTTCTAACTAGAATATTTTAAATGTTGCCACCATATGGCGTGGCAAATAGACATTTGTTGATTGGATGCACATTTGCAATCAGCATGAGTAGAACAAACTTTTTGTTTCTAGTTGCGGTTGCAGTCACGCCAGTTTTTGAAGGAGGTTTACTAGTTAACGAGAACAGCCATCGCAGTTGCCTGTACGGCTGAAATCGCATGTGACTACGGCTTTTAGAGAATCGAGATAAAATGAATTTGTTCTGGAGGTATCTATTCTTTAATTTTAAAATAAAAAAAGTATTGATGTGAATAAATTACATTAAGGAAAAAATTTATTTACACAGTAATAAATCAATTGTTCAGCTTCCAGAAATCTGGAATTGCTAGAAAACTGGCTAGTTTTGAATTTGGTGCTGTGGTTTGCCATGTAACTGCTTTGCTTTGGTCTCCATAGCATGTGTGTTGCATGATGCCAGTTTTATTATGTTCTTTATTTTTCTTCATTTAATTTTCATCCCAAATATTATACTTTACATTGTATTCTATGTTTTCAGAGGATTAATAATGATCAGATAAACCTGCTCTAGAATTGTATTAATTTGTATCTGTTTAATACAATTTCATTTTTTGACTTTCCATTGTTTTTTTATAATTTAAGTATATATTTAACCTATGTCGAACAAACCTGAAAATCCAGAAATCTGGATCACTTCTGGTTCCAAGTTTGCCAGATAATTGATCCAATACTGTATATAAATTATAACTTTTCTAGTGCCCTTGTAATAATATTATTACTAACATTCTGTAAATATTGTTTTGGAATAACAAAGTATATAATGAATGAACTATGTCATTTATATTAAGCTGTATTATATTAATATTTATGATTTCATATATATAATATCTATTTAATGATCAATATGGATTACTTTCAATAATGTTAATTTTCATATATGTAATAAATTTCTCTTATCATAAGTGTTTTCCTCAAGAAAATAAATACCAACAAGATATATATCTGGTCCTTTATTTGAATTACAGTCCAAATATTTTATGTGGAAATGTTTTATCTTTGAGGAAGATTAGAATATCTTAATTTCAGGATTATATTAGCTTAGTTGTAGTTAAAAAAATATATTTTCTTTAAAATTGGACTTTTTAATTATTAACTAATTATCATCTAATATTATAATCAATATTATAAAAACAATCAAAGCCTATTTTTGCATGATAAAATCTTAAAAATTCTTATTTACTGAAATTTCTGTTAAATTTTAGCAATATCTGTATCAAATATTGTAAAAAATTAATTATTGGACTTTCGTAGACTTCTTAGGCAATTTTAATTATTTAAGTTAATAAAAAATTATTATTGAATGATTATTTTGTTTCAGAAATCTCTTGATTGATATGCAAATTTGATATTTTTTTGGTTGGACTTTTAAAAAGTAAATTTGACATTATACAGGGTGTCTCAGTTAAATGTTTCAGACCTTCTAAGAGGGGTAGGGTGCATCCCGATGACTTGGAATCATATTCCTGATGCAGTAGATGGCATTGTGTGAAAGTTCTGGGCGTTCTTGCTGGTAATCATCATTTCGCACAAGGATGCAGAGTTAGTAGGATGGCTTATTATATGAACGCAGAGTTAGCCAATATGCATTTGGTGTACAGGGCTGCAGATTGTAGTAAGCCAGCCGCACAGCGCTTGTACACAGAACGATATTTAGTCAACAGTGGATTGGACATGGTGGTCTCGTGCGTTGGCCTGCTCAGTCACCAGACCTACTATGTCTTGATTTTTATTTCTGGGGGCATATGAAAATACTGGTTTATGACACCCCCATTGACAATGCTGAGGAGCTGGTTGCAAGAATTGCAGTAGCTGCCAGAGAAATTCGAGATGAGCCTGGATTATTCCAGAATGTTCGGAATTCCATGTGCCGTAGATGTGAGGTCTGCATTGCAGTCGGTGGAAGAAACTTTGAACACTTTCTTTGACCCATGTTCTTTTTGTTGTTGTACATTTATTATTAAAAGGAATATTCACTTAATCTTCTTTATGATGTTTCTGTGTACATCACCACTTCAAGAAAGCATTTCCAACCCTGCATTGCTATATGATTTCGAGTCGTCGCGATGCGCCCTACCCCTCTTAGAAGTTCTGAAATGTTTATCTGAGACACCCTGTAGATTTGTGGATTCAATATAATGATCCATTTCTAATATTTATATTAAGAACTATATATCTTAAAATATAGTTTAAGAACTTAGCAAATCAGACTAAGATACACATTATCATGTCTTATTGATTAAATGGGATTATTTTTGTCATTTCTAAATGTGAAAAATGTTTTGAATTTGTGCATAATCTTAAGGTAGATTTATATTGAATGAGTACAAAGATTATATTTTGTAGGATTTTAATATGTGAAATCACTGTGATAATCAGTCAAATGTCTTCTTATAATCAAAGTATTTGTATAAATGTTACTGCATCATTTATAGGCTTATTGAAGAAGTGCAGATCCATTAACAAGTGCTCCTTTCTCTTCTATGAATTTCTATGACATCTTTGGCATCTTTTCAGCTATTATGTGAGTATGTTTTGTTGGCAGTGAATGTTAAAATATTTTCAGATACAGGAAAACATGATTTTGGTATATGTTCTGTTTTTAATAATGCAATAAATGATAGATTTAATTGGGAAAATAATAAAGTTTTGGCATGATGTGTTTAGCGTGTGAATGAATGTAGGTTTGTTTATCAATATATTAATGATATGAGTTCAATATTTTGAAATAATATTTACATACATCTTATTGAAAAATAATGTTTTAGGCAAAATTCATTTCTACTTAGTGAAGAAGTTCATAATGTAATTCGATAAAGACTAACTTTTAATAAAATTGTCAAATATATTATGGAATGAGGTTCATTTTAAAAAAATGAATTAAAATCAAATTTTATTTTAATTTATAAATTTTATTCTGTTTTTTCATACATGAGGTTTTAATATATTTTTTTTATTAGATTATTTTGGATTCAACTTTTATTATTTTATTAAAATTGAGTCAATTTTTACAAATAAAAAATAATTTAGTTTTTTTTATTTGCTTTTTGTTTTCTTTAATTTATGAAATGAATTTCAATTGTCAAAATGTAATTTTTTTTTTCCTCTCTCTAGTCTGACAGTTTATGAGAATTTCATCTTATCATAAATCTTATATTTAATTAAATTTCCATGATTATTTATTACAAGTTATTAAGAAAACATTGTTTTCATTCTAGTTTCACTTTTGTTTAGTATATTTGAAAAAATTAATAGAGTTAATTGATATAAATATCAAAAACTATATAATAATTTTTTTATTTTAAGCTAATTAAAATGATTTTTTTGTTGATGCATAAATTTAACTAGTCAATCTGGTTTTTTTTTAAGATTGTACCAAATGTATTATGATGTAATGTTTAGATTTATCTTTCAACTTTTGATAAACTTTGCCTGAAATTTATTACATATAACTGTCAGTCTTATAGAATGAAGCAAAGCTTTTAAAATATGTGGAAAACTCAACATTTCTATTCTCTTTCAAAACTTTAACTGTATCTTCTACACTCATAAACAAACCTATATATAGCTTTAATAATATTTTATTCATTTTATTTTATGCTCTGAATTAATTTTCTGCATTCTAATATTATTATAATAATAAATTTACATAGATTTGTTCAAAAATATTTTTTGATACTAATGTAGTTGCTATTATTTTAAACATTAAAATTAACACTGAAATTCTTATGGAAAGATATTTTATTTTTACAAATATATATTCTACAAATGATTTACCTCCAATAACCTCTGCTTGTCTTATAAACTCCTTTATTTTGTAATGTACGAAATAGTTATTTGCATTGATTACTTTATTCCATTCTAAGTGTATAATGCATTTTGGATTTTTTTTACTTAGTCCCTTCTTAGTTGCACTATTAAAACCTTCCTTGGGCTTTACAAAAAGAACAAACCATTTGTTTTTTTTTTTTTTGTTTTTTTTTTGTAAAGCCTAGGAATTATTATAAATTAACTCAAAAATGTTTGTTATATGTAATACTCAGTGCTGGAATGAAATAAAGGTTTTGTTTTGAGTATGTTATTCCAATTTGTTTTATAATTTTGAACAAATTTTCCCATTAGTATAATTTTATAAGTTGTAATATAAATAACAAATCTCTGTGTTGAAACTGTGCCCTCCTTTTTGTTATATTTTCAGACACCGTGAAGTGTTAACACTAGATACTGGACTTTTTCATGTCCACTTTATTTTCTTATGTACATAAGAAATTAGTGTCTAGTGTCAACATTTTATGGAGTCTCAAAATATAATATAAATAACAAATATTTATAATAGAGCAGATTGAAATTCTAAATACAGATAAAATTTTTAGCATTCTAAATAGTATCATCTGGTTTTAGGTTTAATTTTTTTTTTAAAATTATTTTGTATATAAAAAATTTTTAAGAACAAAACATTGTAAGAAAAGGAATTGGAAAAGGAAACAAAACATCCAAATTATTATTAAAACACTCAGTAGTCTATGCTCTTCCACTTTTACAACTGTCAGATATCATCATCATGGAATATATTGGGGCAATAATGAAGAAAATTTTGCATAACAGAACATTAATATTCCATACAATTACATAAAAAAAGACAAAGAACTGACAAAAATGGTTGTAGATAATAATTTTGTACTCATATTGAATGACATTAGTAACTTTAATAACTTTATTAAAGTTATTAAAATTAGAGGGACAAGGTTCTTAAATTGTACCTTAGTTTTTAATAGACGATAATTTCTTTTAAAAAATTTCATTAAGCTCAAAAATTAAATAAAATTAGGTAATTATAAATTAATTAGAATTGCAACATTATTTTTGGAATATTTTTGTTTGATTTCAAACTAAAATTATATTAATAGAACTGTTTTTGGTTGTAAAACTTGATGTTAATGACTTTTATGTTCAATTTGAAACTAATAGTTTGACAAAAGTTCATTTTATGTGTATTTTTGTGTTTTATGGTTAATTATCATTAAATTGTTATTCTTGATGTTAAAACTGTGTTTTACTAAAATACGATTCAAAAATAAACCCAAGTTTTTATGACTTCTAGAAGATAGCTAGATGATAGAAAGTAGCTCCTTATACTTACACAATCAAAATTTTAAAAAAGCAGGGTTCTCTAAAATTTAAGTTGGAAAGATTTTATAGGGAAGAAACTTAATTTTTATCCTATCTCATGTTTGCATATTGAATGCTATTTTCCATATTTTTTTAATATACAGATTTTTTCTTTTTATTATTTATTTATTTATTTATATATTTTTAATCCATTTCATCTCAACAATTATAACAGTTTTATCTCTTCATAAACTTATTATCATCATCTTTTACTATAAGGTTATAGAAACATAATCAAACAATTGCCTTAAATGATCAGGCTCTAACTCCACTAATTTAATGATTAATACTAAGTAATTTGCTACTAGAGGTAGATGTTAGATGCCATTTCTTAACTAAGTTAATAATTATAATTTTAATAATTTATTAAATAATTTAGAACCATCTGAAAGAAAAGAATATATTTTATATATTCCATATATTCTTTTCTTTCATATTGTTATATGGAATTTATGAAAACTAAATTAGAGGAATTCTAGCCCGATTAT
Source organism: Centruroides vittatus (assembly GCF_030686945.1). Taxonomy (NCBI): domain Eukaryota; kingdom Metazoa; phylum Arthropoda; class Arachnida; order Scorpiones; family Buthidae; genus Centruroides; species Centruroides vittatus. The sequence continues at coordinate 2,760,801 of NW_027120741.1, forward strand.
TTAAGACAGTTGTTTTGTTATACATATTTCTATATACATATTGGGCTTTGTGATGTTTGATATACTTACTATAAGGTTATTCTGTTAGCTTTACCAGCCTTGTTCGTCTGTTATTCTTCAGTTTTGTTTTTTGTTACATGCATATATATATAAAACAAGTTAACTTAATTTCCAAATGTTTTAATACATACATGTTTGCAGGGGAATTTACAAATGGAACTAGATATAGGTAACGGGCACTGTAGATTTTATTTTATAATGAGATTTTACATATGTTTTTTACACAGAAATGCTTATAAAGTTTAAGCAGTAAAATGTAAAGATGAAAAATTAGGTATAGATATTATGAACTCCATTAGAAAAATGATTTTATATACATGTACATAGTCTTTTTTTATATTGATCTTGAAATCTTAGAAAAACTAATCAATATATATCTCTAGTTGTCAATTCAAGCATCTCCATCTTTCTAGTCCATATTTTATTTCTCTGATATAAAAGAGGTAGTAAAATGTTCTCATGATGATTGGTTCAATTCTTTACTTTTAATGTACCCCATGCTTTTAAACTATGCATGGTGTTAAGAAGTTAGATCAATAAAATGAAATGGATTGTAGAGTTGGGTCAATGTAAGCAATTTTGGTAATATGAATGGGGAGTTGCTGCAGTGCTTTTTACAGATAAGGCTCCTAGTTTCTTTGCTTCCCTAAATGTTTGCTACCTTCCATAGCATGTATGTAGTGTAGGAAAGCCCAGTAATTGTTGTAAACCCTGCTTTGTGGTGTAGCAGTTTTAAAAATATGGACAGATGCATATCATAAAAATGAAAACTGGAATTGCAGCAGAGAATGCTTGTTAGTTATTTCTTTTTATATATTCTGACTAAACGATGCTGTGATGACTAGTAACTAATACAAATGTCATGTCTCTTCTATATATGTTTCTTTAAAAAGACCAAGACTATTAAACCTTTAATACCATTAAAGATTTTTAAAAGTTTAAATACACTACAAAAAGACAAAATACTTTAATGTCTGGACTGTGCTATATGAACAGTTGTTACATCCCTTTCAGTATCAACAAAGTTAAGCTCCACAGATTATCTAGCACTGAGAGAGTTTTTTGAATAGTGCGAATTAATAGCACTCCACACATCATTGTTAAACATTTGTTAAACCAATGTTAGACAGACTTCTCTGCATAGTATTCTTGTATCATAGACAGCAACCACTATCAAAAATTTTGATCTTGAATCTCTTAAGGGGAGCTGTGACAAACCCCAGTTTAATAGGACCAATCTGCTTGTATTGAACCCCCCTTTACAACCCATTTCATTTTGTTGGTCTGATTTCTTAACATTCTGTATATAGTGAAATGTCAGTATAACAAATGCCAGTTTAATGAAATTTTTGGTATAACAAATTTATCTTGAATCCCCACCAATTTCCTATTCAGCTCAATGCAAAAATGTTTCAGTTTAATGAATACCATTATAACAAAAATTTCAGTTTAACATAATAAAAATTCTGCCAATTATGAAAGAATAGTTTCATTATAATGAAATCTATAAATGCATAAATCATTTATTATTAGTAAACAATGAATAGTATGTCAGTCTGGCAACATTAATTTTAATGTCCAGTTCAACTGTCAACACTTATTTTAATCCTTAGTTATGGTTTTATTTTGATGCTCTTACTCTACAGGTTATTTCTTTTTAAGTTTATGAGAAATTTTTTCTCGTAGAAAAATAAAAACAAAAGCAGTTTCCTTTGGAAGAAAATAATAAAATATTAGATAATGTGCAAAAAGGAATTAAACAAAAAGATGTGCCTGATGGTTTACTGGAATGCTGTGTCACAGTACGGGATTTTATTGCAAAAATTTGATTAAAGAAACAACACAAAGAAATTAGCCTTCTTTTCAGCAGAAAATAACAGCTTCAGGCAGAAATAACAATTATAGGGGCAGGATTTCAACTAATCATACTACTATATTATTATTTTAGTTGTTCGCTCATATTTTTTGATAATTTTTTTTATATTTAATATAACTTACATTCTGAAAAATGTGAAATTTGGTTCCATATAAATGCTGATAGATAAATTGTATTTTTTAAAATTTTCTTTCTTCAAAATGTAAACAAATTATTATTATTATTATTATTATTAATAAATTTCTTTTATTCTTGCATTTTTTACTGTATTTCAATATATATTTTCATTATACTGAAATTTCAGTATAATGAAAATATTTTGATGGTCCCCAAAATTTCATTATACCAACATTTCACTGTATCATGTTTTCATAAGCCATCTAACTAATTTTAATCCTTTAATTTATTTCGTCTTCATTCTCCTCCTACATTTATGAATTTATATATATTTTTGCCCAGGACAAAAATATGTGAGACCTTTTGGCTATTTACAATTATTGTTTGTTGTAGTGTACAAGCATTCATCACCACTTTGATTTTTTTAAATTTTTAGTTTTAGTTCAATGGTAGTTCAAAGTATCTTCTGTTAAGAGCATCACATCTATGAAATATGAGGAAGATATCTTCTATATATACACATACTTTTAATCTGAAATTTAAAATTGCTTATATATAATTTTTTCTTGGCTGGTGTTTTGCTTTTGGAAAAATCTAAATGCATAGTGATTATAGTTAAAACTAGCTGTTCCATGTGTTTGCAATAAATACTTTCAAATTTGATATATAATGCTGATAAAAAAATTTATGCAAGAAACTTGCCATAAATTTAGAAATGATACTTCATTTATATCCAGAATACTGTTTTTAATGATATATATTTATTCAAATTTTATTATTTATTCTGGATTTTTGAAGTTTTGATAAGTCTCATTGTTCATTCTGTAACGTTGTGAATCATTTGACCAAGTCAGTCATTCCACTTAAGCAATGTAATGCATTAATTGCTGAAATTGATATGTTCATACTTGTAACAAGCTTTGAAGTTTTTAATAATAGCAGAATATTTTTCAGAAAAATAAAACTTTACTTTTACTGTGTAAATATTACTAATATTTTTTTATAATATACAAAAATAGGTAAATGATATTTCATATAATTTCTAACAGGAAAGTAAATTTTTAAAAATATTTGCTACCTTTTGATTTTACTAATCTTTTAACAAGACTAATTTTTAATAGTAAAAAAATTTATTTCGGTGCAATATAATGAGACCTAATTATTTAATATGATTAAAATATAGCAATTTTCATTGGCATATTATGAAACTAAAGAAGGCAATTTTGTTTTTGATTCATAAGATTAAGTATTAATATTGAATTAAAATTATTTTACAGTGAAGAATGCATATTTTTAATGACAGAAAATATTAAAACTGTATGTAAAAAGTGAAATTTTAAATGTGATTCTAAAATTTATAATTAAATTTAGACTAGATAAGAGTATGACGCTCGATGTCAAAATAATGCACATAAAATTGCAAAGATTATCTTTATCTTGTTCTTTTTTTTTTTTTTCTTTCTTTTTAATCTACATGAAGATGAAAATTTTAACTTGTTGAAAATGCTTTGCATATAATCTTTTTGTGTTTTTATTCTTTTACATTTCATAATTATTTCAGCTTGGGAGAAAATCTTTTACTTTGTCTATAGGTAAATCTTTTATTTTAAAAGGAATTGTTTTCATTGAATGTACCATTAAATTAAAAGTATTAATAGTAAGACTTAAATATTTGTAATATGTTGAAGAATCTTTTCTATACTGTATTAATACATATTTATGTACAAGTAAAAAAATCAATTTAAACATTTGCTTTAAAAATATCAATGAAATAGATAACATTTCTAATAATTGTTCTATTTTTTTTATTATTGAAAACATCATTAAACAACAAATTTATTTTTAATCTTATCTATTGTGTTTTAGAAAAGTTTATAGATATAGTTTACTTGATTTATATTTCTGATTTCTGGTTAATTTTCTATATAACTCTGTCTTTTTTATTCAGAATAAGCTACATAGATAAATGAAAAACTATCATCAGAATTGAAATCTAAGAAAATGATTTTTTTAAATATATATCTTTACAATTCTCAAGATAGTTGTACTGTACATAGTATAAAGTTTATCTAGCTTATCAAATATCAAGGATGAAATTTTGAATAACAAAGAAAATACTTTGTAATAATGTATTATAATCAGACACATTTATTGATCAATTAAACAGTTAGGAATTGTGGATTATGTTTAAACTATAATTAAATTAAATTATCAAATAATTTTAATTGATTGATTATATCATAAAAACAATTTATAATTTCTGACTGTTTTCTTGATTGAAATAATGCTTACAATAACCATAATAAATATTTTTGTGTGATTGACAATACAATGAATATCAATCTTCAGGAAATGATAATATAAAAATCATTTTTATGGAAAGAGTATATATTTCAAAATACATCAGTTTGTACTAAGAATACATTAGATTTATATTTTTATTTAAAATATCTATTATTAATTTAATAATAAATAAATATTAGTAACCATAAAAAGATTACATGATTTCAAAATTTTATATATAATCTGAATGAATTCTAGTTAAATTTAATTCAGATTATGTAAGTAATATTTTAGTTTGTGAGTCTCACTTGAAATGCAATCTGGAGATCCAGTCTTAACTACTATTGATGATGATAAAATTTTAATATCCAATAGTAATAGGAGACTTACACGAATTATTTAAAGTTATACCATTCTTAACCAGGCTGAATTATACAATTACTATAAAATTATTATACAGTAGATACCTATAGTTCATTCTACATATAACTGATAATATAAAACTCTAACTTGGCATGTAGATTGCTTAAGATATAGAATTAATTACACCTATATGTAAATTTGAGTATCATATAACTTTCATTTACTCTTTTTAAATGTAATAATAGATTCTTATTTGCTGTTAAATTAATGTGCTTATCTATAGTACTCTTTTTTACCTGATTATTAATAAATGATTCATAATTAGCTCAACTAAAATATGAATTCCAGAATATTCAAAAATAAATAAGAATTTTTAATGAATTTAATATTTTTTGAAACAGACTATCAGTGCTTTTAAACAAATAAGTTAAACAAATGTGAATAATTGTTATAAGTTGTTGTTTATAATAATCAAAACTCGGAGTTAAGAGGATTTATTACTTTCAGGGCTGTGCAATATTATTTTTTGACAATTTTCTGTTTATAAATTAAATAAAGTTTATTTATATTTAATACATGTTGATATATTTTCATATTTTTGCACTGTTGTAATACATCCAAACACTAATTTGAATCTTACAATTTTATTGTTCTATTTCATTAATAATAACATGTTTTAATTCTTCATTAGTGTTAGTTTGTTTTGTTTTTATAAATGTCGATTATTTTACAAAAATAGTTATAAATTTTATATAAGTCTTTTTTACCCATTTTGTTGAAGTTTTTTAACAATTCTATTAGCGAATTGCATTTATAAGTTCGAGTTATGTCATAGTGTTCACGAATATCATTTAATTTTGGACATTTTAATATTAAATGATAAGGTGTTGAATCATCGGAGTTACATAAGAAACATTTTGTTGATAAGCTTATGTAAGTGTTGTTAACATACAGCGAATTTTTATTTAAACGAAGTTGTGCTATAAAGCGTTTTACATTCAAGTTTACCGAATACAACATATATGATTGAACTGATGGTATTTTAAATATATCTAAGTACCACGAATGATATTTACTGCTATGTAATGAGAACTGATCTTTGTTTATGGATTGTGCCATAGCTGAGTTTAAAAGTAGTGAGTAGCCTGTTTTCCAATCTTGAATGTTATCTTGAAATAGTAGTTCTGATACTCCAAAAGAGTTGAAGATAGTTTTTAATTTGTTATGCCATAGCTGTTTATTTTTTTGAAGTTTACTTTGCTTGATGTTTTCATGATATAGAGCAATCAAATTGTTGTCACTATTGAATTTGAGTCTGTAATAAAATTTAATGATTCGTTTTAATATGAACGGGAAAGACCATATACGATTGGTTTCATGACGTAGTGCATATCCGGGTATTGTCCGTTCTAACTGAAATAATCTGCGTAGATAGTAAATATGGAATCGTTCTAATTTGTAGAGATAATCCAAGCTCCAAATGGGACTGGCATAGAATATCATTGGATTAATAATCGAATTGTAAAGTTTCATGTGTATTCTTAAGTCAGAAGTTTTCAATTTGCTGCATAAAAACAAAAGATTATCGATTGCTTGATTGACTTTATTGTTAAGTTTAGAAATGTGCGATTTAAATGTTAAGTTCCAGTCAAAATTAATTCCTAGGTAATTTATCTCATTGACAGTTTGTAGCAGGATATTTTCATGATAAATTTTTGTTTCGTTAACAGATATTTTACTGTTGTTCCGAAAAATAATTATTTTAGTTTTACTTGGATTAACTGCTAAATATTTAGACTTAAAATGCGAATTTAATTGATTGATTTTCCTTTGGAGAGAAATTTTTGTCGGTGCTACCACAACCAAGTCATCAGCAAAGAGAATATAATGAAATGCTTTATTGCCTATGAGTATACCATCGTTTACTTCAGAAAAAAGATGATCTATATCTTTCAAATAAAAGTTAAATAAATGTGGAGATAATGGATCTCCTTGAAGAATACCACGTGAATGCGTTAATGGTGGAAGAATGTTTTTACCGTGCTTGATCTTTATTTTATAATTTTGAAATAATATTGATATTGTTCCTGTAAATTGAGAACTAGCACCACTCTCCTTAAGTTTTTGTTGTAAAAAAGGTACATATACTGAATCGAATGCCTTTTTAATATCTATAAAAGCAGCATACACTTTTCTATGTTTTTTTACGAGATATATTTGAATAATCATTAGCAAAGTAAATATCGCAAATTCGGTGCCTTTATTTTTTGTATAAGCAAACTGAAATTCTGCTTCTAACTCGTTGATTTTGATCCAATTTTGAAATTTTTTTGCAAGTATCGATGTAAAACATTTTCTAAGTGTAGATAACAAAGCTATAGGTCTATAGTTTTCTGGAGCCATCTGGTCTCCCTTTTTATAGATCATCGTCATGATTATGGAATTCCAAGATTCAGGATAGGACAATGTGCTGTACATAGCATTGAATATTTTCAATAATTTTATTTTAGATTCCGTTGGTAGCATTTTTAAGAATTTGGTTGGTATGTTATCATCCCCTGGGGTAGTATTGTTTTTTGTTTTTTGAATTACTTCGTCGAGTTCATTCATAGTCAAGTCAGCGTTTAAATAATCATCATAATAATTAATATTTCTTTCCATTGGAACTTTTAAATTTTTTATAATGAAGCTTTGATAAAATTTCTTCCAAGTTTCGAATCTTATACAAATGTTAATATCTCCTAGATTAGCTTTTGGTCGAAATTTTCGGATAGTATTCCAAAATATTTTGCTATTATTACTATTATTTATTAAATTTGATTCAATTCTACAAAAGTAGTTTTTCTTTTTCGTCTTAATTAAGTTATTGTAGATTCGTTTGGAGTTTTTGTAATTAATCAAATTTTCTTTATTAGGATTTTGCCTGTAAATTTTTAAATCTTGTTGCTTTCGCCGTTTTTCTTTGTAACAATCTGAATCATACCAGATTTTTTTATTTTTATTTTGCGCGTATTTGTTATCCTTGTTTGATATTATATAATCATTCATGATATTCATCATTATTTTGTATACCTCTTCACAGTTATTATTAGTTACTTCTAGCATATTTTTAAACCGATTTCCAATTTCGGACTCATAACTAGCCAATTTGTACTTTATCTTGAAGTTGTTGTTATATATATAATCCGAATTCTCAAAAGGAAATAAACGGAATTTTGCTATTGTAGGAAAATGATCTGAAATATCAAAATTCGTAGTCTGAAATTCTACACAACAATCTAAGAATAATTCAGAGCATATTGTGAAATCTATGGTCGAAGCACCCGTATTGGTCAAGCAAGTATGTTCAGCTGGAATATCCTGTTGAATTCTGCCGTTAAGAAGAAACAATCTGTGTTCTGTTAGCAACTCGATAAAGTTTTTACCCAATCTGTTGGTTTGTTTATCTTTCGAAAGACGTTTATTAGATATATTGAAATTGGCACCTTTATATTTTGAATCTATTAACTCACCAATCCTTGCATTAAAATCTCCCACTACCAAAATGAGCGGAGAAATATGACTCCAACTTTCTAATGTTTTAAACATATTTTTTAAAGTACTTAGATCATCAGGCAGAATATAAGCAATTAATAATGTTATTAAATTATTCGTTTTATTTACCAAAGTAGGCTTCTGTAATGAGATAAGAAGTAGCATATAATTGTTGAATTTTTTTATGTCAATTATTTTACCAAGGTTCTTTTTTATAAGGATACATATACCTCCACTTGGACGGCCTGGACCTGTAGGTTTTTGTGCTTGAATCGATTCCACTATAAAGTTATTAAAAAATTTTGTTTTATAATACAAATTCGAAGTAATCCAAGTTTCAGTAATTGCTAAAATATCCGGATCGTATTTAACACAAAAATTATTTATTAGTGACGTTTTATTTTTTATTCCTTGGCCATTCCAGTTAGCAATGGAAATTATTTGATTATTCTTTATGACTTTGTTATGTTGCGTATATTTTTGCTTAACATGATATCAACTGTCTGTATTTATTTGATTACTATAAGGACGAAAATTATTTACATAAACCAATTTGCTCAATTTTAGGCTATATGTTATTTTTTCTTGGTTAATCGTTAATATATCATTACGGAGTTTAACTTGGTCTTTTTGTTTTCGTAATTCATGAAGTATTGGGAGTAAATTTTTCTTTCTTATCCTTGAGTTTTTAGTCAAATCTGGGGATATTTGCATATCTTCCCATTCTTCTAATGCGTTTTTTTGTTGTTTCTTTTGAATAAAGGTATAGAAAAATTTATCACGAAGTTGCTTATTGCTGAATGTTATTCTTACTGTTGTATTAGGTTTCTTAGTTATTAAGTTTGTTTCTGTTATCTCAGTTTGGGCTATATCGTGAATGTTTAGTACATTAGTCATAAAGTTATATACTTCTAACGTAGATATGGATTTCGAGCTTGGATATTTGTATACAATTATTTTTTTATAATTATAATCATTAATTAAAGAGTCTATTTTAAATTGCGTTAGTTCATTTTCACTTTTTTGATTTTCTAGTTGTTGTTTTATATTTTTAATTTCTTCCTCCATATATATCTGTCTTTCCTTAGTCTCACGTATATCTTGACGTATTCGTTCTACGTCTTCTTTTATATAGACCATTTGTTCTAACAGTTTATCATTTGAAGCATTTATTAAATCTGATATTTTAGTCCATAGAAGTGCAGTTGTAGTGTCAAGTTGACTTACTGGATTAGTAAGAAGGCTTGAATTAATATTAGGTGACTCACCTGTTGAGCCTAATGAATTCTGCTGACCAGGTTCCATATTTTGATTCGAGAATTCTTTTGTTCCTTCTTGTGAATCACTTTTCGGTTGTGTTCCGTAATCCGTAATGAGTTTGGAGCTTGAAGTGCTTGGTTGAGCTTGTTTGTTCTCTGTCCTCGTTCTGGTCAGTGGAGGTCTTCCACGCTTGACTGGAGATCTTTGCATATTATTATTTTTTTGTATTATTGCTTTTTCCTTTACCTTCACTTAGTTAGTGTTAGTTTAAACTTGTTTAATAATAAGTTAATCAAATAAACAGTAATTCACCACTTCGCTGCACAAATGAAAGGTTCACAGAAAAAGTCACTCGCAGCCCGTTGTTTATAATAATCAAAACTCGGAGTTAAGAGGATTTATTACTTTCAGGGCTGTGCAATATTATTTTTTGACAATTTTCTGTTTATAAATTAAATAAAGTTTATTTATATTTAATAAATGTTGATATATTTTCAATTTTTGATGTTGTAATAACATGAAAACTAAGCAAACAAAATGTTTATGAATGTTTTAATAGCAGTTTTTATATTAATGAAAAGTTTTTCATAATTCTGTTTTGTTATGTATTTTAATTTTGATTGCATATTCTAGTTTAAATTCTTTTTATTTGATATTTTTTAGAAAATAAGGTAAACAGGAATTATCAAAATTGTATTAATTTTTTGTTTGTTTAGTAGTTTTGAATTTTATCAAAAAAATCAATAATATTATAAAATATGTTATGTTTTTTTTACAGCTCCAAGACCAATTAGAATGTATGCTGATGGAATATATGATTTATTTCATCAGGGTCATGCAAGACAGCTATTACAAGCAAAAAATGCCTTTACTAATGCAACTATATATTTAATAGTGGGTGGTAAGTTATTTTGAAAATTTATTAAAAGATTTATTTTTAAAATATTAATTTTAAATTAGTTTTCTGATCTTAAATAATGTGGTGTGAATTCATTCAAATTTAGTCTTCTCATGGAACTTGTTTTGCATGTTTTATTTGATCATGTAATGATAGGTAATAGATCTGTTAAATCTATAAAAATTAAGGAACCAGAAAATTAGGTTTAGACTATTATATAAATATAATCTTCTAAAACAATATAAAAAATAATTTTTTAATTACATTTTTTATTTTTGTATAAAGTATTGTACAAAGATAAATGAAATAACAGGTAGTCATCCTTCTTTCATTCTTACTAGGATTGATTGATAAATGAGCTTTCCTACTGCAATATTTTTTGAATTATGAAGATAAACAAATAACCATGAGCGTAGCCAGAAATATGTATTTTTTATGTGCAGTCTGTTTGTTGTTGTATTGCATAACAGTCAAGTTCAAATGTGAACTCATCTTTGTTATTCTAAACAAAGAAGCAATCTGGCAAAGAAAAAAACAATTCAGTGAAATAGTGTAAAACCTTACAAGAGCATTCAAGATACACATTTGCAAGTAAAGCCAGAAAGAATGTTTTTTCTTATACCATGTTAATGCAAGACTGTGTAAGGAAGCAGCAAAAACATGTAGGAACTAAAGTCATAAGTTATTCATCATCATCATTTCTGGTACCATCAGCCTTCTGATAGTTCTGTGTACTGTATACATTGTACAATACTGCTGGTTCACACTTTGTAGAAGTATAACTTAAATTGTTTAGCATTGCCAGTTCAACATTTTGGGACCAAGTGCAAATAAAAATTCATGGCTATTATGAATTTCAAGACACAAGACTTTGTACAAATGCACAAATACATACCTGTAAAGCCATGAATCTTCCATACAAACTTGTGATTCTTTGCTGGTAATTTTTATATCACAATGTTTCAACAATTTTTGTACTTAAGGAATAGAATTTTTTTACTAGAAAGTTCTCTATATAATGATGATATGTAAATAAATATTTATTATAATATGATTTATTTAATAACAAAAATTATTAAATAATTTTACTGAAATTTATAAAATAATTATTGACTATATAAATGATTATAAATTTATTTCTATTGATGAAAAAAATATTAAAAATTTATAGTGAATTATTTTTCTTTTCAAACTAAGTTTAAATGTGTATATTGTTTTATTTATTTTAAATTAATCATATACAATTCAAATATGAATAAAGAGAGAGTAACAAACTAATGCATTATGGATTTTAAATATATATGTTTCCAAATATTTGTAGGTTTCAGCATTGTTAGTAAACGTATAAAGCTATACCAGTTAAAATTTTATTTTATAACTTTAAAATTAATAAATATTAGCATTTAACATTAATAATTTTATTAATCTGTAAATAACAATTATAGTTAAATGATGATTTAAAAATGTTTATTTATATTATAGTGTGTAGTGATCAATTAACACATAGACATAAAGGTAAAACAGTAATGACTGATGAAGAAAGGTATGAAGCAGTTTGTCATTGTCGTTATGTGGATGAAGTTGTTAAAGATGCACCATGGGTATTAGATGATGAATTTTTGCAAAAACATAAGGTAAATGTAATTTTCAAAAAGTTTGCAATATTGATGGTTCATTAAGATATCCTAGTAATTATACTGAATTCTACTTACCTTGGAATTTAAGTAATCAAAATTCAGTATAATTATGGTAGTGTGGAGTATAGAATATATAACTTAGTAGTAGTATTAACTATGTAGTAGTATTAGTAGTAATGTTAAAATTATATTATTGTAAATATTTATATGAAGTGCATAATTTTTTTGTTTTATTACAGCATTAAAATAATGTTTAAGAAAATGAAACGTTATTATGCAACTAACACTTCATTTCCTTAAACATGAATTATTTTAATGCTTTAATGCTTTATAAAAATAAATTTGACATTCAAAACCTGGATTTTTAATTTATTTTTTGAATGTCGCATTTACTTTTGTAAATTGTTATACATACTGTAAAATAATACATTAAGAAAATATGAAGTATTTCCTATGCGCATTAGATTAATGTAAACGAAATGCAGTTATTATAATGTTATTTTTTAGGGTAGATTCATATTTTTAAGCTACCGATTGACTTGGATGACAACTTTTAGACAATACAAATTTGCCATATGGCCAAGTTTATGGCTAAATAATTTAAAATCAGTCTTATAGAAAACTATACTTAACTGTAGAAAAAATTGTTGACAAGCAAAATCATAGGTTGAATGTTTGTGGAACTACATTCTTTTGATATTTTAATATTTTATAATTGAAGTTTTTACCAATATTTTTATTAATAAAAATCAAAAAATGAAGACAGAGTTTGTTGAAATAATCACTCTTTATTCCAGAACATGGAAGTGAATAACATTCAATGATGACATGACCTTTCTTTTTAAGCTATATTTTTGATAATCTAATGAATTTGTTACTTAAATAAATTGAATCTATTAGACTTGGGACTCTAATTCCAGATTTTTATTATTATGTAGGTGAGTGTAATAATTAAAAACTTCAAAATTCATTAACTTAAGATATTAATAATTAAGTAATAATTGTTGCCAAATTAAAGCATTGACTTTGAAGTTACTCAGATATCTGACAACCTTTGCTATATGAAATTTAATCATTATTTTAATTTATGTTCCCATCATATATAGTAAAGAAGTCACAAAGGTAACAAAGATTTTGAAAGTTATGAGATTAATTCAATGAATATTGTAAGCAATAAACATTAGAGTAATTTTGATTAATATGCTGTTTTTGTAAGATGCATTAACCACATTAATCATGGGATTATCATATTTTATTTAAATATAAACTGTGAAAAGCAAAGTCAAAAGAATAAAAAGTTAGCTTTAATATAATTATATTTAATATTTAAAGCTGATAAAAGTCAATGACTTTGTTCATTTTTTTCTTTTTATAATTAAAATTAATAAATAAATAACGGTAATGATTTGAATTCTGGATAAATAAAACCAATATTTTTCTGGATAATTAGCTTTATGTAATACTATTATGTTATCCTAAATATTACATTTATAGAGTGATTTAACTTTGAGTTACATAAAACAAGAATTTCAGATTTTAAAAATATGAAATTTTTTAAATTGTAGCTATTTACAATTTTGCTAACAAAGAATTTCTTAAAAGAGAAACAGAATAGAATATCTTAATTGAATAAGTTTTATTTATAAAAATATTCATTTGATTGGTCGATAACTTATTAAGTTGGTTGATTATTTGATATTAAGATGAAAATGTTATACAGTAAGACCCTGCTTAATGCGGGGGTTACATTCCTAGACAACAAAGCGTTAAACGAAACAGCATTAAACAAAGTCATTTTAACATAGAGTAAATAGGGATAGGTGAACACGCGACCAAAAATAAACAAATTTTACTTTAATTTTATGTTATTTTTATATTAATTTGTATAATAATGTGTTATATCAAATCAACGTTAAGCAGGGTCTTACTATATATGTAAAATAAAATTAATAAATTGATGATATTTAATCACATGAATTTAGAGTTTTTCCAATATAATTAATGATTTGAAAATGCATGTCATGTTCTCAATAACCATAGTAAATGTCTATTAAGTTTGGTGTTTTTGTTAAGAAGAATCATTAACTGTGTTACATGGTAAACTGTATTGTTTGGGAGATTTAATATATTAAATTCTTTTGTTGTAATATGTCTTCAATCAGTGATCCAGAAATATGGGATTTTCTGGTCATATCAGCAAATCTGACTTACTATTGTCAAACTTGGTGTATAAACTATCTTTTCATTTATCATGTAAATAAAGAACTTAAGTAGTATTATCAGATATTTCATATGAAATATGGAAACACATTTGCATTATAATTTCTGAGAATCATTAATCTGCTATTTTTAATAAAACCAATAAAATGAACTTTAACTGGAAAAATCAATACACTTTTTAAACTATTAAAAATGGATATGTAATGATATTCTATATGGGTTTTAGAATAGTTTCTAAAGCATTTTAAATTTTGAAGCATTTTGCTAGAAAACATTACCAAATATAAATTTTTATTAATATTATTATTTTACTGTGTGATCAAATGAATATAGAATTTAAAGTTTGATAATGCAAGCTCCAGCCCAGCAATTCTGCGAGCCCAGTAGTGCAACAAGCACAGCTCACATTATCACTAAAGTTTGATTTAGTATCACTCCTTGCACTGCACATATATTTTTATTTCATTTGATCATTCTATATAAACTTTATTTGATCATTAATATAATTATCAAAATGGAATTTTTGGCATAAAAAAAATATAAGAATTATTATTTAATGTATGATATAGATATAATAATTATTATAATTATTTGTTAACATTTTATTAAAGAAATTTTCTTTAAAATATTATTTAAAAACTGTTTTTAAATGCCAATTTAATATTAATTCTAATATTTAACAAATAAATTTTATATTGTAGATAGATTTTGTGGCACATGATGACTATCCCTATACTATGGACGAACAAGAAGATGTCTATAAAGATATCAAGGCTCGAGGTATGTTTGTCGCTACACAACGTACAGAAGGGATTTCTACATCAGATTTAGTTTCTCGAATAGTTAGAGATTATGATGTTTATGTACGACGTAATTTGGCAAGAGGATATACAGCAAAAGAAATGAATGTTTCCTATTTAAATGTAAGTAATCTTAGAAAGTAGGGAATATTAGATATTTCTTTTTTTGGTTCCCCTAAGAAATGCTTCAGAAAACTATGGAAAAAATATCTTTATATTTTTATTTTAAAAAAGTATATTTTTGAAAAACTTATCATTTACTGAAACACTTAAATTTAAATTGTACAATGTATAAATTGATTTAAACGTTCAAAATTTAACTATGCTCTCTGCTAGTTGTACAGTTTTAAAATGTATATTAAGAAGAAAAAATAAGAGTATTGTAAGTAATTATTAAGTATTTTTAATATTTTTTCATTATAATGTAAATCATTTGGAGTTTTTATTAATATAGAGTAATATTAATATAATATATATAATTATATATATAATAATATATATATATATATAATAAAAATATAAAATATATATAAATATATAAAATATATAATAATAATATTAATACAATATAGATTAATATTAATATAAGTTAGAAAATGGATCTGATTCAAGTAGAGAGACGACAAAAATTAAAATTAATCATAAGATACACTATTGTGTGTAATCAAATCATTACATTTCTTCTTGAATATTTTGATAATTTATCAAAAATTTTTTTAACTCTTTAAAAGTAATTTTATGCAAGTTGTATATTATATATTTTTGACAATTTAATTTGTCTGTAGGAGAAGAAGTTTCTATTTCAAAATAAAATGGATGAATTGAAGGATAAAATTGAAGGGAAACGGCATGAAATTATACAAAAATGGGAAGAAAAGTCTAGGGATTTTATTAATTCATTTTTAGAAATGTTTGGTAAAGATGGAAGAATAGTGAGTAAATTTTTTTTTTTAATATATAAATGAGAAAATATATTTATTAATAACTAATTTAGAATAATTTTCATCATAAAAATTGTTATTTAAGCTAATCTTAATATGCAGTGTGGTTGTGATCTATACAATCTTATTTTGTGAGTTTGACATAAGAATATTTCTTAATGTGTCATTTGGTTTTTATGCATACAATATGTTCTTGTGGAGTATTAAAAAAAGCTTATAAAAATTGATCAAAAGATTGCAATAAGTAAATATTTATAAGTTATCTGATTTTTTTTTATTGGTTGTACTCTGCTATACTATATAAGCTTTTGTTCCAAAAGTCATTTAATTTTACATCATGTACGTTAATTATTTTCTTAAATTTTTCTTAATTTTAATTTAGTTGTATAAAATATTTGAAAAATTCTTATCTGGATGACTGCTTATGCATTTGTAGAATATAGTCTTTAAAATTTTTAATGAATGATTGGTCTTTTACTTGAATAAAAATTCACTTAAATTGCTTGTTTCAGAAATACAAATCTTGTATAAATTGCAATCACACTGTAATCAAATTCTGTTTTAAAAAGTTAATAATTGAAAAGGAACTTGTACAGTATGGTTCTGTTTTACATGGAATTTTAATGTACAGATTTATATTTTTGCAAATATTAGGTTATTCCATTCCTAGTTCACTGAATCTGACTCTCAAGCAGAAAACAGTACTTCTCCAGTTTAGTATTCTACATATTTAAAATATCACTCAGTATTGTAAATACTCTGGTTTGCAAATAGTTTTCTAGAGTAGTGTACTTGGTATGATATAATAAAATTATTCAGAAACATCAAATCAAACTGAATTGTTGTTCATTATATTTGTAAAAATATAAGTAAAATGTTTTGCATGTTTTAAAATTTTCCTGTTAATTGTAAATAATTTCGTAAGTGTGGAGGCAATTGTCTGGAACTGCTTGGAATAGAGTACAAATTTACATGGAATTTTGTTTCATGTAATACTGTTGACTTGCAGCCCTAAATAAAACAAGACCATATTATATTACAATAGTTCAAACCATTCTAAATTTTTAAATATAAATTTAATCATTTTTTTGCAGCTGAAGTATTAAATGACAAATTAAGAAAATAACAAAACTTAAATCTGATTATTTTTGTTTCAATTATTACATAATTTTAATTATTGCCAGAGGTGTAACTACACATGAGTGGACCCTGTGCAACATTTCCTAAATGGGCTCACATTGGACTTTCTGTAATTTTTTGCTACACAGTCTAATATACATAAATTATAGTGATAAATCATTTATTCAGTTTAAAAATAGTAAATTACATCAGTACACTATAGGCCTACTTACTTTGTGATGAACCCTGACCAAATGTGACTCACATGAACCAATTAGCATTTGATTGACGAATGTTTTCATGACCCCTTCTTCAGGCTTCTTTTTAATTCAAAGCAGGCTAGAAGTTACCATTCGATTTTATATTCGAATGTTAAGAGATTTCGAATACCTTATGCACATGTGTAAGATGTTTAAATATGATCATACAATATGATGAGTTTGAATGCAGAGAACCTCTGCACATGTGTTCCCCTTTAAATATGATTGAAAATTAAATATCGTTGTCTGGTAAAGCCTGCCATGTCATCAAAAGATAAATCTCCCTAAAATAGGTATTCAAAATCTTTTAACATTCGAATATAAAATCAAATGGTAACTGCCTGCCTGTTTTGAATTAAAAAAGAAGCCTGAAGAAAAGCCCAGAAGGGGTTATGAAAATGTTCATCAATCAAATGTTAATCATTTTCACACGGGTTAATTGGTTCACGTGAGTCACATTTGTTATATTCATTCCAGTGTGTTGTGCAGTTAAGAACTCTGACCACCTAATTTTTTCTTTTTTGGACTTTGGGCAATGGATATACTTATTGCAGTTATTGCTTTGCCATCCATTGCCAGTAGCATGGCATTGGACAAGTCTAATTTCCTCACTTCTGAATTTTCGATGGAAAACTGCTTAGTCTCTTTTGCCATTGAACTCCTCAAATAGTGTTTTTTATGAATTTTAGTTTAGAGAATAAACATTTTACAAAAGTCATAGTGAAAGACATTATAAGAATAATAGAAAGCTGTACATGTAGACATCAGGCAAGTTGGATACAAGTGCATAGTTTTCAATCAGAAGTAGGTTCACTAAGTCTTCTGTTTTTCTTTAAGCAAAACCCGAATGTGAACAATTGCATTGGGAATGGTGATAAATCACTTTTTTCCCACATATCTCTCTCAAAATGTTGTAAGAATTTTGCTCATTTCACAGCTTGTATATGAAATTTGTCAATTTTTTTTCTCTTGATGGGGATAATTTCATTTACCATTTTTGAATAAGATAGCAGCTTTCTTTAGTGCCTGCTGAGAAGATTGGATCATCTTCAAAAACACACTTAGTAGTTCCCAAATATGATATATCAAGACAAGAAAGATGATGAAATGGAATGTCTCTAAATGAGACTTTAGCAACTCTGTAACTTCAGGCTTGTTCTCACATGATTGATTTATGTGTAAATGCTCATTACATCTGAATATATTACTGGTAATGTATAGTTGTTAAGCAGTCTTGCCTTTAATGATTCCAGGAACCCTAACTGCTTTGGGCCTCATTCATCTGCACAGGTTGCACAAATGTGTAGTTATACCACTGATTAATCACACTGAGATTACATACTTGGAAAAACATGTAGAATTATAGAATAGTTTATGAATCAAATACTGGTTTCTTGGGTAATGATTTTAAATAATTATTATTATTTTTTCAATAAATTTATTTTATATTTTTAAAATGTAATAAAGAGCCCCTTTTGGAACAAATTTAAGAACTGAACAATCAACTGTAGAGTAGTTGTAGAAGATAAACCATCCAAATAATTAATATATTCAATTATAATTAGAAAATAAAATTTAAATGCAAACACTTTAAAGATGATAAAATTACTTGTCTCTGAATTTCATATTACGAGAAGTTCTAGAAAATTAATGCATTTACAGTTTTGACTCATAAAATTTTAATTTGGAATTATGGATAAAGTAAATAAATCATTAATAAAATTATTTTAATTAAAATAAATTAGCATTAAATTAAAAGATTAAAAATTATTTCATAGTGTTTTGAATAATAAAAAGTGACTTCTGCAAGATAATGAGTTTTTATAAATGTTGAAAATATATAATAAACATTAAGATATAAACTTATTTCAATATTCTCAAAAGTATTATTTATTTATACAGAATCATTTCTGGCAAGAGAGCAAAGGACGTATTCGTCAAGCACTCTCTCCTAGTAGTAGTCCACCAGCAAGTCCAGCTTCACAACGTGCTAATTCCACTTCTCCAGTTAATAGCTATTTTGTGAACAATACAGATTATTCAGATGATGATGAAACAGAAGGATAATAATAAAGGAAAATAAAATGTATATTTGTAAATGAATTTAAAATCAAATTGACTGAATTTCTGCTAAGAAAATGCTAATTAAAACTTAGGATTTATGGTAATTTATCATCAGCTTTAATTTCTTTGCAAATTTGCTATGGAATTTTTACATCATTTTGGTCAAAGAAAGGGAAAAAAAGCAATTACTAAGATTGACAAAACAGGATAAATTAAATCACATCAATTAGAATAATCTATTAAAGTAAACTGCTTTGATTAAAGTTATTTCAACTTGTATTAATGCAATTATTTCAAATTATTTGAAAACAACACTGTTTCTTTTAACTATTTTGAGAAGAAACACTATCCTGATAATTATAAAAGACCAAATAAAAATGCATTAAATGAGTTAAGGACCAAATGTAAGCAAAAAACATTTTTCTTTATTTATGTAAATGAAACAATTATTAAAGATGAAAGATTTAATTTAAAAATTTTTTCATTTTTTTTTTAAATAAATTATTTGATTAAGTTTGATGACAGTGGGTAATTGTTTGATTCTGGAGATTTTATATTTATGTAAAAATTGTCTTTCAGTCTTCCATCTTTTTAATTTTAACTATGACTTGTCAACCAGTATTGTATTAAATGGAAATTTAAAACAATAAATTATTTAAATTTTAATTTTTTCTAAAAAAAAATTAATAAGGCTTTTTTTTATTTTTCTTATTAATGATTTAATATTTCTTGAAAGCATTTTCACTTTCCTTTTTTATATATATATATATATTTTATATTATTTATTATAAAAACATTGTAAATTTAATATAAAAAAATGTTAATTTCTTAAAGAATATTAAATTTTTTAAGAGTTCAATAAAGTTGGTGGTGATTTATTTTTACGTTGTTAAAATCCTGATATTAATGAAGATATTTTTAAACTTTTTCGGTAAAACAATCAATAAAATACAAATAAAATGTTGAGTATTCTTCTACTAGTTCAATTTTTTTTTATACAAGTTTTATACAAGCTTTGAATTTTTTAATATACATTTATATAAAAAAAACTTAATGTAAAAAATGGACTAGATACATACTGTATGTACAAAAAGTTTGAAACTAGATTTATCAGTTTATTTTTTTTTTATAATATAATTAATAAAATTTAATTTAATTCAATAAAAATATTTGCTTTCGGTTGCTAGAACGTTAAACAATTGATAGACCAAGTTATTCATAAAAAATTTTATGTTAATAAAAATGTTAACAAAAATAGAGACAGTTGAAGTGCAATTATTGATAAACGTCAAAACAATTTAAAATTGATTCTAAAAGTAAATTTTCATTACACCTTATGATATTTTCTTTTTTATAGTTGAATAAATGTGGCTGTTTTTATACTGTTTTAGATTCAATTGCTAGTTCACTAGAGGAAGTAATCTAATAGTCTATAATACTGTAATACGTGCACAGCAGTTGTGCATTACTCTTGATTTACAGCATCGCCTGTCATAATAATGATCGTTAGTGAAGTATCTGGAATACTCAAAATTTAACACTAATGATTCCTTATAAGCATAATTTTATATATGTGTTGGTATTTATAAA
This sequence comes from Centruroides vittatus, assembly GCF_030686945.1. Lineage (NCBI taxonomy): Eukaryota > Metazoa > Arthropoda > Arachnida > Scorpiones > Buthidae > Centruroides > Centruroides vittatus. Next base: position 2,781,823 of record NW_027120741.1, read on the forward strand.
ACGAAGACTGTAATTTGTAACAGTAATGGCATCGATATCGATCGGATTTTCGTTACGAGATGTATAATTTTCGTAAGAGTTACGGAGTAGTAAAAACTGGATATCTGGCACACTAAGATATGGAAAGTATTCATTGGAAAGTTCCTATACTTGCCATAAAATTTTTATATACAAACATGATTCTTTTGTTACTTTTTTGATAAACCGAAATATATTTACAACTTCCTGGTTATTGAATATTCATACATAAACTAATGCTTACTTCGGTCGTTCCTACTAAAACAGATTTAACCTTAAATGTGGATTTTCATCTTTATTAAGTCGTGTAATTTTATGACACTTTTTTAATGTATAGCGTTAAACTGTACATGCAATACGTGTGATATACGAATGTGATTTTATATAATGTAACCCACTATAAGAGGATTTTTGTTGTAATTATGCGAGATAATTAGAAACCATTTCGTTATCTTGCTCTATAGATTTAAGATTTTTAAAATTATTTTGCGTAAGTAATTACCGGTATACCGATACAATTTATACACTGTAAATTATATAAATTGTGCAAAAAACAAGATAAAGAAAATTGGTTTGAAGTGCTGCTAAAATTAGGATTATTTATTCAATTGTTAAACGAATGTTGAATTTTAATGAAATGGCATTTAAATTTATCATCTAAATCATTCTGCAAAAAGTGAATATTAAAATATACCCCGACGACTATAAATTTTGCTGCTTAAATTTATTATTAACGACATAAATTTAATTGAATTCTCTCAATAGTTCATTGTCTCTGTTAAATTAAATTCAAATATGGAAAATATTTTTATACAAGAATAACCACGTAGTGTCGATTTTAAACGATTTAGCTTTCAAGTTTATGTAATTTAACTCAAAAATTAGCTGATTTTCTAAACGAAATGGGCTACAATAAAAGAAATTGGGTGTTACGGAAATCTGGTTTTAATATTGTTATTTAATAATTGTTGCCCATCATTCTGGATGAGCCGAATAACACGAACGTCTTTTTCACTCTCCTTAAAATCAGTTTTTATGAGATGATAAATTAACGTTCCAGCAGCTCCTACAATATTCGAGAAAAACCGATATTAAAGACTAAACGAGGTTTTTATAGCGTAGTTCTAAGTTTAATTACATATATAGTTTTGCCCTTTGATATATAAGTTTATGTATATATTCTATAATAAAAGATTTAATCAGAAATATATATATACAGGAAGCTTTTTCCATCTCGGAGTCGTTTTGTCATGTAATTAAAAATTATTTCAGTTTAAATTTAAACAACTAATATAATATGTTTTAGAATAGGAATAAAAGTTAATCGTATTTATTAATCAACTATCTCGTTTTTGAGACCGAATAACACGCTGTTTATACATTAAATAAGTGTCATTTTATAACAGATTTGTAATAAAATATAAAAATATTATCGTAGAAACTATTTTTCAGAAAAAGTATAATATTTCTATTGTCGAAATCTACAAGATATATAATCTATAAAGTGAAATTCATGCGAGAGAAAGTCAAACGGCCTGTTATATTGTAGTATAGCTTGAAATGAAAGTTCATCACCTTCCACTTTACATCTGTTTTTCTGACAAACTGTATGTTCGGTAGAGAAGCTGCAGATGCTTTTTCTATATCGTCTCATATAAGACTTTGCATCTGTTCTATAAAAATCGCTTCTTTCAAGAGGTTACTTAGAGGGGCATTGTGTTCTAGATATTTGAAACGTAAAGTACTGTCATTTTGAAGCCATTTTTTGGTGCTTCTAGGTATAAAAATACATCTATGATGCAGATAGATGTTTCTACTTTTAATATAATGTAGTTTTTTTTTTTACTTTCAAATTATTCTTATGTCAAATTCTAATATCAATTTATCGCATCTTCCGTGAAGGAGGTTTAGAAATTTCTAAACATTTAAAATGACGTTTAATTAAAGTTTAAAAATTGTAATAGAGAATGTTTTTCTTTGAATAATTTTGAAATTAATAAAACTAATCGGAAAGGGCTATACAAATTTCCTACAATTAGATATAATTTAGGAATGAGGAAGACATTTATTACATTTTAATAGCTTCGAAAATGAAATTAAAACGTTAAATTTTTAGAGTGGTATTTTAACATTTAAACTTATTAAATTTTAATTATTAATATAAAAGAATAAATGGAAATGGAAAAGTTCGGTTATCTTTCTTGATGATGATGATGATGATGATAGCAAATTTGAATTTGATTACTTTTTAAAAGCATATAAATGAACCTTTAAGAATTCATAATAAATTGGCTCTATTGCCAATATTACTTTAGGATTTTTATGAAAAGTCTAAAATATTTAGTTACAAAAATTATTTATAAAAATAAATTGAAATAATTACAATACTTCTTAAAAATCTATCATGATTAAAATCCATAATATTATATATTTTGGAATAAAATTATTGCAAATTTTTAATATTCTAGTTTGATCTAAAACTTTACCATTCTTTCATTTCCCAGGATTGTTTATTATTAATATCATTAACATCAATACTACAGTTGTTTTCTATAGATAAATCATTTAAATTTAACAAATTTATTTGAATAATTAACAAAAGATTGCTTGGATTTTTTCACAATAAATATTCCTGTTAAATTATCAGTTTTTAGAGATTTACTAGAACCAAATTTAAAAGATTTGGGTGATAAATTCAATCTATTTTTTTTAAATCGTTTCCGAATTTCTTTGTGCAATGGATGACTACAAATATTTATAATTTATTTTCACTCAATTTGTAATTTTCCTTTTCTGTAGAATTGGAATTTTAGGAAGTTTTCTGTATGGCTACATCTAGTTATTTACAGTAGAAATACTGTAAAAATTTTAACGATTATGGAAAATATAAAATTCTCATATTTTATTTCAGGATATAAAAATTTATAACAAAGTTATTAAATATAATTTTCGATACAAAAATAGGTGCAATGAAAAAAAAAGTAATAAAAGTTATAAGAAATAAAAGATTAATTTATAATTATAAGCAATTGTAATACAAGCTTTAATTACGACAGATAAAAGAAAACTTTACAGAATTTAAGTAACTTCAAGCAAATTACTTATTCCCAGAATAAAATGATAATATTTAAGAAACTATATGTTTTATATTGTAAATTATAGCAAAGATCTATTACAATCGATTAAACTTTAATAAATTATTTTAGTCCCTTTCATTTATTAACAGAAACCGTTTACTTTTGATATATTTCATTATATACAATTTATAAAATATATTTTCGGTAACCGAACTGACTTTTAGATAAATTTTTTTTTTTAAGGAACCTTTTGTGAAGATACCTTGATGAAAACACAGTTCTAAATTAGAAGAAACTCTTAAAACAAAATAGAAACCCGGTCAATTTTGAAAATCACAAATAACGCTTACAAAACTGATGAAAGAGAAATTGAGCCATAAATTTTTTATTACTATAAAAATTTACGATGCGATTTTAGTATATAAATTGATCCATACCCTAAAATTTAATATATTTCGTATACTTATCGCATAATCTTTAGCAACTTGTTAATAAAATTTATGCTTAAAACATGTTTTAGAAATCGAGTTACAATAACAATGAATTATTATTATTTAAATATAATTTTTTTAAATAAATTTTTATATAAATTCACGGTCTTAAATAAATATTTGACGTTTTCGAATCATTTTACTGTAAATTTACGTATCCGCGTAATTTACTCGGTAGAAATAACTTTATATTTATACTTTTTTTTAAAAATACTATGAAGTTTTATCTTTAAAAATTCGGTTAATGTTACCTTAGGTAGCCAAGATGGCGGCTGGTCTCTAATTCCAGCAAGGAAACAGTGGGACGCACGTTCTAACCTAAGCTATTCTAATAATTTGGTTGCTAATAATTATGGCAATTTATTAGAATAGGTTAGAACGTGCTTCCCATTGTTTCCTTGCCGGAATTAGAGACCAGCCGCCATCTTGGCTACCTAAGGTAACATTAACCAAAAATTCTTAATTAATTTTCAAAAAAATAAAACTTTTCGTGTTAATGTGTGATATTTGCTTATTATAGCGCAGTTATAAATTAATTACGGTTGATAGACCTAATAATTTCATCATTTAAAATATAATTATCTTTAAATTTTCACGTAATTTTAATTTTTTTTCACAAAAATATCGTGCAGAATATTTTAAAAATAATATAGACTTTTTTAAAAGTACAACTACGTCTTCGCATTACTTTAACATTGATGCAATATATTATCGCATTTGACATAATTATACAGCAAATGGTTTATTATCCGGATTATTATACTTAAATACAGTCATTAGTCGATCGAAATCGAAAATTAGATTAATATAAAATAGATTAAATGCTTAAATTTTATCGAGATAAGGTTAAATGTTTTATAAAATTTAAGCATTTTTCGTGCCGTATATTTATCATTAGAGAATAAAAACGATAAGATTTAAGAAACTATAAGTTACATTTAAATATTCAACTTTTATATTCTTAAAATAGCCGACAAATAAATCAGATTTGGGCTTCCGAGAAAGGGGGATAGAAAGAATAAAATGTAGATTTTCGTAGGTTGTCCTGTAGAAGACGTGAAGAAGTCCTTTGCGTAATTACTTATCTTATGTTAAGTCAACCCAGCGAGAATCAGGATAGTTAATTAAACGAGACTGTTATTGACAGGATAATTTAATAAGAGATCAGTGAATTCTTTATTCCTCTCTTAACTGGCTTAAATGTAGCATCGAATATTTCTCTAAGGGCTCCTCTATTGATCTCCGTTCTTATAAATTAAATAAGATATAATTTTCTAAATCTAGAGACGTATTACCTTTCATATATTTTTTTATGTCCGTACACCCGTTTTGATTGTATCTCACTTAGGCAGTTTGTTTGATATATAATAACCTTGTTCTCCGACTCTATAAATAATTATGAATAGCATATTTTTCTAGATTTATACAGAAGGATCGTACGGGAATGAATAATATAACCGTCTAACTAATAATAATTAAATAATGAACGAACGAAGTATACTCGGAGGTGCATTGAACCTAGTGGAAAGGATAAATTAACGAGACTATAATTTAAAAAAAAAAGAAAATGTTTCAGTTTAGTTCTTTTATCAGTCTGAAAGGTTCTTATTGATCGGTTCGTAACATTTTCTTAAAACGTCACGAAGTTGGCGTTGAAAGTCGTTCAGAAGTGGACTCGAAGTAGACAACGTTTTGGAATTTCTTTGTATGGAAGATTCTTGGAAACTCGATCCGTCCAGCTGAAGAAAACGATTCTCGCGACGTGGAGTCAATTTTATTTGTTTACGATCGATCGGTTGTTTGAATTTTTGCTGGTTCCATCAACACCGATTGAAGTACTTGTAGCAAAGTTTACTTCCAGATCTTCTTTATTGTTCGTGCCGCATTCCTCTCGTAAAATTTATACAACACATTCGTGTACTTTCTATTATTATAAACACTAAATTTTCCTCTGATAAACCTCGCCAGTGTTAAAAACTTTGCGACGAAATAGAATAAAGATTGGTCAGTCGATTGCTGGCAATAACAAAGCATTAATTGGCAAGATTTTTCTTTTCGAAATATTCAAAATTTCTTATAATAAGAGAATATTATTATAAATTATGAATGTTTTTTTTTTCTTTACGGAATAATTACCGAGCTTAAAACTTTTGTATAAATTTTAAAATAGCATTATTTAAAATGCTTAATCATTTAAAATAGCATATTTAGAATATATTTAATGCTAACAAATGGACTATATCTCATCATTCAAATTCTAACTATAGAACTTATTAATACTATCTGAGAAAAGTTTAGAGCAATATAAAAAATATTTTTAAAAAATTCACTAAATATAGTCTACACTTTTTGTGCCAAAAAATTAGGAATATCGATTATTAAAGAATAAATCGATATTTATTTAAAATATATTAAAATATATATATATATTATATAATATATTCAGCACTCGATTTATTATTATTTTTTTCTTCTCTAATTTTTTATTCTGTAGAAAATATCGATAATATATATTCCGATATTTAAATGTATATCTGGATAATATCGAACAGTGTGTAACATTTTGAAAGAATTTTATTTGCTCTTGAAAAGAGTCGTGACCCATATCTTTGGAAATTATACACTATAAATAGATATTGATCAGAGATAAGTTAGACCAATGTCTGGTGATAATTAATTAAGATTAAAAGAAATAAATAGATATATTTTTCGAAACTAAATATAGCATAAAATACTCGTGGTTTAATGTATTGTTCTTTAAACAAGAAGAAATATTATATATATTGTTAAAATTCCATTTATTATTATTATTATTATTATTTTAAAAATACATCTATTTAAATATTAATATGTTTACATTGTTCGTTTCTTGATTATGCTGCTTCCGTATTTACTTCATAATAATGAATAGATAATGGATAGAATAATAATAATGAATAGATTCAGATAATAGATATATCTAAAATATAAAATAAAAATTATAATTAATTAAATTATTATTTTTATTAAAATAAAAGTAATTTTATGTATTGTGGCAGATAAAATAATTTAATAAATTTTAAAAGAATTTATTTAATTATTTGTTTTAAGAAAATGAATACAAAAATAAAATAGGTGTTTTCGTAAAAATTTTCTTAAGTTATTTTCGTTTTAACAGACAAAATAGAGAAAGAATTTTAAGAATTAATAATAGAAATAAATGTTTTATAATTATAAAATAGTTTTTAGTTATTAAATAGTTGACAAAATGTTTTATTCTAGAAGGAAGTAAAGGTAGAGAGACTCGCTTCGAAACCGTCTCATCTATCGCGATTTGCATTTAAAATAAACATTAAACACGTGTAATGCAGATAATTAAAACACGGCAAAAAGAAATAAACTCGTTTTTGAAGACAACCATTTCTCTATTCTCTGGAATAATTCCATTTTAATACAATTTCGTTTTAGTATAGATGCATTTTAAAATTATTCCGGGTCTATTTAAATATTAAAAACGTCACAAAAATACGAATAATTAAACGACAGAAAAAAAAACTAACTAGAAATTTAATTGAAACACTTTATTTGTATTCCGTACTTACCTTTATTTCATACCTAACGATTTCTAATTAATTTTTTTTTTTTTTTTTTGATAGAACGATGGACTTCATATTAAATTCTTCATAAGTCTTTTTAATGTTCGGTTGACATACCAAATTTTATCATTTATTTATTGCCTTACTGCTTATCGTCCATTATTCCCTTAACTTAAAGCTATAAATGTGCGAAATATAAATTTATATATTGTGCAATAAATTATATATATTTTATATTTTTATATTTTATTCTTCGTTCTAATTAAAGCAAAGGAAATCCGTCTAAAACTCTAAAAAAAAAAAAAAAAATTTAATGGTAAATCTTATTTTATTTGAAATTTTTTAAATGAAAATCTAACGCATTTCATTCTAAGAAATTTTCTGAAAAATGTTTTTTGATATGTCTAATAATTAATTAATTGACTTTTATATATTTAACTAAGTTAATTAATTTTTAAAAATATTTCAATTGAAAGATTTGCTTGCTTTCGAAAGCAATAGCGATTTTTCAAATAAGTTTTTTTCTTCTAATTATTTTTCTTCGCTTCGGAATAAATAAAACTGTAAAGTAGATGAAGTTGTTAGTATAAAAAAAATCGAAATTCATCACGTGAACATCTAATATGCTTTAAAAAGAAATGGGTTTATTTAGTAGCACGACATCCAATGAGATTAAGATCGCTTCTGAATAAATTTTCTAAACATTTAAATCTAATAAAGTCATTAAGCTTATAAAAAAGGTTTTCTATATATAAATTCTATAGTCATATACACGTGTGTTTTATATACATATATACATGTGTGTTTTATCCTTTGTCGTTAAGATGTTTTTTACGTCACGTTCGAAATTCTCGTTTTCTAGATTGATTTTATCAATAAAATTTTTTCTTTCATTTAATAAATAATTGATTCGAGTAATGGAAAAATGAATAATTAGTTAAGGAAAATTAACTACTTACGCGCAGAAATCGTAGAGAAACCAATGTAAAAAATAAGTAAAAACGAAAATATATGTAGAGGTAAATATAAATTTCTGTAATATAAAATATATATATATATATATAAAGTTTCACGATAAAATTAATAAGAATATAATGAATGTGAAAAAAATAAAGGACATTCATGAGGAAATAAACAAGTAAATGGTCTTACAAAAAATTGAATAAAGGAAATATTTGTAAATAAAACAAAAATAAGTTGTAAAAAATAGGATATATTTAATAAAAATTGAAAATTTAACTAAATTTCACTCAGATATTTAGTTAATAACATTATTATAAATTACAATCAACAGAACTTTTCGCTACCACTAACAGTTTTTCTCTTTCTTTTTTCAGGATAGTTTCGGGCTATAACAAATTTCTTTACATCTAAACTTCAACTTTAAGGCGATTAAAAAGTTTTTAATAATCACAAAATTTTTTTTTATATATTTCTTTATTGTTTTTTTTTTGTTTCTTTATTTGAAGACCGACAGAAAAACGTTATTTACAATAACAGTTAACCAGATGAATTCATCAAAAATCACGTAACAAAACAAATCCTGAGCCAATGAAATTATTACAAACGAAAACTTAGCCTTTTTTTTCGACTGATTTCAATCACGATTGTCTTAACTTCAGAGAATTGCATTTATTTAAAATAAATAAATAAGTTTGTATTAATGACCGGAGCCATCGAACAAGAAAATTAATATTAATAATAATTATTATTATTATAATAAATAATAATAGCAAAAAAAAATAATAGGAAACGGTGATAAAACTCCAATTTTATGTAAAAATCAGAGTTGGCCTCTCTTTATAAATCGTAGAAAACTAAATTAGAACCGCATTGGTAAAAAGTATAGATCAAGGTTCCACTCATACATGATCTTTTTTATTTATTTATTAAAGAGCTGTAAATCGCATTTAAAAATGCAAAGGTGACTCACAAATATCCCAAAAAACGTGAAATACTTTTTAGATTCCTTGTTCGCCTTCGTCGACGACGTTTAAAGAAGGAAGATCTAAAATGGTTGTCTAGAAATGCAGATGATTCGGACATAAACAGGTGGAATCAAACTACGTTTGAATTTAAAATTGCAAGTAGAATAAAGGAACGATTTTGGTGTGTCCTACTTTACTTTCTTCATTGATCTAGAAGCCTGTTTTTTTTAAATAACTTATATTATATACCACACTCCTCACCGACTTTTCAGCTTCTCGACTGTAAATCACCAGTAACAATAGTGCAATATTAAAAATGATGTTTTTTTTACAATCACTCGATTTTAGTTAAATATTATTTTGTTTTGCTGTATATTGTTAAAATACAACAACGGTTAATTAATTTTTTAAACTATATTTTCTTATGAGCATATTTTCTTGCTTAACTCTTATGTCACCCAAACGGACATTTGCAAGGTGCTGAGCAATCTTCTGTGCCTTTGATGTTATGTACATTGCGGATATTTGTATATATTCTAAATGTTTTAATATTAACTTTCACCACAATCTACTCTTCCTTTTATCAATCCAAAATAAATCGACTAAGTTGATAAACTATCTTCCTGGCGAATGTTTGTTCGCGAATTTCATTCATTCGCCGCAATTGAATATAAATTTGAAGAAAAAGTCTCACAAAAAACAACAACAACGATGACAAATGTGTATCGAACATTAGAATATTGCGAAAATAAGTAGAGAAATCATTTTTTCTTTTTTGTGTTTATTTTTTAAACAGCATTTTCCTGAGAGAACAAGATCAGAATCCGAATCTATCTTGTTTTATCATTTTATATATCGAATAAAAAAGTCTAAATCCCATAAAGCGAAAACTTTCAACATTATTTTACAACAGCAACACTCCTCACAACTTCGAACGAAAATCAACAGCTCTTAACAATATTATTTTGGTAATTTTTTAGTTTCGTCTGTCGCTTGGACAGATAAATCCTTTCCAGAGGTGCGATGCTCCAGTTATTATTCTCTTGAGAAAAGCTCTTTTGGAATTTTTATTCTATATTTGTTTCTGCAGGCAGTATATATTTATATATTAATTTATATATCTGTATATATATATATTCACCTGAGTTCCTTATAAAGGTGTTGTTTCATTGTATATATATATATATATATATATATTTATTTAATATATATATTTTATATCACACTCCATGCACTTGTTTTGTTTATACACAGTGTGCAAATACGAGTGCAGTGTGCATACCAGGCACAGAATGTATGTAAAATTTATAACATCTCACTTGTAGAGATATACTTTTAATCTTCTGTATTATTTTTAAAGCCTTTAGCCTTTCTTTTTTAATCTTCTATCTAAGTCACTAGATATCATTCTTGCTTACACGGACAGATACTAGTATTTAATTTCCTCGAGTTTTATACATGTCCTGCTATTTCCATCTGTAGATAAAAGGGTATAAAATGATCCATTTAAATAAATAAAAACAGAGAAACCATCGACCAACAAGTGAAGGAAAAAATAATAAGCATTGAAACCTGTACATCCAACAACTTTGTACTGTACAATCTTGAACTGAGAAAAGGACAAAAGACATGGTTTATTATATTTTATCTTTTTTATAAAACTAGAATGTGATCATATTTTTAACAACTGATTCTGCATATTGCTGAGTATTAACAGGAACAGGTCAATTCCAATTCGAAAGCGCCCACAAAGAGATTCGTTCAAAAATTGATGATCAAAGAACTAGCTTTGACATCTAAAGATGGCTATGGCTGTCGACAGAGACACAAATTACAAAACGGAATAATACACGTCTAGTAGTAAATAGCTAATGTTATTTTTTAAAAGTCCTGAAACACATTAAATTAAAAAGAATTATCACTGACAACGTACTAAGATATCTCATTTAAAGTACAAAAAGCACTGGATGTGCTAGCAATAGTCTTTAATCCTAATTCTATTAGCCTGCAGCACTTATTCATAGAAGCAATTGTAAAGAAAGCCTGCATAAGAGGCCTAAAATGTGTATAACCTTGCGGAGATATCTAAGAACTAGTTGTTTGAAAGGTAAACCAATGCAGACAAAGTTTGTCTGCAACAACGAATGTACTAGATAGAGATGTCTTTTCCATGTTTAAGAGAGAAAAAATTGAAGAAAAAACATTTATACAGAAAGGATATTTTACAAGTTGATCAATTTTTTATATCACTTCTAGGATCTTTTGATAGTTCGACACTTGGCTTCGTTCCTTATATCGTTTTCCTATTGCATACTAAATAATACTGGAATGTCTCCTCTTCGACCCTGTAGTTCTCTAGGAAGGGCGTGAAACTGTAAGTGCTATATTTACAATGAACCATTCCTTTCTATTATTTTTAGGATCACAAGGAACGGGGCGTAAACTTTGAAAAAGTTACTACATAACAGTATTCGATGCTGATTAGCAGAAAGTCGGTTTGTGGGTTCGTGTATAAGAGAGGAATTAACTGCAGATTTTTAACACTGTACAATGATATGGATGGGGATCTTTCCACGGTAGGAATTAACGGTGTGGCCGGAAAGGATTATCTGGTTGTAAACACCAGTTCAATACTGTAATTGAAAGGTCATATCGGCCGGATAAACGTATCCAATCACAAAAAAATTAAAGCGTTGATATGCGTACTTGACTGGTTACAGGTACCGATGGGTCTGCGTCCGAGTTTGAGCTTGGTGTGATGACTGTGGTTGTAACCGATCCTCCGATGGGAAGGGTGGACATTGTGGTCACCACGGGAACCGGATTGTTCAAGTTGGACCTGGAGATGATATGATGCTGCTGAAAATCACTCGTTTGAGGCGCTCTATTCGGAACGCGCACTTGAATGTCATTCAATTCTTCTTCCTGCACCGATGCTGGAGTGTGCTGCTGTTCGGAAAAATCTCAGAGTTATCAACTTACTTTTTCAATTTGCTTATAATAATCATAATAATAAGAATAAAAATAATAAATCAGTTGGCAATTAATACCGAAAACAACGTCGACAAGGCTGACATTATTTATTCAAATTCGTCACGCGGTTATTATTATCCTAGCATATTCAGTCGCTATATTCGACTACTAACCTACATTGCAGTTCTATTCTGGTTTATAGCCTTGAAAAATAAATTATGCAACAGAAAACGCAATAAAACTATACGTAAATAGAGATTATTTAGTTTTGAAAAATCAGCCAGAAAATCGTTGATTATATTTTTGAAATACAAGAAGCAAACTTTTAAAATAATGAAACAGCAAAATTGAGATTTAAGGTGGAACTAAAACATTCTTCAGTAAAATATCTACAAGCCATGCATAAACGAAAATAAATTTTTACGATCGTCAATAAATTGCTTATGTAACGCACCGCATTTTCTAAATGTCCAAGTAACAAAAGAAAGGTTCTTCTATTCAACGAGAAGACCGCAAACAGCATTGATTTAATGGCAAATTATCAATACTTTCACAAGAAATATAGCAAGGGTTTTCGAGAATTTGGAAGCTCGCAAATTCCAATTTACGTTAGTTTCAAACGGGAGAAAAATGTATATGTGAGTAGACAAAGCAACACTTGCCTGATATTTCTTCTTACTCCAACGTCTCCCACAACAAGTCTGAAACGAATTATTCTCTTGGGAAGATAAAGATGGAGCTGGCGATAATGGCGGTGTGGAGGAAGGTCTATTTGGTTGACCGTTGTAAGGTACTTCTAATTCTACAAATTCGCGATCCTGAAACAGATTTTTAAACGATAGAAAGTGTCGGGATGAAAGGAATATTTTATTACTATCAATTAATCAATAGAAATGGAAACCGGGAGGTTGAAGTTGTTGACGTGACAGAAAGAATTACACAGGATTTCCTAAGAAAGGTCAAAACAGAATCGATATTCAGTACGATAATGTTTTCCTTTTTTATTCGGTTTCGTATGTTAACTGTCGAAAATAAGAAAAGTTTTCGAAAGCGCACCAAACAAATGTAAGAAATGATGGTAATCTGTTGCGGATACATCGATCGACTTACCGTCGTTTTCTCTAAACATCTCAAAAGATGGTGATGTTGCAATTCAAAGATATCTTCGGCAGATTCTTCGATTTCTTGTCCACATTCCCTTGCAGCTAACCTCGCTTCCACAGCTTTCTTCTTACTGACAAACGCCGCTCCACTCGTAACCTTTGCAATACGGATTCTGGCCATTCGTGCTTTCTGTTAAATAAATAAAATCTAGTTAGAAACCAAATCGTGCTTAAAAGAAAATCTATACTTAATAAACGAGTCAAAAACAGTATCGTTTTTTTCTTAAATGTTTGCTCTGTCAATCACTTTCAACCTTTTTTCTCTTCTTACTTTAATGTCTATTTTTAAACGTTTCGAAAAACGCATTAACTCAACTACATCAAAATTTAAGTTAGAAAAATAAATACCTAATAGAAAATGCATTTAACTTTTTAAGTAACGGAATTTTTCAAATATTTAAAATAAACGTATAGAATTAATTTTCTTTCTTTGAAAATGAAGCGTTCGAAATATTTCCTAAGAGCCAAGGCATTTGACGAAAAGTAGCCCATTAAACAGATCATCGAGTCAACATATCTTAACCGAAGCTCTATTCTGTATCGTTAAATTGAGTCATTGGATTGTTCTTATCGTCTAAACTATTTATAGAAGATATAACTAAAGCCTCGTCCGTTCAAAGATACAACTTAAATCCAACGGAGGATCGACTCGGAAAAGATAATATTATGTTGCAAATTTAATTAATGTTGGGTTATAAAATTAAAAATAAAAACTATTCGGATGAGAAAAGCTCATTCAAACGAAAATAAAAATGTAAATTATGTAGAAAAACGAATCGATATTTTCAATCTTTCAAAAATCTCCAACAACCCTTTCCGTTCTAGATAACGACTCTATCTAAAACGGAAAGAGTTTTTATCGTGTGAAAAGCATGGAAATTAAGACGTAAAAGTTCGAATTTTACGCCATGTGATAGATACAGAGTTTATTGTTTAAACTTTAATAACGTAGGCTACGTGCTTAATTTAGAATCGTTCTATATATTTTCTATTGTTTTCGTCATTGTTTGCTCGGCTTAGCTTTGGTATACGTTGATTTAACGCATTTAATAAACCACGCTTGTTAACTTGTCCACTTCGTATTTCCTGCATCATGTTCCATTTCCTAATTGTATTATATCCTTCTCGACAATCTTTCCATTTCTTTCTTTTTCTTTTTGATGATAGATTATTCTACCGATTGAATAAATTCTAATAGATATAACGTTTCTCTTTTTGATTTTCGTAAAGCACTAGAAATCTACAGATATATTCTTTTTCTTTTCTTTCTCTTAATCCTTAATTCCTAAAGTAGATTTTTCTTCTTTTAAGACCTTGTTACTTTCCATCTTATCCTCCTACATCCTATAACTTATGAATAGACCTATAGCAATCTCCTTTCCGCTATAAAAAAAACCATATCTAATAATGAAATAATTGATAAAGCATTACATTTACTTGAATATCTTATGTATTATTCCAATTTCCTGTTTCAATTTAAGTCTACTGGTAATGTTTTAAACTTCAAAAACTCGGAATTTATTTAAATAATTGTTCTCTTCTTTTCCTTTCAAACTGTTTATAAAAATTCAATATTCGGAGTTTATTACGATCAAATATGTCTAGCTTAAACCGCAATTTAATTGCGGTTTAAGCATAGATATATAGAGACGATTAAAAGACGGAAAAATTAAAAATGCTTACGTATCTCAGTGATATTTTCGGTCTAGTAAAAATAATAAAATCAATTTACACATTTTAATCATTAATTCAAAAATCGTACTTATGCACTCTTCACTTTATCCCGATTATACTTTCAAGCTAAGTTGAATTTTATTGATTTTTAGATGCAGTTGTTTCATTAAATTCGGATCGCTTCTTGTACTGCGCTCTCTCTTGGCCAACCGAGCATATTTTATTTATTTTTTCTTAAATCTTAACTTAACCAAAACGCTTCACTATATTAATAACATATCAAAAGCTAATTTGGGAAATATACAAAAAACGAACGTATCTATCTGTTTATCAGGCGGAAAATCGATTTGGAAAATTTCCAACAGAGTCAAATTTATAAAATAATCCTTAAACACGAAGACACTTAGTGAAAATGCGACTCTATCCGGAATCACTTATTATATTCTAGAAATTTGACTAAAGTTTTATTAATTTCCTAAGAAGAAAATAAATTTTAATTAAGTTGCTATTTAAAAAAAAAAAAAACTTAAACCTGACAATCAAATAATTATACTTAATGAAAAATTTAGTGAGAAAAATCGAATTTAAAACATCATTACAATGTTTAAAGCAATTAAATCGGTCGTTAATTTTATTCAAACATTCGATAACTAATTAGTTAAGAATGGAATGACAGACAACGCCCAGTGATTAGATTTTACACTTATTAGTTGACATACACGTTTAATCTTTCCTTTAAACGGATTACAAATTGTACGATTTTTGAATTAGCATCAAATACGGTTTGCCACGAGTCTTTCCATCTTTGCAAATATTCATTTTCTAAAATAGTTTTGACGTCAAAGTCTTCCGTTCTTGGCATCTTACGCTTGATTTTTTAAATATCACAAAACAAATTTGACCTATCTATTGTAAAGTTTTGGGTTTGTATAACTTTTATTTAAATATATACACTAGATAAAGTAAATATTTCTTTTGCTATTTTGTGTCCTTGAGAACTGAAAGATTTCTTCTTTCTCTTTGTTTCTTTTTCCTAACTTCTAACTGTGCTATAAATGACATCGAGACAGGAAAAAATAAAACTTATTTGAATATTTCTAATACTTGTTTTAGCTTTTTTTTTCTTATGTAGAAAAAGAAATAGAAACAACTAAACCGAAACGCATTCTCGTATGGATATGATGTTTTTGTCAGTATATAAATTTTTATAGCCAGATATTGATTCAAAATATCTCTATCTCTTCCTACAATAAAATGTTATTTTCTCTAAATTCGCTTTTATTCGTTCAAAAACCATTCAATCATCCGCCTTCCGAATGATTTAATGAGAGTTTCAAACCAAATAAGAGTGATTTAGCGATTTTGAATCGAAATGATGGCAATTTAATGAAGAAAGAGAAAGAGAGAAACGTACATTTCAGAATGATTTAATAAATTTAAATCCCATTCTAGAACAATTTATTGTTCCGAACGAGTAAATATGAGGATGATTCATTGGAGTTTTGAATCCAAATGCGAATTTAAAGACGATTCCACCAAATGAATCCAACTAAAGATTTAATGATTAACGATTTTTATAAATATATATGAGAATAATTTAATACCGTTAAAATTATTTGATGATTTAACAACTGAAATAAATTGGATTGAAAATGACTTAACAAAATTTCAATCTAAATAACAGTAATTTAATAATTCTAAACTCATTCAAGGATGATTAATGATGTCTATAAATCAAAATGAAGATGATTTATCGCTTTGAAAACAATTTAATAAGTTGGATAAATTTAAATTAGAATGATTTAATGATTCTCAAATCTAAATGGTAACAATTTAATTGGTTTCAGGATAATATATAAATTTAAATTATTTTCGATTAGATAAAAAAAAAATTAAATAGCTCAAAAATCTTAGATTTGGCTTTATTCATAGAAAAATATTAACTTAAAATTAATTTAATACGTTTTAGAACATAATTATCGTCGATTCACGCTCAAAATTATCATTTTACAACAGTAAGTTTAATGAAGTGTGTGAAAAAAAGGGCTAGTTTATTATCATTTAGGAAACTTCTTCCCTAGTTTTATCCCAACTGAACAGAGTAATCGTATGTATTTATATCCGGGTAAATTTAAATGCGAGTTATTCGCTATTGATTTTGTAAAGAAACATGTTAAGGTTGCTCTAGCATGACGGATATTAAGTCTGGTATTATATTCTTCGAACTAAATAGATTCTGATGATACCCCTACCTTACATTAGCCTACATGACAAAATGTTATGTCGGTTATCGTCTTCCTTTTCTATTTTTTTTTTTTTTTTACAGTCTTATCGTTATTTATGTTATGTTACCGCATTCGTTTAATTGAAAATATATCTAGCTATTAACTTTGAATCATTTAATTCAACCGAGGCTCAAATATAAAATTTGTTCATAATTTATGTTAATGTATACCCGCTGCATATGATTATTACATATAATATTGCGGATATCAGTCATGTCGCAGGCTATTTTAATACAGAAATAGACCTTTAAATTAAAATCGAATTTTGCATATGAGAGTAGAAATTAACAAAAACAATTAATCGACTAAAATCTGACGTAAATTATTCTAATATTCAATCTTAATTAGCAACAAATCATCGTAAGGTTATACGATTTATCTATTATTTATAGGCCTATTAAGTTCCGAGATTTCGGCTTGGTTAGTTTTAAACGTTTAAATTAAGCAATTTTTAACGCTTCAAAACGTATTTTCAAATAGATATTTTAATTTCTCGCTTAATCTTACGAAAAAAGATATGTATATGTAATGTAAATACAGTAAAATAGAATACATAATAACGGAACTCTTTATACTGAAAATTCATCGATTTCTAAACATTCGCGCTTCGATAGTCTCTTTCGGTGTACGTTACGTATTTATAGATTAACCGAGAAGATAATTGAAATGATAATATAGCTTTATAAGAGTGCATATAATTATGTCAGAGCTGATAATTGTTTTAGCAATTAATTCCGGTTGACAGTGTGAATAACATTTTATCTCCTCTTTTATCTGTTATCTTAGTCGATTTGAATATGAAAATGTCTTAGGAATCTTGACGAAGGACATGAAAAAAACTGGAAATTTGTATTGGGAAGCTCTTGATTACACAGATAACTCGTGTTTACTTTCTGACAAACATGATGGATTACAAGAAAAAGTAAATAAATTGGAAAATGTTTTCTTAATTGGTTTAGCTATAAATAGCTACAAAACAAAAATTGCAGCGATAATATCATAAATTACCTTTCATTTTTTTCAAATCTAAACTCTAGGGAATAGATGATGCTATTTAAATTTTTCTGGAAGAGTTTCTTATGTAAGAAATAAAGTAATTCGAAAAAAGAAAAAAAAACCTTACTTGATTCGGAGAATCAATAAATTAAACAAAATAAAATTAATTGATTTTAAGAACAACATGAATAGATATTGATTCAATCCAGTTTAATATGTATACAGCAAACAATGTTATAAAATACGTCAGAGAAAATAAATTCGAAGAACAAACGGATGTAACGAAGTCAATGTTCGAAATGTAACATTGTCTACGTTAATTATCAAATTCTGACATTCCTAGAAAATGTTTGGAATTTAGATATTACCCGAAAACTACACGAGGATAAGAGAAAGTTAAAATAATGTTATAAAGAGAAGTGGCGAGAACAAATATCTTATTAAGTTAATAGGCGATAATTTCATATCGCCTATTAACTATTAACTTATGAAATGATGGCGGTTGATAAATCAAAATGATATCATTTTCTTGTGAAAATAAATTATATCATAAAAGCTTTTATGGAAAAGTTTTCATTATAATTTTGAAATAAATAAAATTTTCTATATTTTTCAATCTTAATTCGGATGGAAAGAGAATGTAAAACTTCAGAAAATATGATTAAAATAGATTTAAAAAAAAAAAAAAAACAAAAATGAGAATGTGTTAAGACGAAGAATACAGAATAGTATTTGCTGAATATTAATTTTGAAAATGCAGTATTACAGGACAATCGAACGAAAACAATTTCGCTTCTATATAATCTATAATAATGATGCAGGCCAACTGGAGAGAGAGAATATCAATCTAATTCTACTACGTATGCCTAACTCCGTTTAGCAACAAACTACTGACGTCATAGTAGAAACTTTATTTGAAATAGTGACGCCAGAAGTTGATCAGAAATGACGTCATTGAATACAGAATGATTTTTAACCAAACAAATAACTAAAATAAGAATTCTGAATGTATTAATACGTTCTATAAGTACGCCAATAATGTTTTAGATGATTATTTATAACTAAAATAAGAAAAAATTCTTGATTCTAAACTGTAACCATTCTGAAGCTACTCCACACATATTCTTTCAGTTACTTACAGGCACTAATTTAAATAATAATGTAATCGATATTTTTCTATTTATTAAATTAGGTGTAAATATGTCCATAATTAACTAAATTTAAATTAAACATATATAATAAAATAATAAATGTCTACTTAAATACACAAACAAACACGTACATATAATAGAAATGCACAGTAAATGTGATTAATTTATAAATTCAGTTATACAATAAACGTGCTTAAACAAAAATAGGGCAGAAGAATGCAATTTAAAAATTCAGACAGGTGATTTTTTAAGTTTTAGCCTCTAAAATGGCTCAAAACTTAATACAGAAAGTTATTTTATGGTTAAACATTCACACGAAACGACCCATTTTGCTAGATTACTGCAGTTTAGAAATTATCTTTGGTCGAGATAATAGATATTAAATCGTAAAACTATCAAATATTTCTTCATTCTCCATAATAATACATTTTAAAATATAAGTAAGAATAGCATCTAATATAATAAAAATTATTAGGAAATTAAATTTTCATTTAAATGGCCATAAAATTCAATTTGAGTTTTAAAATTTCGAAATGAATGTAAAGAATATTATTTATAATTCTGTATATAAAAAAAAGAAATCTGGAATATAGAAGCGGGTAAACACACGAAGAAAATGAGGCCCGAAACGATTATTATAATTAAGATTAATTGTAATTAGATGTAAAAGAAACAATCGTTTATCAGCATTTTTGCATGGATTTTTAGATAATGAAATAGTTTCGTGACAGTTGTAAAATATAGGTCTGTGAATGAAAAATGCTCGGATGAAGATCAATGCTTGATTACACTTAGTAACAAAATATACTAGAGAGACGGTTTATTCAAGAAAAATGTAGAATAATAAAAACAAATTTGATATATTTTACCAATAGAGGTGAGAAAAAAAAATGCATAAATTAAATTCAGTCTGGAAAAAATATCATTTCAGAAAGGATAAATATTATATGACTAAAAAGAACATCTCGAGAGTAGATATCAATATAAAAGAAAAGGAAACTTTTTAAGTTTCTCTTTCTTTAAAAGTAAATAAAACAATGACGTTAATAAAATCATCTGCGCGGAATCTATCGCTCTTCTTGCGAAAATGGAATTAATCTAAAGGGAAAATGTCGATAATATCTCGCTTTTTTTTCTCGTAGAATTGATTTTTATGTGATACATTTACTTATTACATATTGCTTACAAAATCTTTTGATAAAAAAGATTGAAAAGAATAACATTGAAACATTACTTTCTCAAAAAGAATAAGCAAAAATATGTTTCCACTTGTATAAAACTCTGCATAGGAAACAAAATGTTTCTTCATCGAATTATAAATTAGTACCTTTAGCTTTGAAATACTGTACTTCACTTTATATTGAAGTGTATGAAAAAAGTTTTTATGAATAAAAATTGGTGTATTGACATTGATAAATGTTCTATTGTCTCTAGAAAATGTTTTATTTACAGAAGTTTATCCTCCGTACTAGAAATTTGTGTCATAATATCGAAAAAGTGCATTGCGAAATGTTTAAGTTTAGAAAAATGTAGAAATCCATCTTAGAAAATTTCCCTTTCAAACTAGTACTTTTCGAAGTATTTAAAATAAATATTCATTTAAAAATAGTTAGTTTAACAGATTGTGGATTTCTTTATCTTACGGTTCCTTTATCGCATAAAGTAATTTGTTTCGTAGATATTCGAAAAGCTTCTGATCTACGTAGAAAAATATCATTCTTAAAGTTCAATAGTAAGAAAACAAGACAGGAAATAGAATATTTAGTATTATCCTACGAGAAAATTAAATATATACCTTTTTTCCTCCAAAACAATTGCCGAAATTAACAAAAAAAAAAAAAAAAAAATATCGTTTCAATAAAATATCGATTCGATAAACAACTAACCAATATAAATGCTATATCGCCAGTATATAGAACACAAACTTTATTAGAGTTAAAAATGTGTCGAGATTTAAAAAAGAAGAGCATTAAATCCTTCTTAAAATTCAATTTCGTTCTTTTACAATTTATTTTTGTTCCATTGTGTTAGATAAAATGATATTTTAAGAGCATCACTACGAGTGAAGAATGTTTCGAAGAAATGGAAAAAAACTAGCTACAAAGAAATCAGATAGATAAAATGAATAAATAAATAATAAATGAAAGAAAAACTACAAATGAAACGTCTATATAAGATTCATGGCTAATATTTCAGCAATTTTAGAAGTTTTTGTAAGAAAGATTAAAACAAATTTTAATTTCGTATGAATTAAATATCATTTATCGAAAGTATTGATTAAAAACAATAGAAATCTGTTACAACTGATCGAACAATAACACTTTTGCGCCTCTATTCAAATATATTTCGGCCTTATGTTATTTAAAATCCTTATCTAGATTTATTATATTTTTATGCTTATTAAAAAAAAAATAATAATAATAACTGACATTTAGAAAAATTTATAATGGAACCAGATATACACTATAATGTAAATTATAATAAAATTTATTTTTTCTTTCGATCTATTTTAATTACCTCGCAAACATGAAAAATTATACAATTACTATAAATGCAAATTAAGGAGATAAAGTAACGTGCATAAATGTTTAAAACATCAATTTATAACTAGAAAATTATACGTTTTTATTTAAAATTATTTATAAAATTCGAATACACATTTGTTACATTGTATTAAAATTCTAATATTAAAAAAATACGAAGCGCTAAATAAAGAAGAGTATATTTAATAGAAGAGATTAATTCTGTTTCATTGTCTCTTTTTTTTTCAATTTAAATTATCTTTTCTAATTAGTTAAAGTTTGGCACATAATAACATTGAAAGGAGGGGGAAATGCTTCACCTTTAATATCAAAAATGGTTTCTTTCTTTAGAAATAATAATAATAATATAATAATAATAATAATGAATAGCTATTGTTTAAAAATAAAAATGTAGAAATATTAAAGGAAAATCGCGAGAATTCTTTTATCTTGATAAAGAGTAATTTATTCCTTTTTAAAATTTTCAAATAAAACTTTTCTGATATTTAAATTAGACGACGTCACAAGAAAATGAAATTTCCGATAAAGAAAAACTATAAAAATTAACTTACATTATCTTTATATATTATAATTTGTTTAATTTATTACTTTTTAAATAAAATGCAAAAGTTATTTTGTATATTTTTGTTAATTATTTTCGTTTCTAAATAAAAACAAAAGAGTAATATCAGAACCGACGTCACGAAAAAAAAATGGCGACATCCTTTGTCGGAAGGTGAGTTATTAATTACATCGGGAGTAATCTAAGTTATAAATTAAAATACGATTAATGAATTAAATATGTTCTTGAAGAAATATTTAACACTTGAAACTTGTGTAGAATGAAATTTTTTAAAACATTTTTTAATAAACATAAAATAAATATGATGAAGATATAATAAATTCTATATCTAAACACACCAATCGACCCTACTACGGCCTTATAATATAATAATATATAACCCATAATGTTGGACTAAACATAAAATATTTTAAAATGCTTTATGGTAGACAGAAAACTATATAATACAGCATGTATTTACTTTATACTGTATTATGATGTAAGCTTATTATTATATAAGCTTTTTCATCTATATAGCATTGTGAAATATTTATTTAAATAGATATAATTACCTTAATGTTTATAGTTATTTTTACAAACTTATAAAACCCAATACAAGATATAGAAATATTCTGATTATACATTGTGTAATGTTAATCAGTCAGCATTCATTCGATCCTATAGACAATTTGACATTTGTAGTTTAAAACATTACCATTTAAAAGTATTATTATCTGCTTGGAACGAACACATGTTTATACATTTTGTTTTTTAAAAGTATTATTATAAAATTATTGAAAAAATATTTAAATTTAGTCTTCAAGAATCTGATAATTTTATATTTAATTGATTTTATTATAGGCGTATAGGCAATTCCAAAATACCTTACATGAATAAGATTTAAGCTATTTTGGAAACGTATTTCAAAACTCAATCGATTTAAGTATTTAAACTTATATATATCTGTATATATGATTAATCATTCCCTAGAATTAAAGCACGAATCGAAATGTAATTCAATTGTACCCAGTTAATTGTATAGATATGTTATATAAGAGAATAAAAATATATCCATAAAAGATACAGTAAATTATAAGATATTAGTATGCAACTATCGTCCATAGATTAAATAAATATTTAATAAATAATCTCGCTATCGCAGGAAATAGTGGATATACAACAAGAGTGCCCAAAATAGCACGCACGCGTTAATCAAATGCCACTATCTTATTTTATTTTTAATATGAATAAATTAATAACTATGGTATTTGGATGATACAAGTTGCTAATAACGGCACATACAAAAAATAAATAAGAAAAATGCATCGAGAGCAGCTAAATGATCGTTATTGAAAACGATTGTATAATCTGACTTAAATTTTTATAACTCAATTTTTATACAGTAATTTAATATCCATTTTTCGAAAATTTCTCTAAGATAATTTACTTTGTTCCTTCATAGTTTAGGCTTTGTAGGTATAAGACTTAAACAAAGCACGCGCCAATTTCTTGTAATCAAATATTCATATCTTGGCATTTATTCCTAAAACGGTCCCACCCTGTCCTAAATCGTACAAAATCTATTTATCAGAAAATCTTAGTATACATTAATTATAATTTGTTGTTTAGCTCATACAGTATATCAAAATTTGCTTAACTAATGAACACATTTATAATTGAAATATTCATAATATAAAAGTTTACGTATATTTACTATTCTAAGGAAGCTAAAAATTTGAATTTTTTGTCAAATAAACTCTATTTCCTACCAATAAGTTTATTTTTAGAAGAACTGATTCTATCAATAGCGAAAATTGAAAACTCTCCTGATAGAAATTTAACATTTACCATATCGCTAAGCTTTTGGTAACAATACAGCCTATAAGCCTAGTATGGGATAGTAGTATTTCAATTGGAGATTAGTTCATGAATTTTGATAAATTTTTAACAACTCCTTGCTACTTTTAAATTATTCTACATTCGAGGCGATTTCCATGATTTCTAATATTTTATTTAGCCCTACAAATAACTCATATATTTGTGTGCATGTTATAAATTTAGCCTATAAAACAGATAAACATTATTCTCTACATCACAAGAATTTAAAATTAGTAAAAGAATATGTTACGTCTAAAAGTCTAGTTCTTATTCTATCGTACTGTAGATATTAAGAACACATCCAACGATAAGCTTCTCTTTATAAAATAATATTTCTGCTGTATATTTAATACAGTTATCTTATATTAAATATTCTGAAATGTTTATCATTCTCCAATTTAAAAATTTCAAATGCAATGTAAAGTATATATATATCAGGCTGGTCAAACCTTGTTAAGACAGGAGCTAGACCTAGTGTATCGCTTATCAAAAACACGAGAGTTGCATTCTCTATAGAAACTGTATTTTATATAATGGATATGTATTTCCATATATTTAATAATAATAATAATAATAATTAAATATGTGGGTATATATTGAAAGACCTTACCACTTAATAAAGTTTACTTTCTACTTCGTATTTCATATTTAAATTTAATTGTGTGATGGATTACTTAAATATAAATGTTTGATTATTCATTTTTTATAAATAAAATTGAAGAAAATTTATCTGATTTAAGAGTGAAAATGTTTAATTTTATGTATTAACTCACATAATTAGTAGAAGAAACGATAAATTTTGATGATTTCATCTTTTAATAATTGAAAATAATTGCAGGCAAAAGCCTATTTTGAAGAGGAGCACCAACAGGATGAATAAAAACTGACATAATTTTTATTTACAACTTTTTAGAGTGTTTTTTGTAATAATTTAACTCCGTAAAATTAAATTGAAATACTAAGCTTTTATTAGTATTTAAAATACGTATAACCTAATTTAAATCCCACAGGCTAATTAACATATACATATATATACAGATCTATTCTTATTAGATCATGACAAGCTATTCAATATAAGTGTGATATACATGCTTTAAAACTAGAAAATTGATTTAAAATTACGTAATAAGTATTTTACATTATTACTTTCTGTTTAGTTATATCAACATTAGTAAACCACGCAACCTTTTGAGACAAATAAATAGCAAGTAGTTGTACTAACAAAGCATCAAAATGTCAAAACATCTCATTTGTTTAATTTTTAGTAAATATACTTAAGCATTCTAGATAAATTTACTGTTGTATTGAGATTATTTGAATATTTCATTGATTTATTACACATACACAAACATTAAATAAATGAATCGATTATACTACAAAATATTGCCGAGTAGTTAAATTTAACAAAATTTGATCATCTATTTCTTAAATTAAATGTGTATATATATGTATATATATATAACTAAAGGTCTATAATAAATACTATTACAGTAATTTAATAAGTATATGAAATACCGCCGCAGAAATATTATTTTTATGTATTCTGTAATTTTATATAAATAATTAAATTCATTACATATGGGAAGCAAAATTGATTTACTTAAATCTGTATCGATTAATATATTATTAACTAATAATAAATTCATTTTGCAGCTTCAATTAGACGAATTGGCATCGACGCCAAAATATTTTGTAGAATTAAAACGAGCATAATTATAAATTTAAAAATAGAAACATAATAAATAAAATTATAGTAGGTAACAGCTTTAGAAGTAAGAAAGATTAGATTTTCGGAAGAAAAAAGATCGTTAATAGAATGACAGGTTCAAATGTATACGTACCCTTTGAGCTTTCCTCTTATCTGCTCTTTGGCTTTGATGGTAGATACGGGAGAAGTTCGATACAATAACTGGAACTGGAAGAGCAATAACGAGCACCCCACTCAATGAACACACACCACCAACAATCTTGCCTGCAATTGTATCCGGGACCATATCTCCGTACCTGAGGGAAACAAATTACCTTTGTAACTAGAAGAGTGGTAAATATTTCAAAAATCTCTTAAATTCTCAATGTAAATCTAAGAAGAAAGACGTTAATAACTTACTTAAAAGTGTTGCTGTCTGAAAATTTAAATGCATCTTAAAGTTAGTTGTAGCAAAGATAATTAAATTATGTATCGCTTTAATTGCTATTGAAAAAAGCGATCCAACTAGTTTATAAACATCTTATAAACTTTATAAACTTTTAAAACTTTTTTTTCATTTAATCTTTTTATAGGTTAAAACCGAAATTGAATGCTGTATATAAAATTCTATAAACTACTATAAGAAAACTTCATTCCTTGACGTTTTATTTTAGAAATATTCGAATGAATGTTTGGATTTCTGTTCGATTCAAGATACTTGCATACTGTTTGATAAAATGACAGTTTTAATTTGTATCATAAAGTGTAATGCTTTTAAAATATGAAAAGATTCTTGGTAAACTGTTACCGTTCTTTGAATAAAAAAATAAATCAAGCATTGGCATACATTTAAAAGCAGTACTTAAATAATTTGCCATGTTTTTAAAATAAATTCTAATACTGCTTTCTGTTCAATAATTTCAACTTATATTTGGAATGTTTGATTCTTTATAATTACTATTACAATTTATATAGAATGAAGTATTATCGGTTAAAGTGAAATCTCACCAGTTTTATAAGTTCTTAAACGTCTCTTTGTGTTAAATTTTATGAATTTAACCGTAATTTAGTGTCATGACAGGTCTAAAATAGACATTGCAAGGAAAAAAAATCAACATTCAGGATCAAGTAAAGAATGTATCATCGATCGTCCTACCTTTACACGTCCCTAGTTAGATAAAAATAAAACATTCTTAGACCAAAGATAAAATAACTTATGTCTATTACAAAAGATTTCCGCAAAGCAGTATTTTTATTTCCGCAATTAGATCTTTAACATCTAGATAAAGCATCCAACTGTGATTAGAATTAAATAAATAATTATTACGAGTAGGATTCTACCTCGAAGCAATACTGTATTCGTAATATCTGCATCATGCTTCATTTATAATTGATAATCAACATTAAACATTCCACAGTTCTACGCTATAAGACTGAATTCTTATGCGATTCCACCTCATTAGCTATTCTGAATATTTAAAATCCCAGTCGAAAGAAATTCAAAACATATGGTAAAAAAAGATGTGTTTCGATTTAAAATATATTTCTGCAGTTAAAAATAAATATATGTACAGTACAAGTTTCTGTTTTCGTACTGAAAATATATCTTCTTATATCTTATTGTCAAATGTGTTATATCTATCAGTAAATCGATATTTTTTTCTCTTTAGAAAATAAACATTTTAAGTAGTATCGTTCAGATATTCTTCTGTTATTTCTTCTTTTGGAGAACCAGTAGTGTTTTTCAATTGAAATTTTTAAACAGCAAAGTCTAGAAATAAAATATTAATACAGTTACACGGTATTTCGTGAAAAGGTATCGCTCTTTAATGTTTCATGCAGAATGAATGAGAAACAAATCAATGAGAATTCGTAACATTTCTCTGTATTCATATTCATGCTAAATAACAGGAATTCTAAAATCTACACAACCAACTTTAACTCGAAGTTTTTCTATTTTTAATATTATTGTTAATTGTCTACTTGGACTTTACTTATTAATAGGACTTTATACTGGTGTTTAAAGATTGGCACAGTAATGAGAGTTAGTTCAGGAAAGAACAAAATTTCTTTATTATATCACCTGTAGTAATAATTTCTGTACACATATTATACGTGTTTCGGGCTAGCATGCCCCTCATCAGCAGTATTACTACCAAACATGTAAATACATATTCCAATCCCGAGTATAACTGGATATTTCTCGTTTTACAATTAAACATTTCAATCAAGGTTTCGTTTGCCACCAATCTTTAAACACCAGTATAAAGTCCTATTAATAAGTAAAGTCCAAGTAGACAATTAACAATAATATTAGAATTTAAGGACAGTAAGGCTTTTACAATTTTTTTATTTTTATTTAATTTTCTTCTATAAAAGGAAAAAAAAAGGTTTTTAAAATTAGAAATTTCTGTTTATATTTTTAGCTAGTTTACGATTCTTATAAAAATTAAACTTTAATAACCGATTGTTTGCAATTTTAAATTTAAATAGGTTATATTTATCATTGCTAATGGGAAAAGATAGATTTAATCGTGGTTTCTTTTAGTAAATTGTTTTCCTTCAAAAACTTAATGAAAAGTCAAACGGCAGAATAATTCTTAAGCATTTTTTTTTTTTTGATGATTTTTCGTAACTGCTACAATGAGGAACACGCAAATAACTAATGGACGATGGAAACCAACAGATGGGTATAAGATTTCCATTTATACTTATACACACACACACACATATGTATATATATATGAATATCATTTTATGAAAAATATTCTCTAAAACTCAAAACTTATATTACATATATATGTATAAGCTATATATATATATACATACACGTACACACACACATATATATATTCATTGGTTAGCTGACCTGCTTATTAAAAAATTAACGAATAAAGTTAAATTCCCGTTTGCATTTAAAATTTCAAAATGGTAACGTATTTAATTCTTATAACTCTTCAAATAAATAAAAACGAATCTCATAAAATACCAGTTTACTGTTTTATAATTAATTCATGCTCGATCTACATTCGTCATTGTTCATAACTGTGCTGATTTTGTTTATATTTTATTCTTTTTATTCATTATTAACGAATTTGCCAGCTTAAAACGACGTTTATTGTCCTATCTGGCAACACAAAATAAGCCACAGTTGATTAAAAATTTCAAATCGATGATCCAAATTGGATACACAAACCGATTTTATATAAGTGTTATATGATAATCCTCTGTGATCCTAGTTACACGAGCATATAAATGACGTCATCATATTATTTCTCTCAGCTGCGAGACACACTTTGAGATATATATAACTCTCTATCGACCGGGTTTAGGTCACTGAAAACGCAGGGGGAGGAAGGGAACTTGCAAGTAATGTTCTTTAACCGTTCCCATCTGCAAACAGACAAATTTAAATAGCATTTCTTTCTTTGTCTACGATTATTTTAATTTTTACACGTTCCGAGCGTGTACTTTTTACCATACACTTTTTTTTTTTTAAATGCTTCTAAACAATTTAATCGGAACGGGAGCCAAAACAGTCACGCTTTAAAAAAGTTGAATAGAAAGATGTTTATAAAAAGTAAAAAAATTACGTTCTCTTTAAACTTAAAACTAAGTTAGTATATTTTAGTATGCATTTGATTGATTGAATTTGCTTTTGGAGAAAAATTTTTATAAAATGCCACGGATAATCCTGTTTAAAACAAATTTTTTTTTATCTATTACAAAATTAGTAATACTATTTATTGTTTGGGATAATAAGATTTTCAACTGTTTGATAAATTTGTTGTGTCGCTTATGTTATAGAATGAGGAATTTTATTTATGTCATCGAATAAATTTTTAGAAATTGAAAAGTTAAAAAAAAAAAAAAAAAAATTCAATTTAAATTTTTACAAAATAAATAAAAAAATTGTATTTTTATTCTTATTTTATTTTATTTAATAATTAATTTCTCGAAGTTTCTGAGAATTACATATCTTTAAATACATTTTTTTTAATATTAAAAAAATGTATGGTAAAAGGTTTTAACGGCATTGATAAAATGAAAAACATACTCGTTGATGTTCATCTTAGTCATTCTATTTTATGAAACTTTTCTTATAAATATGAATAAAATAACTCGATGCTATTATCGTGGCAATAACTTTCTGTTGTAATCAATTGAAAACTTTAATACACTCGCAAATACGACTATGTTATAAATATTTAACACGTAGAATAATTTTTTGAATTATTCAAAATATTATAAAAAAGCAGTATAATTTTAAATTATAGAAGCGGTGAAGATTTTAAATATAATTTAAATTATACTGATTCGTATACAGGATATTGATATTAATAGTGAATTACCTATAAAAGTTTCCATAGTTAGGAATCTGGTCGGGAGTAAAATAAATCATAGAACTATCAAACAAATCAATAACATCTACTGGAGAATCACTCGTTATTCTCTAAATTACAGTTATTTGGATAGAATATGGCACTTAACCAATCCACAAAGGAATCGAAGTGATTTTTTAAAGTAGATTCCGTTAAGAAGGGGAAATCAAAATATATCTGGCAATCATCTCAAGTTCTTCCTAGTATTATCGAAAAAATGTTTAAGGATATTTTATTAAAGTATCTATAGACCAACACGTGTTTTATATATGTATATATAAATATTACGTGATAAAATTGCGAATAAAAGTAACTTCGTTTTTTGTCTGGTTGTGGCAATTCACGTCAAGAGAACTACGAAAACGTTGATTCTATATTCGCAATACTTGTAAAATTTTCAGATTTATAAGAATATTTATCAAAAATGCATTCTCCCATAAAAATCCATTGCAATGATAAATATATTCAAAGTTTGGAAAGTTTTAAAAAATGCTTAAATTCAATTTGGAACTAGGACGAAAGTCAACTTTCACATTTTTTATTCGCTTTAATATGCCCCATTTGAAATTAAATTCCATGGAAAAAAGTAATCGGAATAACTATTTGATAGTTTCTTAATCTAGATAAAATGCTGGCAATTTAAATTTCCTTTTCTTTCTTTTTCTTTTATCTTTTCAGAAATAAGAAAATCAATAATTGACACAGGTTTTATATAATTGATGGATCTGAATTTATTCTGTATTTTATTAGCAAGAATGTGGAAATAATACATAACTTTATGTAGTAATTATTAATAATGATGTTAAGTTTATAGATATGTAAAAGAAAAAAAATAATACCGGACAGAAATAAATAAAGTATTACAGGTAAAACTATTATTTTATTAAACACAAATATAATTTTTCTATAGAAAGGAAAATATTTCATAAAAAACACTTTCATCGATTTAAAAAAGTTCAGGAATTAATATTTTATTCGAAAGATGGGAATAATAATAATGTTTACATTTAAAAAATTAGTTTCTGGGTCTGAAAACATTCAATTCATTCGCCGATTCAAATTCTAATTAGTTAATCGCGTCTTTATTCTGTTTATCAAATTTATTCTATTCGACGGGATTTACCGATTTCATAGAGATAAGTTACGGTAAATTTACGTCAGCCAAAATTACACGATGATTAATTTGTATAAAATATAAGGAACCGTCGGCGAGATTTATATAGAAGAAGAAAAAACTGACGTACTCTGGCAAAACGATTTTTACTATTCGTTTTTCTCGAGAGCTACAGGCGGTTTCTTAGTTGGTTTGGAGAAGAGCCAAACGGACTGTGCTTAACGTGTAATCATATACAAAACTAAACATATCCATACTCGAAATGTAGCGAATATCTATTTAAATTATTGACTTGGTAACGGAGTTGATAAACAAACGTTCCGTGAATGTAAAATTCGATCCAGGTAATTATTTTATTACAGTGGTTCAAAAAAAAACGAGAAAAAATTATCGAAGAAGCAAAACGCTGTTATTATGACAAAAATCGATAAACTTATCGGGTTTTTAACGTCTTTTCGAGTTCAGAAAATGTTGGTTAATCGAACGAGAATTAAAATCAAATGAAGACCCCCGTTTATAGAGGTTGAAAATCGCTTTACGTTCAGTCTCGGAACGTGTGTCATAAATATCGAAAAATGAAAAGTCAAACGCTTGCCGATAACTCACCGAGATATGACTTATTCTTGCAAGAGGAATTTTGAAATTAATTGGTATTTTAGTTGATTGTTATGTTAATTATTACCGTATATCAGCATTGGTATGTTTAAACGAATTGTGTTAATTATGATCGATAGGTTTAATTATTTAAGCGGAAAATTACCGAAATAAATTGATGTTTTGGTAGTAAAAGTTTCGTCTTAGAGAAGGGAAGATGTTACAATCAGTTTCGTCGCAATGCTGCATTTTATTCGGAAATCCATCTCGGCTTCTACCCCAATCTCTCCAAAGAGACAATTAAGGAAAGTTTGCCGTCACCTTGCGGTGGCAAGCGTCCAACTTCCACCTAGCATTAATCCAACAACTATTTCTCAAAAAGAAGTCGAGACTTCGCTTAAAATTCGGTCGATCTTTAGTAATATCCGTCCGTATCGATCAGAGGATGTTCTCTAAGATGTTTTTATAGTAACAGGTATCTGGAAGTCATTCTCCGCGTATAAAACTCGTTGGAAATTTTATTACACTTTTAAATTCATTCGTCTGACTCTCTAATGCCTATTAATTTTTTTTTTTGCATTTTATTAAGCGTATAATTAAATTAAATTCGTCCTAGAAATTAAATAAAAGTACATCTTTTGATAAATTAGTTTTAAAAAATGAATAATTCCTTTACATTCAACCATAGTAATTTAATTTTGTCTCGGTTTGTGGAAAAGGACAGGTATTAAAGTATTATTATAAAAGACTTACCCCAATGTTGTCATGGTTACGATGGTGTACCAGAAGGCGGAGGGAATGCTCTTGAACGTAGTACCTTCGACGTTTTTTTCTGCGTAAAACATGACAGTAGCAAAAATGATGATGGCCATGGCCAGCGAGAAGACAAGGAATCCCAGCTCAGAGGCACAACTTTGGAGGGTATAACCAAGAATGCGGAGTCCCTGGGAATGACGGGAGAATTTGAAGATGCGAAACACGCGAAACACACGGAGTGTAACAAAAGCTCCTGATACATCGTCATTGTCCTTAATTCCCAGACCGATGTAGTAAGGAAGGATAGCAACCACGTCGATAATGCTCATGACACTGCGTGTGTATTTACAGCGGCTGGGAGCGGCATAGAGCCGTAACAGATACTCTGCCGTGAAAATCATAACACAGGCGGTGTCCAGACAGAAAAACGCTGCTTTGTAGGTTTCCCCACAAGACAACGTTTCTCCTGTAGCTTCGTTTCGTCCACATGGAATCGTTTCAAAAACATTGGCAGCAACAGAAACAGCGATAAAGAAACCCGTGACGTAATAAAACACTAAGGCGGCGGTGCTGGTGTGAGGATTTTCGAAAGCTCGCCACATCCTCTGGCGAATTGTGCCGTGAGCCAACTCGTTCTGGTCATTCGTCTCGGACATTCTATCGTCCAGAAGCCGTTCTGCGTTTTCGCGCTTCCGATCGCGGTATTCTTCGTAGCAACAATCCCCGATGACATCCGGTATGATTCCGAAGAACGCCAATTCCTCATCGTACGACAACAGACACTCGTGTCTGGGATAGTGTAGCTTTCCGGTACGGTAATAGTTAAGGACGTGGCGAAAGATATCCGGGTCTCTATCGAAGAAATACTCCTTGCTATCTTCATCGTAGAAAAATTCGCGTTCGTTCGAACCGAGTAACGTATCCGGAAACCTCTCGACCGTATTTCTCCAAGTCTGAAATTTCCTTCCACTAACATTAATGGTAAACTTTTCATCTTCTCGTTTCCTTCGCTCTTTTGTCACCGGCGGAGCTGGCAATGGATTATTAGCGATCGGTACCCATCCAATAGCCGCTGCTCGAGCAAAGGGTAACCAAGCTGCTACAGACGCCATAGTCACCTTAACCTTTAGCTTCTAAGACTCAAACTGCTAAAGTTAAGCCTAAACACCGACCACAATCCAACCTCCATTACATCTAGTCGAGGGTAGCAAAAATCGATGGTATTCCCTCGTCATTGTTTTTGACATTTCTTATTCCTTCATTGTGAATATTATAGAAGAACATTATAGACGAATTCTAACCAATATTCTATCGTCTCTGCTTTTCTAATCGGTTATCTAACACTAGCGATTCGAACACTACAACCATCTCTACCGTCATGGTGGTTGACTGCTTGCGCTGTATACAGCTAAACCATGTAAGCTTTGCGCAAACTCTTCGTTCCCTATCTCCGTAGAGGTACACGTCACGTGCTCTTCACTAGATATTCCGTGACATAAAGATCTACAGGTTCACGTTCGTTCGGCCTGAATATTCATAGCGCACGGTTTGCATATTACCAATTTGTTTAATGCTTCCCGAATAATGCACCATTAATCGAAATATCGAGTCTCGATCAGATCAAAAACTTCCCATTTCCACTTAATGCTAGCTATTAGCGCTAATAATGCGTAAGGACATCGATCTTCCGCGATGAGTTTCTACTTATTATCAGATGACAGAAATTTTATCTGACTTAAATAAGTTTAATCGATCTATAAGTTAACACGAAACGTCTTTCCATCTTGACAACTGAAGCCTTTTATCGATTACAAATATGTAATTCGTTTATTCCTGTCAACAGTGAGTCGAGAATCGATCAGACTCGATAAACTTCCGAGCCAAGTAGTAAATCCCTTTTGCACTAATTTATGCATATTATTTACGTTGGAATTGGGATAGAAGCTTCCATCTTTTTATTTTTAACTTTCTTCTGCCATGTTCTTATTCATCTTCGCTTCTAAAGCGATACGTAATTTTCTTGACTGATTTCTTACAAGAAATTTCTTACATTTTGAATTTATTAACTTTTCCTGGAATTTAAAGGCAAACGGCCAAAGTTTTTTAGTTTTTATGTAAAAGATATTCTCAAAAATGCTCGATTCTTTCACAGAAAGTCATTTGTATGCTAGAAACGATGATCATTTAACTCGTTCAATTAAACTGTTAACTCGAAATCCGTCTTTATTCGTAATGCTCGATACACTTCTTCCTATCGAAATTGTTTCCGTTGAAATAAACTACATAAAATGTAATTTTAGATAATGTATCTTTTCGTCCCGACTATGTAGTTTTGCTGCTTAAACAGGAAAGTTTACGGTAGAAACTATTTGACAGGCGCATTTTTTAAAAAAATGTATTATAATATGCATATATTTGCGTATTTATGAAACGAAATTAATTTTAATAATGCAGTAAATAATTACTTAATTTAAAAATTTTATTTTTAATTAAAGAGGAAAATATTCGAGTCGAGAAGATTTTCTTTAATGGAATGTTTATGAATATTAATTCGATTATCTTATTCATAGCCAGCTCATTGTTATGCCACTCATAGTTTCACTAATGCGTTTCCATGTCAAGTTTATATTGAATCAATCCGAACTGTTTAGATCGTTTCGTGAAATTACTAGTAATGCACAAAGCTATAAATTAATCTCTTGATAACATCACAGCATTAACTATTCAATTTTATCTGGATAAATTTTAAAATTTAATAAATGAATTTATCCTCGATAATTGATAACTCTAAAGGGTTTTCTTTCTTTTATAGTGGTTTTCTAAATAACCTCTCCAGAGATTCGGTAATGTCTCAATCAGTCAAGTTCGATCACGCTTGTCAGATAATATTTCCGATTATAACTTTATCAACGTATATATTTTTCTTGTTGGTAAACAGGCTTCACATAACATAAAAATATTGATTTAGTCAATTCTATCCGCTTAAGTAATTTTACTTTACGAAATATTTTACAGTTTGTTTGATTCTATTTATTTTTTTTTTTAAATAAAATTTTGATTAAATGTTATGTTGAATCTCGATTTAATTAAATTTTAATTAGATTTATATTTAACATCATTTCACATGTAAATTTTTAAATATTTTTCTTTATAAATTGGGAATTGATAAAAATTTAAAAGAAAGTATGTTAAAAAAAAGCGCATGGAATCTATCGAGTTTCGTAAGATAAAAGGGTTAATGTTACCCTTGGTGCCAAGATGGCGGCTCGTCTCTGATTCCAGCAAGGAAACAGTGGTACGCACGTTCTAATCTAACCTAACCTATTCTAATAAATTACCATAATTATTAGCAACCAATTAGGTTAGGTTAGGTTAGGTTAGAACGTGCGTCCCACTGTTTGCTTGCTGGATTCAGAGACGAGCCGCCATCTTGGCACCAAGGGTAACATTAACCGATAAAAGTTCGTCAATAATTACATTGATGTTTTCATAGAATTACAGCATATGCAGGATAATTATTTTAATATTACATTGATTGAAGTAAATTCGATCTCGTTGCATTTGTATATTTTTAAATTTTTAATCCTTTCGTCGGAATCTAATGAAGAGGGATCATTATCGAATATGCATTTATTCTATTCATATTTGGAATCAAAATTAACGACCTATTTAATTTGAAGTAGACACGAATTTATCATAAGATTCTATCGATAATAGTCATTAACATTTTTTTAAAGTTTAAAATATTTTAAGAGGTTGGTTTATATCTGAATCGATTGTGAGATGTCTGATTCTTGCGTTAATACGTAATTGATGGGTAATTTATCGACTGAGAATACATTGTAGTGCTTAATTCATCTCGAATGTGCTTTCTAGTATGAATAAAGTTATAAAAAAATGAGTGAAAAAATAATTTAAAAATTTGCTTTTTGCAACGTATGATTTTGACACTAAATGTTATATGTTCAATAAACACAGCTGATTTTGTTAACAATGTAAAAATAAAACTCCAAAAGTATTATTTCAGCATAGAGAAAAAAAAAATATCTGAATTTACCTTAAAATCTATCTGTATAGATAGATCTAAATTATTTAATGTCAGAGGAGTTAACTTACTACTCAACAATAGCTGGGTAGTGCTGGCAAAAACTGGAATGTCTGGAAATCAGTTAATGGATTGATAAAAACCATGCTGAATTCAGTAGCATTAATTATTATTATTGTACTTTATTTTTAATAGTAAAATTTTGATATTTTATTATTATGTATTAAAGTACAGAAATAGTAAATACTCTCATATTTCTATACAATAATTTAAAAAAAGAATAATATATTCTAATATATTTCTTTGAATAATATTTATTTTTTTTTGTATGCCACTTTCTAAGTATTTTTCATAACTGTACAATATGTAGTAAAATAAAATGTTTTCTTTTATGTAAGATAAATTATAAATTCGATAGAAATATTTCATTTTTAACGATCCAAATATAAAGTTAAGCATTATTCTGATAGCTAAAGCAGATTAATTAATTAATATATTATAAAGAACTAGCAGATATTCCATGCATTGCTTGAGCAAAACGGAATAAAGACTAATATTAAAATTAAAACCAAATTAAAAATTTGGTTATTTTAGGTCAACTCAAATCAACAGAATTGTGTCATACCTTCATTATTAAAAATGCTTACTTATATAATAATGCATTAAACTTAAATTATAACAAAGTGAATGAAATAAGAGGTGGGGACGGTGTCCAGATTTTATGTTAATGTTAGCCTATATGTTTTACAAAGTCCTAAAGTATGAAAAATTTTATATATATATATATATATTATTACAATGACTTTATATTTTAAAGCTAATAGTTGAAATTTTTGTACTGTTTGAAAAGAAATATATAGATAAAAAGTGATTCCAAAATTAATGATATCATTC
Source organism: Centruroides vittatus (assembly GCF_030686945.1). Taxonomy (NCBI): domain Eukaryota; kingdom Metazoa; phylum Arthropoda; class Arachnida; order Scorpiones; family Buthidae; genus Centruroides; species Centruroides vittatus. The sequence continues at coordinate 2,819,588 of NW_027120741.1, forward strand.
TTGTTTGTTTGTTTGTTTAAAACAAATTTTGAAAATAAATCTTCAGTTTACTGAAAACTAGTTTTGTTGCCAGAAATAGACCTGGGATCAAATCTGGATGACAACCCCAGAAATTTTCCATTGGTGATCTACAAATATTCTAGATATGGACCCATCACTGGCTGAGTATAAATGACCACTGAACACTGGTATTTGGTTGTGAATTTGCACCTTACCAACATAGTTGGCACACAGAATTTTTCAGGTTTTCATCACATGCCTAATGCCTAAATAGGGACTAGATTTCTATAGAAAGTTCTCCTGGCAGGCACCACTCTTCCAGTGATAGATTGCCCATGTGTTGCATTGTCTTATTCCATCAAACCTACAATCCTGTTTTGGATATGTCAAGTCCTGTCCATCTCCACCTAGCCTGGTCAAATCTATGATGAGTATGATTAAAAAAGTTTTCTTAGTGCCCATAGAATGGAAAGTAAAAAAAAAATTGTTTTGAATTTTAATAAAATTTAAGATTTTTAATAAAATCTTAAATTTTGTTACTTAAATAATATAATAATATAGGGTAGTAGGGTATTATAAACAGAAAGAAATTTTAATTATTAATTAATTAGTAATACTACAGTTACTATACTACAGTTAGTATATAGTTCTTTAAATAGAAAAAGAAATTTTATTTAAATATTAGATTTTTATTAAAGATTATAACAAATTAGATAACATATTAAAAACAATAATCTTTTACAAATAAAGTAAATACATATATTTATATATTTCATTATTATTTTCTTTATTGAAATCAAAATCATAAAGACTGTCATAAATAACCACTGTTTTTGTAAAATAATTATAAAAAAATTTCATAAGTGAATTCTTTTTATAGAAAAATATGAGAATATGCAATTTATTCCTAATTTTATTTTCACACCAAAAGGCTTAAATTAATGAAAATTAAATGATTTAAAAGATGAATGGATACAATTTGAGTTTGTCTTGTTAATACTACCCTGTGGAAGTGCTTGCAGTATTTTCATATTTTTGAAACAGTGAAATCCTAATATTTTACATTAACTAGTATACAGTCTTTAAAAGTAAATAAATAGCAACACATTTGTGATGTTAAGCCAACAAAATCCCAAGTCAAGGAATATACTTTCCCTCTTATCATATTGCATTTTGTAATATCTACAAATTTTATACATAAACAAGCTTTTGTTTTAGTTTTATATTAACAAGCATTATTACAACATTTAAACAAATATATTTCTATGTTGTTGGTCCCATGGAAATCATCAGTTCTTCGGGTTCTTCATTAATTTTATTCAGACGAGATACCTCGTTTGAAAGAAACTCTAAATCCTGTAAAAAACATAAGATGATGGTAAATAAATAATATTTTACAAAACTTCATACTATAGGCAGGCCTCTACTTACGAACTTTCGAAGTTACGAACAAAGCCGACAGATGGCGGGTTAAAGTGCAGTTGGCTATTTTTTATGTATAGTCAAGTTTATTTTTGAAGTTTTATGTTAAAACATTTACAGTACATACATATGTACATTTGTAGATGTTTTAAATAAGTAATTTTAATAAATAATGTACTGTACATGTGATTGATTTGAATTTATACTTCCCTTTAACAATCTTAATTCAACATTATTCAAGTAACCTAAACAGGTTACTTGAATAATGTTGAATTAAGATTGTTGAATTATGTAATGTTTATTACATAATTGTAAAAACAACGTTGTATTTGAGTTTTTGCGCCAAACATCGTCTTTTTGAGTTACAAACTTTTCGACTTGCGAACGACCGCTACAAATGGATTAAGTTGTAAGTAGAGGACTTACTGTATTTATTTTAGATTTTTTTGTATCTACTATACTTGAATAAAAAATTTGGCCACATAAAAAAATAAATGTGCTTTTTTAGAAAAAGTAATATACTTTTTTCAAAATATTTGATAACAGCTTTACTATATTGAAATAATTGTTTTTGTTCTAATTCAAAAATTGTAACAGTAACATTATTAGAATTTTCAGAGTAAAAAAACAATTAAAACTTGAATGACATTGAGAATTTCCAATGAAATTCTATAAAGCTTTACCAAATCAAACTGATAAATACTCAAAGGCATTCCTCCAAAAGTGTAAAATCAATCTATTATACCAGTGTTTCGATGTATTTGAAAATTATTTAACTTTCTTTCAAATAACTTTTTCTTTACCAAATGACTACGTCAGCAACAATTTCCTGGAGGTTTATAAACAATTGTTAACTGGCATCAAAGGGGCATTAATAATTTTAGTTGATAATCTATAAATCTGTAACTTTGAAAAAGGCATTTCTATGAATTTGTGTTTTTGAATAACTTTTTCTTCTTTTGAAACAAATGATAGATCATCTATCAATTAAGAATCTAAACTAATAATAAGTGTGTGGCAATTCTCAAAATAGAACAACATCAACAAGTATCTCAATATAGTGAAGCTGTTATTAAATATTTTGAAAAAAATATATTACTTTTTCTGAAAAAAATAAGCACTTTTTTTTTACTAAAGTGCAGTTTTTACAAGGAAATTCTATAATAATAATAATTTTTAACACCATTTGATCACAAAAATTTTGATTATTTAAAAAGAGTTTTTAATTTTTTAACTACCATCACATCTTTAAAAATCTAACAAAAATATTTTTTTCTACCTCCTGGAAATACATTTACCGAAAAAAAAAATAGAGACAGTAGTGTCGTATTTTTGACGAGAAAAATGTATTTACAATTTTATTTCTTTTTTTTAAATTTGCACCCAATAAATTTTTTTTTCAGATATAAAATAATAATGTAAATGATACCATATTTAACAAATTTTTTTAAAATGTTCATAAAGTAAATAAAAATTAAAAACTGAAAATCATGTTTGTCTCAATTCCTGTTAAACAAAAAGGGTTAATTGCTACATTGTGGTTTAACACCAAGACAAATCATATGCTATATAAAAAATTCAATTTGGTTTGGGGTACTTCTCACATTTCACTTTGTGGAGGTACTTTACTCAGCTATACACTTTAATGCAATTGTATCATGTAGTTTAATTTAAACAATAACATGTATTAATATTTATTAGATTTGTTTAATACCAATTTTCTGATTTTATAATTAAATTTATAAAAATTATGGAAATATTTTTCAACAAGGCTATAAAATGAGAAATGTGCCAATGAAGTTTTATTTAGCTTGCATAAAAATCAAATGAATGATTAAATAATTATAATTCTAACAATTTTACACCAGATTAGGTAAGGAATTTAGAATTATCATCATCCATTTTAATGAAAATTAATTGAAAAGGAAAGAAACCTATTTTTTATTTTCATATCTATTATTCAAATTAAAAATATTAAAAGATCATTACATTTTTTTTTTGAAAAACTGCTATTTCAATTTAATTAGTATTTTTTCTTCCATTAACATTTAACTTAAATTATCTATTTTTTGTTAAGAAAATCTTGGTATTATTATTGCAAAATTGTTTCATATTTTAAAATTTATTTTTTAAGTAGAAAAAAAAAGAATTGTTTTTTGATATTTCAAACATTTCTCAACATCAAAGAATAGCAATTAAATAAAAAATCCATTGAATTATTTTCAGAATATCATAAGATTTAATAGACAAATATTTTTTAAATTTCAGTCCTTATTTATTGAGTATGAAATTATTTCATTCACTTATTTTTTAACTTTAACAAAAAGTTCTTACTTTTTGTAAATGCATATTTTTTGTTAAAGTCTCTTCTAACATTCTTTGCATGCGACGATTCCTTTCCCTCAAATTCTCATCTCCTTTATCCTTGATAAAATCCATAACTCTTCGTACTGTTAATTTATCATGTGAAATCAGATGAGAATCTAAAAATTTCAATAAAATAATGTATAAGTTAAAGTATCTTCTATAAAAGAAATATATATATATATTAATCAAACAGACAAATGAATAAAAATACTATACAAATTTTAAAACACTTCTAAATACATACATAGTATAAACATAGATATATCTTCTATAATAATAATATATTATAATTATTCTGGTATTCTAATTTTCAATTTTATGAATTTCAACGAATTCCCAAAATGTATGACACTATTAACTAAGTAACATAACAACACACATACACAATTTTTGTTGTTACAAAATATTAAATATTATATATATATTCATTATTATATTTATATACCAAAATTATTGACATGTATATAGGTGCTATAAGACAAATGCTAATATTAAATTTTCTTTCTGAAAACTAAGTATATTTTAATTTGTATAATTCTTAAGATTTTGTAAAGTTTTGAGTATCATTTAAAATAAAAGAATTTTCATTTAATAGAATTAATATGAATAATAATATAGTTTTATGAAAAAACATTTTTTATTTTACTTTTAAAATAAAGTATGAAGATTGTATAAAATATAAATTAATGTTGACCAGTGTAGATTTCTATTACTGTGTGGTTTAAATTAAAGAATAGGTATAGTGCATAAACTGAAATTTACGAAAATATTGTATTATTTCTATTAATTCATACATGCAAACTACAATTTTTTCATTAATCTATAATCCTGAGTACAACTTTTAAATTTCAGTGTATTGTTTGTTACATATTTTGATTTTTCTAACATGCCTCTCTAAAAAATTTCTGATCTGTCCACGTGACAGATGATGTTAATCCCTATTTGCTGCCTCCCTTTGATTTTAACTTTTTCATTATTAACAATCTTTGAGAAAATAATGACGAAAAATATAAAATTTAACACTCAATTTTTTATTCTCATGAAGAATGAAACAACTTCACTTTTTTTTAAACTTAAGATGATACTTTTTTCCTTAAAAGATTTGTAGCATCTGTTACAATCAGATTTGACATTCTGGTTTTAAACTTCAAATTTACAGAAAATTATGGTTATTGGGTAGTTAAATACATAACTGAATAAAAACAACACACAGTGCCATTCACTTCTGTGGTGAAAACATGCCATGGTTACTGGTGATGTGACTGTGCATCATATACTGTAAATGCTTGTCATTAGGTGGGATTTGGGCTTGAGTGAAATGATTTGTGTATATATATTGGGTTGTTTGGAAAGTAATTTCGTTATTTTACTACCAAGGGATTAGTTGTATTTTTACTCGCAAACTTCATTTTAAACCGTATTGTCATTATATATTTTGACAGTTGACATTTCAAGGTTTATTTATAAAAAATTTTGTTTGATTCTGTACAATTTTTTTTTGGTGTCCCATCAAATATGGAAAATCGAAAGCAGCATTTTCGACATATTTTTTTATTATTATCAAAAAGGTAAAAATGCTGTTCAAGCAAGAAAAACAAAAATATTGTGTGACGTGTATGGAGAAGGTGTGTTGACAGAATGAGTGTCAAAACTGGTTTGCAAAATTTTGTTCTGGCAATTTCGATATTGAAGATTCACCACATTCTGGAAGACCAGTTGAAACTGATGAAGACAAAATAAAGGTATTGATTGAAGCAAACCACTGAATAACAAAATGAGAATATTGCTAAGAGATTAAATTTGTCAAATTTCAACCATTTATGATCACTTGAAACAACTTGGTTTCATTTCAAAACTTGATATATGGGATTCTACATGTTCATAAAGAAAGAGATTTGCTCCATCACATTAACATCTGTGATTTGCTTCTCAAATACCAAGAAAATTATCCATTTTTGAAGCGAATCATAACTGGTGACAAAAAATGAATTGTTTATAACAATGTTGAACGCAAGCAATCACAGAGTAGAAGAGATGAGCCAGCTCAAAGCACTTCGAAAGCCGATATTCATAAAAAAAAAGTGATGCTCTCTGTTTGGTGGAATTTTAAGGGAATTGTTTTTTTTTTTTTGAACTTCTACCAGACAATTCCACAATTGATTTGAAAGTGTACTGCCATCAACTGGACAAACCAAGTGATACCATCAAACAGAAAAGGCCAGAATTGATCAACAGAAAAGGTGTAGTGTTTCACCAAGATAATGCTAGACCGCACAAGTTTGGTAACTCATCAGAAACTGTTACAGCTTGGATGGGATGTGCTACCACACCCACCATATTTGCCAATCTGGCACCCTTGGATTATTACTAGTTCTGGTCTTTACAAAATATTTTAAATGATACAACATTTACTTCAAATGAAGATGTCAAAAATCACTTGAATCAGTTTTTTTGTAAGCAAAGATCAGAACTTTATGAGTGTGGAATCATGCTACTACCAGAAAGATGGCAAAAAGTATTGGAACAAAATGGTCAATATATAATTTATAAAATATTTATATATTATAAGAAAATTGTTTTTTCCCCCCATAAAAAAAAGCAAAATTACTTTCCAAACAACCCAATAAATCAACCTGATATGTTAGTCTTGCCAAATGATCTGCTAGATTATTAATTGGGCTATGGGTGTATTCAAAAATTCAAAAAAGACACTTCTGATTGCTGCCAGCAACCTGCAAGTGTCTTTTTTGGAGCTCAAGATGGCAGCCACCACAAGACTCATAATAGCTCTACTTTACATTGACAATTTTGAATTTAATTTATTTGTTGATGAATGTACTCTGAATAAATTAAGATCAAGTTAGTACATTAATAGAATATTATAATATACCAGTATAATTACATAACATATCACATAATTTTTTAGTTGTTAAAGTGCAATCTTAGGATTGAGTTCATTATGTATAACTCCTATGGAAATTAAAAAATATTCATCCCTCTTTCTCTTTTCAAAATATTCATTTTTCATTAAACCGTTTTCATTAAATAAGTTCTATTTTACATTAAATTTATTTTGGAAGTCCACATCATTTGCCATTTTTCTTGTTTTTCTTTTCTGGTGTCCCAACAATCAGCATTTGCATTCTCTCAGAAATGCTAGCAGTTGCATCACTTCAGGCAATATACCACTGGATTGATGCTGAGATTTTGATTATTATTATTAAGGTCTTATATTAAGGTTAATTAATAAATCAGAAATAAAGCAACTTGGCTAGAGGTAAACAGATGGTTAGGCCACCTTCTACTAATAAATTTAAAAATTATAAATAAGTTATCAAATACACTAGTATTACCAAACAATCTGCTGGAGTAACCATTATGGTTATATCTTTCACCTTTCCACTGGACTTACTGTATAACACACCTCATTAAACCTCACTGGTACCTAGTGACAAATTTCATAGGTAAACAAATGTTTTCAGGCTCCTCCTGAGCTCAGAAGGAGCCTGAACATGCCTAAATTAATTTGATTTAATACCTCTGGAAACAAAGATCAAAGGGATGTTCAGGTAATGTAACTGTCAATGCATCTGCATGGTAAGCAGGAGTTACAGTTAAAGTCCTAAGCCATTTTTTTTCTTCCAGAATATTCTAAATTCAAATTAAATTTATCATTAGATGATGGGCCTAAATGCATGCCTCTAGCCAAACTGTTTTGTTTCTGATTATTAACTAACCTTAACATAGCCTGCTAAATAATCTGGTAGATTGCTTCATGTATGATAATTTTGAAGAAAACATAAAATAATCAAGTTTCTCAATAATCAAAATATAATATTTCTAAAATTATTTCTGAATTATCTATAAATAAATACTTCAAGATATATTTTATTTAGTGAAAAAATTATAAAATAATTAGAACAAACATGTAGCAAATTAAATAAACAGAAACTGATGAAAGATAATTAACATAATTATTCAGTTTGAATAAATAAATAAATTTCATTATTACCAAAAGAAAAATGAATAGGAATGAAGATTACCAAGTAAATTGAATAGGAATTTTTCAAGATAAAAATATTTAAACAAAAGAGATTGTTTATGTACAGTACTCAGAGCCGGATATAAGGGTGGGCAAGCCAGGCGACTGCCCGGGGTGCCAAATTTTGAGGGGCACCGATATAAAAATAAAATTTTTTTACATTCATTATTTTTTTAGATTTTATAAATTAAAATTGATCATTTTTCATGACACATCGATTTTTTTAGCAAGCAATAAATTGTTTTTTCTTTAATAATACCAAATAAAGGTCACAATGCTAATTATTTTATTATTGTCAACAGATATAAATAATATTACAATTATTCAAAGAAAACTATTTGTATAGTCAGAATTCATAACAACTAAAAAAAAAAACAAAAAAAAATTAATAGACAAAAACAAAAATTTACTAATTAAAATAATGAAACCTAAGAATTTTTATGGCTTTTATCACACAACATTGATGAGACAAATGCTTTTTAATCTCTAAAAAGTTTATTTTTATTTATTTTGAAAAGATAATTTGTAATCAGTATCACATATCACAACAATCTACTCAAAAAATGGACGAGATCAAATTTATAAATTACAAATATCAACAAAATTATGAATAGTCAAAGTGATACTGGTGTCTGTCATATGCCTTAATGGTTAAATAATTTTGTCTTTCTGTAAACTTTGCATTAACAACACTTGCCGTGCTTTAATTAACTATGTTATTGAAATTTGACAAATAGCATTACAAAAAATCTTGTATGTCACACGTTTGCAACAGGAATAGCATAACTTACTTTTCAAAGTTCTCGCTCCTTCGTTGCTCGAACTTCAAATGCACTTGTTATGCTATTCCATATGTCGCATCACTTGTAAGTAAATAACTATTGTATTATTTTTTAAATAAATAAATTTTTTACACAGTTCTTTATTGTGTAATTTTGATTTTTTGCCTTTTTTTACTATTTTTTTTAATTTGCAGTAAATTTGTATATTCTTGTATGAAAGGGCACCAAATTTTGTTTTGCCCGAGGGTGCTAAAAACCCTAGAACCGGCCCTGACAGTACTTTATAATTTCTAAACCATAAACAACAAAAAATAAGTTTTTCTGTATTTGCATTTAAAACATATTTAAGTGGAGTTTCTCTGTTCTTTATAAAATTTCAATGGAAATGCTTTTATGTGCTCAAAGTATGTCTAGTTTATCACATTCTCTATTTTAATTGTATTAACTCCTATAAATTTATTTCCATTGAAATATATAATAATACAGACTTTAGTTTTAAAATATTATTAATTAATACATGTAACTAATAATATGTATTATTTAAATAATTATTTTAGTATTTTATTTTTTACTTTAGTAATTAATTCAGTTAGGACTACCATTTTCAATGGATACATAATTTTCCTTAAATGCTTATGACAATTGAACAATATACTTAAAACATTTAGTAATAGAGCCTATGGGTTTTTTTTAATTATTTAAAATATTTCTACCTAAGTGTTTTGGTGTTTCACATTATATTTTTATGCATGTATATTGTTTAAATCCAGATTAACAGGTTGCTAAATGATCCTAACATGCTCAAGGTCAAATGTTATTCTTGAACAAAATGAACTACTGTGATATGCAATTTTTTTGTTTCATTTGCTCTTTGCCTGAGGGCATTAAGAATGCATTTACATATGTTATATAGACAAATCATGCTCACTAATAGTTCAGATCTGTCCCAGTTGCATAACTTCACATGCCTTCATTGAGCTAGTTCAGGAATTTTTTTGATCATACCTTGTAATTGTAAGAAACAAAATATTCCATCATATTAAAAATGAATTTCAATCCCTCAATGATAAGCTCCAAAAACCAGCATTAGATCAACTAAAAAAATAAAAAAGGAATAATTTTAAAATATAAAAAATATTGTTGTCAAGTTATCATGGACATATATAAGATATGATTATAATGTCATTCTGCACCAGACATCACAAATATTGTTATATTTCATATTTATTAGAGTATATAACTCATTCTCTAGAAATGCTCCTGATTTCCTTTTTTTGTGAGATTAAAAATCTGAAAAAGATTGATTTGTTTGTAGTTTCTTCAAAAGATAAATCAGATGACTGTTTTAAATCATTACCAAGATAATATATTATCTTGGCAATGATTTAAAACAGTCATTTAATATATTAAACATGAAATATTTAAAAGTCAGGTAGTCATTTGGTTGTCTTTCCTTGTAAGTAATTTGGATGATATTCATATAAGGCAGGGGAGCCCATTATGATCCACCAAGTTTGGACTATTATTTTGAACAATTCCAACTTTTTTTTTTTATACAAGAAATGACTAAGATGCATACATCTATCTTACAGTCCAAATTACACATTGACAAAAAATAATGCACCAAGAAACATTTGTTGGAATCAAATGAAACTGTATGTGTGTGAATGTAATATAAATATATGTAAGTGATTACAATATTAGAGTGAAAGAAGTTTATTGGAGAAAGCTGTACACTTCAAAGGAAGTTCTAGTACCCTTTGGTACTAGGGTGCCTCCAGCCTGCAAGATATGCTGCAAGATATCATAAGTAACCTGTATGGCTCCAGGTTACTTATGATATCTTGCAGCACATTTGTCCACAGATGTTGCAACTGGGCTTCTAGATCCTGTAGACTCACAGACTGCTGAAACTGGTGACCCAGCTGGTCCCGTTAATACTGGATTAGCAATAAATCTGGAGACTGGGCAGGCTAAGGAAGTATGTCAACTTGGCAAAGGCATTCCTGAAAATCCTTGCTATGTGTAGGCAACAATTATCCTGATGGAAAATGCCTGTTGGAAGCCCTGCCATGAGAGGCAACACGTGTCTGGATGCAGGAAGTCTGCACATATCACTGAGCTATAAGTGCTCCTCATATCACTACTAAGGATGACTGACTGCTGTATGTGATGACCCAGATCATCACACTGGCAGTTGGGGCAAGCAAAAAGCATACAAGTCTCCAATGGCTGGAATTATTTGCTGGAAGACTGTGTATGGTGTGTAGTTTTAAATGAAAAAAGATGTACACTAACAAAATTTAGCCTCTGAAAACTTTTTTATATGGGGGCAGAAGCAGCACTGTTATGTCCTCAGATGGAAAGACCCAGTATCCAATCATACCATAACTGCAATCATTTACATATCTGCCTGAGATATAACTGCATGCTGAGTTTTGCAGAAATTTAACATTTCTATGTGGATGCATTATTTCTTTTTTGTCAATGAGTGTACTTATTTTCAAAAATTTTTAAAGTTAAGCAAAAAGTTAAAACCATTTTAGGAATATTTAAGAAATGACTTGCCTTGTGTTAATTAGTGATTATTTTAAGATAATAATCATAGCTCTATAGTGTTCAGTGCTCTATAATGTGGTAAAATAGTTTCCATATTTAGTTTCCATGTAATTTCTTTTCTTTCTATAATGCTAACTTGCTAAATTAGCTAAAATCTTGTTTCCCATCCTGTTCATAGATGATGTGTAGACAATATGGTAGTCAATAAGACATTCCAAAGAAACTTCAATAAGACTTTCTATAAATTACACCCAGAATGTGTTCTTTTGTTAACTAAAGCCCTCAAATGTCAATCATTTCTGTGGGTTTTAACATCAAAAAACAAACTGGTGCAAGATGTATTTGTGGATAGTCTCAAATTAGCAAAGTTGAACAAGTCAGCAGCCAGGGCTTTAATAATTCTATTAGTTTTATTGATATGTAGTACAAACATGTTACATTCCATTACAAGTTGACTGAGAATTTACTACATAAAACCAATAGTTATTAAAGGTCTTAATTTTCATCCAGAGAGAGAAAAGGACTAAGATTCAAAACCCAATCAAGAAGCTAGATTGAGAAACCTAATTTATAAAACCCATGTCCAAGAACAAGGCATGCTCCTTGTTCAGTTCCATCCATCCCATTGTTATATCCTTTGTCCAGCTGCTCAGTCCATCACCAGTTCTTTGCTCTTTTCCCATTCAGCATCTCGTTATTGCTGGCTGAAGAGCTGGCAACAACACAGGAGGTTCAGTGAATCAGCTCAGTGAATCTGACTGATACACAATCACAATACAAAAATCACATGATTACATCATGTGATTTTTGTTAAAATATGCCAATGATGTGATTTATCATCATTTGGACACTGAAATTTTCAGTAAATTATGCATGTATTATTACTACCTGGAAGTATAAGAAAAATTTGAGAGATTATATTTTATTTCTTTGTTTTTTAAGACTTTCACTGCTACCATTGAAAAAAAAAAGTTGCACTGAATATGCTGATTTGTTTTTTCATAAAGTACATCACTATTATACACAAATTAAGAATTTAAAAAATTTTTCATTTCCAGTAATCTTTATAGAATTATGTGATGATGCAAAATTGAGTTACCCACAGGGACATAAATAATGAAATTTATCAGAATTTGAATTTATGGGAAATTTTTATATTCTTAATACAAATAAATGTATAAAGCAAGTATATTCTCTTAAGTAATTCATATTTAGAAGTCATATTATATTTATTCATTAAAACAATTGAACAATTGCATTTAATAGTTTTCAGGATTGAAAAATTTGTTTTGATTAAATGTTTTTCAAAATTTTTACAATTTTACAATTTCATCTTCAGATATATATATATATATATATATATGTTTAAATAAAAGTAGATATAGTATAACCTCTGAATAGCAGACACCATTGGGACTGAGAAGTTTGCATGCTATTTAGAGGTGTCTGTTATTATGTTATCTAAGTCACCACAAAGCTGTTAAGATCATAAATGACATCATAAATGCAAGAATACCAAATATATCTTCTAATACTTAAAAGTGGCTAGCAAATTGCCTTCATAATACAGTCTTTGAACTTTCACCACATAAACAATGTTGTGGTAACAACCACTCACCACACCAGTATATAGTTAATCATGCACTCTGAACCAATTATGATGTATAGATAATGAAAACAAACAAAAATGAAAGTTTTCGAATTCCTTCTGAGTTCTTCATCAGGTTTTTTAATGATTCCTCAATGGTTCTTTGTTTTAAAATAAAATTCGAATAAAAATTTGAATATAAGTTTGGAAAAATTATTAAAGTCACATTGTGCCTGCGCAATGAGTTGCCCTAAAAGGAGTCAACAAATGGCTAAACCGTGTTATCAATCAACTCCTTCTAGGCCATTGACAACTGTTTCCTCTTTATAATTTATGTACATAGATGTAAAACTGGATTTAAAAATGTGCATAGCCTCCAACCATCTGAGGTGTTCCGTGGGGGCATAGCGAGGATGAGCTTGGCCTGATTAAAGTCTGCTAAGATGTCTGGATCTGTTGCATAAGTAGAGAGAGCCATGGTGGTTCTCGCATGACATATATTGGCCAGACGTTCTGGTAATCTGATCCCCATGGAGCACTAGTTGACCTTATGTATACCAGGTCTCTATCATATCTGTTGTCCCTTATGGAGACACTATATACACTGAGGAGTCTGTTCGGGTTGGGAGAGTCCTTCCCATTACGTAGCATGTCAAAAATAGTTGGGCACCTCCTGTAAGTGAGACTCACCCAGTGTTTCCTGCAACTTCAGCACATTAGGATCTTAAATACAGGTTAAAGATGATGGGGACCCATTCTACGTTGTCAGATTGGTTATTGGTCGGCAGGTCAACTCTGGGAATGTGTCCTGAGTGCATTCGTTGATAACATTCTATCAGCCCATGCGTAACATTGCAATAACTGTATTCTGTGGCTAAGCGCTCTATACGATTATTGCATGAAGAAATGTGATTTCTTCATGCACACAAATGCAATTTGACATACCTGAAGAGCACTTTTGAGCCATCCACTGTGAAGTCTCTCTCGGCTAATTTTGCTCCCTTCTCCCACTTCTGCAAAAGTTCATACACAGAACTTTTATGCTTGCCCATTAAATTCCCTAGTCTGTAACTGAATATAAAAATTTAAGGCTGCTCAAACTTCTACACTTCACACTGTTGCCAGGTCTTGAGAGGAAATGTCACCAATAATTTATTAAAAAAGTAGCCAAAAAGTTACTGAATAAAATTAAATTAGCTCAAAAGATAGCCAAGACGCTAATAATTTTTATTTTTGTCAATTTAAAAAAAAAATCTGAATTTGGCATAAAGTAATTCAACTTGGCAACAATGTTTAAAAAATGACATCTGGAGGTTTGTCTAGCTTTTGTTCTGAAATTCGAAATGGTTTCTTTGGTACCTACAATGACACCAGTGACTGCATATATGATGGTATTCTTCCAAAAATTATGAATGTATTTTAAAAAATTGCAAGAAAATCCAATAAATTGAGCATTTTTGCTGGTTTTTGTTCAAAAACTATAAAAGGTTTATTTTCGTTGGTTAGAAGCAAAATGTGTTATTTTCAGAACTCTCCTCGGATTCTCATATAAATATGGGGACTACTAATCACAATATATAGAGAAGCCCATAATGACAATAAATTTAAATTTTCCCAACAGCACAAATCCAAAGAATTAGTGATAACCATGAGATCTGTTTCTATTTTAAATAAAAGGACACGAATCTCTGGTTCTAGCGTTTAACGTTGGAAAAATGTTGCTATTAGTTAAATTTTCTTTGTATTTTTACTAGTGTTTATTTTTATTTTAAATAAGTAAAACAGCAAAGCCATTTTTGGGATGAGAATATGTCTCAGAGAGTGCGAGCAACACATGAGCAAATCTTGCACTCACACCTGTTTGTAGAAACAGTCTCAGCATTTTGTATTTTTTTTTGACCCAGTTCTCGGTTTCCTGACTACCTACAAGTCTGGTTTATTTTATGTGTGCATGATTTGGGATACCAAATACCCTGGGCCAAATTGCAACTCCTGACATGTACTCACTCCTTCACACCTCTAAGGTGTGTAGCCATTGACAGCAGTGTGATTTTAGAAACATAGTCTTGTCAAAAATATTTTATAATGTATGCAACATATTTTAAAACATACATTAAAATATTTTTTTTTGTTTTTGTAAGGATCTTGAAGAAGCTGAGTTTCAAAATATATTTTTTACTCCTGAAAGCTACTAAGAATGATTATTTTAGTGGATCAGTTAAAATAGAATAAAATTTATTATATCACACATATATTATTTTTATGTATTATATTATACTAATTTATAATTTGTTGATAATATATATATATATATTTTTTTTTATAATTAAATTATAAAATATATATATATATTTTTATAATTTAATTTAAATTTAACACAGATGTTAGTCATTTCACTTTTAAGCAAATAATACACTTAATAATAATATTAATGTAACTTTTTTTTTCTTAATTAATTTCAATATTCACTAATACTTAAATATAAGTTTTAAGAAAAAATGCACCCAAAATTACAGATACAATACAATAGATTAATATTTTGAAAATTATCAAATTCATTTTATTTTTCTGTCTGTTCTCTGTAAGCTTTACACATAAGTCTGAGAATTTCACTACAACACTTCTAACATCCATTTCCAACGACAATGACTTTATCTCAATAAAGTTTTTGTCGACAATGTTTCCAACGACAATGACTTTATCTCAATAAAGACTTGCAGATAAAAGAAAGAAAGAATTTCAGCATCTCTTACCCACATAATTGTTTTATTTTTATTATACATTGGGAGATCAGTTAATGAACAAATCAGATAATGAACACGTTAGTGAAAGATTTTTATGTTCAGACAACGAACACATGTTCAGGTAACAAACACAAGAAGAAGCGACATAAAATAATGAATACCAATTGGTCTTCCCTTGTCTTCAGGCAACAATTTGAAACTTTTCAGAGCACGGGAGACATTGACATCGACAGTCAACCTGGTATATACTGGTCGGATAGTATTCCTCCAAACTTTGAAACTCTCCCTTGTGATTCCAGCCATTTATTCTTCTGACAGAAATAATTCTTTTATAGTATTCATGAGACTGTTGGGTGAGCATGCTTTAAGTTTTGCATGAGTTTTTATTTTCAAAAAGTGAGTGTATAATAGCAAAGGTAGAGAGTGGGCAGATGTCTGATGTTGCTGGGCAGTATGGCTTGAACAAGTCTACAGTAGGCAGCAGTTCAATCTTATCTAAGAAAGATACTGTATTATCAACAAGACCCAAGCAGCTTAAGGAATAACAAAAATCACATCTGAGAAATAAACATTGAAGAGCTCATAATGGAACCTGAAACTGATCTGATGACAGAAGAATGCCAAGAACTCTTGAATGAAGAACACCAAGAAACTCAGTGAGATATGCTTTCTTCTGAAAAAGAGGATTAATGCCGATATCTGCTATTAAAGATCTTTTTAAGAAGTGGGAGGATGTCAGAACAATGGTATTAGAATGGCATCCAAACCAGATTGAAGTTAATAGGCTTGGGGATCTCTACAATTACAATGCAATTAATTACTTCTGAAAAATTCTGGAGAGAGAAAAGCAATCGACATTAGACAAATTCTTTAACAACCACAAATGGAAAAAACATGACTAATAAAAATGCAAGACTGTGTATATATGTATTTTTATTATTACACATAAATAAACATAGTAAGAAAGTACATATTTTTTATTTTTTGGGGTCTCCAGAACAAATTAATCAAATTCCCATAAAAATCTATGGTAAATCAATAATTGGTTAACGAACAATTCGGATAGCAAACAAAGTCTTGGAACAGATTATGTTCGTTAACCGATCACCCACTGTACACAAAATCATAGCAAAACATTCTTCTTTTTAAATTCATTTTAATTAATAATTTGTAACTGAAATTAAATATTATTTTCAGGTTTTAATTTTGATAGATAAAGAGAAAGAGAATGAATTATTTATTTTAAAAAACTAAATGACTATTCAATTTGATAACCTGATAAAACATTTGAATTTACTATTCAAAAGTTGGGAAATCAAACAACATTATACACTGTATTTCCTTGATTATAAGACTTTCTTTTTAACCATTTTTACTTGTCCAAAATAGCAATCAGAAATTATGGTGAGTAAACCTTATGATATGTTATTTATCAATAACAGATATTTTTGGCTAGATTATTCAATGATCACATTAGTTCAAATTAGGTTTGCTGGTAATGAGAATTTCATTTAAATTTCTTTTAAAATTTAAAATGCTTTTATGATGACATTATGATAAAGCATTAAAAGGAAAAGTTATTATAAGTACAGGAGATTGCAGAAATTGGGCTGCCAATACAGAGTCTTAAAATATATTGTTTTTCTAGCTTCTTGTTATTTAAAAAACCTTAAAACAATCAGTTTTAAGTTTTTTCCCAACTATAAAAATTTTGAATTTGATTCAAAATTGTGATGTATTGTAGAATCAATAGTATCTTACGAATCATACTCAGGAGGCTTTCCCAAATATCAGCAAAATTTACAGTAATAAAAATACTCTTATAATGATTGAATATTCAGTGCACGAATATTCTGCTGATATGTTGATATTCTGTTGTTTGTACAGTGATTTGTTTTGGTATTGTACAATATTAAATTTATTTTGTTACATAAAATAAAGAAATGGCAAAAATTAACTCTTTAAATGTTGCAAAACCTATTTGATGAAGTATCATCAAATTATTCAAAACTGACTCCAATCAATTAATCATAGTCAATTTTAATAATTTTTAATTCAATTTTCTAACAATTGTAAGGAAATTGAATTAAAAACTGAATGAAAAGATCAAAATGTCTTAATAGCTATTTATTACCTTTATAAGCCAAACGACTACCAGATTAAAGTTGGCAACTTTTTCTGTGACTATTTTAAATTAATTTCTAAATAATTTGGCACTATAGGGAAGTGTTAAGCACCATCTTTTATTAAATTTAATAATTATAATTAAATTAAATAATTTGGAGCAGTGATTCCCAAACTTTTTTGAGCCACCACTCCTTGGTTCCATAAAACTTATACCCCAACACACTCCAACTGTACTCAAACACCCTCTAACCCATTTTTCCTTGTGTGAAAAAGACTTGGAAATATTCTTAGAAAAATTTTTCTGTGAACTTCACACTTTGTGTCCTTACTGTAAATTGTTCTCCCTCACCTATGGTTACTGTTTAGTACCTTACTTCCAGCACCCACTGCTGCTCCCTTGTTTCTTTTTGACCCGTAGATGTACTCATTGTCCACAGGGGCAGTAGCATCCACTTTGGAAACCACCATTTAGAGTATCCTGGAAGAAAAGAATTGGCCCAGAGTGGGACTCAAACCAACAACTCCCAGTTACCATGTGGATGCATTGCCTGTTATGCTACCTGAGTCTCCCCTCTTCCAGATATTTAATTACAATATAACTATCCTCAGTTACTTATGGTGCCAAGTGGGGATGCCTTCAGCATCCTTGTCCCATAATCACACACTTATGGCACTCAGCTGACCATCATTCAACCCCAGCATGGTGTGTGTATATATATATCAGTGGTGTGTGGTGACATTTGATAATAGGGAAGCCATGTTTCCATAAAAGTTTTAAATAAATACTGGAAATGACAAAAATAAACAGTTTATGTATTTTAATTCTAAAATAGATACATTGACATGAAACAATATTATTTTTTTAAACTAACTCTATTTGGTGAATTTTTTCCGCAAAGTCACTAATTACTTTATCATAAAAATCGCTTGTCATTGATTCCATCAAAGTATTTAAAAGTTCTTTTTCTATTGAAAGCAATGCTAGTGATGAAAATATTTCCTCTGACTCAGTGTTCCTTGCAAATGTATGAATTCGCTTCATGGTTGAAAAACTGCACTCAACAGAGGCACCATAAAAATTAATGATATTTAATCATATAATTCTTTTAGTACATCTTTGTTCAGATCATCATTAATTATAATATGTTTTATGTCTAAGAGTGACTTGCCAATAAAGTCTGGGCATGAATATAAATATTTAAATTCAATACATATTTTAAATAAATCAAAAAATTCTCCATAAAATTTACTTAAAAGAATTAAAACTTGCTTCAGAAAATTGTTTCTTTTTTTGTTTTAAATAATGTTTAAAATTATTAACATCTAAACATGATAAAAATTCTAAAAATTTTATGTATGAAAATCTGTCAATGTAATTATAATTAAAAGAAAATTATAATTAAATATAGCTTTGTAAAGAAACCTACATAAAAATAAAATTGAATATTCTTTACTTTTTAAATCTTAAAACAATGCACTTAGTCAAACAGCTCCCTATGAGTGGCTAATGGATGGAATGATTGGAAGTGTCATACGATATTTTGGTGTATAGCATCCACCAGCTAAACCGTGAGAGGTTAGTGCTGGTTTAGCTGGTGGATGCTACAATTTAAATACAGCATGAGAGGTTAGTGCTCTGTAGAGCACTAACCTCTCACGCTGTATTTAAATTGTAAAGTAGCCAGATTATAGCGCTAACCTAGCACTATAATCTGGCTACTTTACACAATTCAAATATTTTTGCCATGGAAGCTGTCCCGTATTCGACAATACAGCACTTCCATTGGGAATATGCATTCAAATATATAATAGCAATCTTATCATTGTTTTTCACATGTATAGAAATTTGTAATAAAATGCATAATGTGGTTATAATAAAATACTAATTTTAAGTAATTCAAAGTATGTTAAAATATGAAAATAATTGCACAATATGTATTTATATTTTAGAAAATACAAAGAAAGCGGCGCTTCCACAGCTTTCATGGATGGCATGCCACTGATATATATGTATTTTGTGTAGGTTTTTGTGTTGTTTGTTTGCTTGTCACAGAATCTATCAGTAATTATTCTTTGAGATACATTTTCTTTATAATGCCTGCATTGAGTATTTTTAGAGCACTGGAAGGAATGATTGATCTGTATTAGGTAGGGTTTTTGTCATTGTTTTTAGATTTCGTGTGTGATGTCTGTGTAAGATGCTTTGGCATATCTTGTGAGTTGTTTGTTGTGGGTGTAAAATGTTTAGCTAGGTCCTGGTGCAGAGATTCTTTTGTACCAAAAGTTATGAATGTTTTCTGCACCAAATATTTTTCCAACTGTGTATTCATGGTACTGCATGTTGAATGTCATGTGTGTTATTTCTTTATTTATTGTACAATTAAAGAAATGTCCATGGACAATTGATTTCCACTCCCATTTTAATAATTATACCCACATTAAAAACTATACAAATAATTCAACAAGAATTATGATAAAACAAAAATAATTAAAATTAAATATGTATAAAGTTATAAAAATAATAATATATACACAACTAGTTATATTTAAAACTGTTTGCTAATGTTGATTGTTATTTCTACCATTAAAACATAAAAAAATAAATTACACAAGATGAACATTTAGAAGAATTAAAAACACATGAATAAAAAGGATTTTTTAAAAAATCATGATTGTAATAAAAAAATAGAAATGTGGATGAAAGTTATAAATGCTAATTAAAAAGTGATTAGTTATTGGTTTGTATATAAAATTCGTTTGCAGGTACTTTTAATAGTAGTATAATCTGTATGTAATATGGGTTCTATTAGTTTTGAGTTTTTGGCTATATGATAAAAGATTGATCTATGGGAAATGGATAAATGATAATATGCAGTATGTATATAAGCATCATTATGAGTTCTTTTATTGGGGACTATCAGACTAAGCCAATAGTAAATAAATAAATAGTATACAATAAATGAATAAAATAAGTATTTTCAAGACAGTATGATTGGTGTCTTGTGCATGTTTTCTTTTTCCACTTTGATCCAGCTTGCTTCATAAGACCAGACCAGTCTGTGAGTTGTTTTTCTGTTTTGGTGTGTCATTGTACTATGATTGTATGGTGGTCTGGTATACAGTTCTCTGTAGAAATGTGCCTCATTGTTTGTGAATAATTTATTTTGTTGTTTCTGTAGTGTATGCTTTGTATTGTTTCAATCTGTGGAACTTGGCTGCTAGTTTTTATTTGAGTGTGCCCATGTATTCTTGTACGTGTGCATTGCTATGTGTGTACTTTAATTTTCCTGAATACATATTTGTGTTTCTAGTCTTTGTCAGACAGGCTTATGATTTATCTGTTTTGATAGTGTCTGCTTGTGATTATAGTTTAAGACCATGGTACGTAACTGCAGTGATTGCACCAGAATAGACTAATTTATGTATGTCTGTAAGTGTTATTTCTAGTTTAATGTGTTTTGGTAATGTATGTATTTAGGAAGAATAGAGTTCTCAAGTTCTCTCTATTTGTTATGTATGTATTTTGGGTATTCATGGTATTTGTGCAAAGTCTAAGCCTGTACATTTAGTAAATACTTCTTGAAATAAATTTTTGTGTGTATTAATTAATTTTGTGCCATAGTGTCACTACTTGTAAATGTTGTATATGTTACTGGCAAAACCCGATTTTACACCAAACTAGTTTTGCCTAGGCCAAACTAGTTTGGCGTAAGCATGTCAGGCCGAACTAGTTTAGAGTTATTATTCAAGTATATTAATGGTTAAATATATTAATGTTTAATTTAAGTTCATCATAAAACATAAATAAGTGTATTTTTAATTTTAGTTTGATTTTAAAAGTTATTTTTATTATTTCGTTTGAATTTTTGAAAATATTTTCAAAGGTTAATTACCTTTAAAAGTGCATGGCTTAATAAAAAAAAAAAATACAAACTAATAAGTATTGATTAGTTTATTTTTATTTTACAGTTTTGTACAAGTGTTGTGTCATTTCTAATCAATATCGTTTTTGGTTAATGTTACCCTAGGCATCGAAGATGGAGGCTCGTCTCCGATTCCAGTGATCAGAAGACAGGGAACAGTGCAAACGCATGTTCTAACCTAACCTATTCTAATAATTTGGTTGCTAATAATTATGGTAATTTATTAGAATAGGTTAGGTTAGGTTAGAATGCGCGTCTCCATTGTTCCCTGTCTTCTCATTGCTGGAATCGGAGACGAGCTGCCACCTTTGATATCTAGGGTAATATTAACCCCGTTTTTTATAATTAAGTAGACTATGTTTAAATAAATATTGTTCATCTAATTGATTGCCTTTTAATGTTATTTTAACCATTAATAAACTTGAATAATAATTCTAAACTAATTTGGCCTGACACGCTTACGCCAAACTAGTTTGGCGTAAAATCGGGTTTTGCCGGTAACATATATATAATATACATAACCAAATACATAATTTATAGCAAAAATCTGCTGGTTTTATCAGATTATATTAAGACTAATTAATAATCTGAAACAAAGTAATTTCACTAGAGGCAGATGGTTAAGCTGCCATCTCATGATAAATTTAATAATTATAAATTAATTAATTTTAATTTATAGTACTCTGGAAAAAAAGATTATTACCTGCATGGTTATATCTAAGGGCCAGATTTGTGTGCAAGTGTTTGTGTTTTTCTTAAATGCTATGATATTGAAACCTCAATATAAACACAATTTGAGTCCAAGTGGATCAATTAAGGTTGTTCGATTTTTCACATTTTTCATATGTATTTTTAAAAGTGCATATAAAATATGCATTTATGATTTTTACTGTATATTTTTCAGATCTGACCATTTTCAAGACTAAATACATTTTTATAAACTTTATAGTTTGTTTGCATAATTACAAGTGCTATTTTTTTCAAATGATGTATAGTCCATTTCTGCTATTTGTACAGTTCACATCAGAAATATCACTATGCCAAGCAATTACAGATGAGCAAACAAAATTCAAACATTTTAAATTTGAACTAATATTCTTTCAAAGTCAAACAAATGAACATGTTTCGCATCATCATGGAAATCTCTCATTTTCAAATTGTTAAAATCCTATAAATGAATTGAATTAAAATTATTGTAAACATTATATTTATCAATTTAATAATGTTTTTGAAAGTTTAAATCTTTCAAAAAATTGTGAAAATGTAACATTTATTGATTTCCCTTATATTTAATTAAAATAGTCAAACTTCTGCATATGAAACATGCAGAAAAGATTTTGCTATATTGAGTTTAAGTCAACAAACAGTATGGCAAGACAACAAAAACAAATGCTGAAGTGCTAAGAAAGTGTATACAGGAATTTAGATCCTAAACACCTAAAAGCAGATGGAAAAATTCTTTATTGTAATGTATATCACAAATCATTTCCTCCTAGAAAATGGCTTCAAGTGTCTCAGCAAGTTGAAACATTCTTACATCAGTACAATATGAAGCATCAGGATAAGGCAAAACAGCAATTGATCACAGATAAATTCTAGTTATATTGAAACTAACTTAGTTCATGATATCAGTTGGAAACCAAACACTACTATCAACTTCAGCACTAAATTTATAATTAGTTAATAACAATACAGCATTTACTCCTTTCTCATCAATTATACAGGACTATACAAAAATGTATAACTATTTTAGACCAGTGATGTATGTAACTTTAAGATGAGAGAAACTAGGTTAATGTGGTCTTCCTCAAATATTGATATCTTTTGCATAAACAATTGTATATACAGAAATAAATTCAATAATGATCAATTAGCTAGTGTATAAAGTTATAAAATTTTACTCATGTGTACTTTTATTTGTAATTAATTTGATTGTGTACCTCCTACAGGAAGCATTAAGAAGTGTTGTGTAATGTCATAATTTTTAAATCCCTCGTGTCACCTTTGTCATATCTTTATCTCCTCTCATCTAAAAAGAGTGATGTAATAGAAATTAATAAGTTTAGTAATAGGACTAAAGTACATATTCGATTCAACTAAAAATTTCAGTGTATATTGCTGGCATTTTTAACATGCATAATGCATATTTCAGGCATTTTAATGTGCATATAGCAATGCATATATCTAGTATTTTTACACATTTATATGAGCATATTTTCTGATTTTACATGAATAAAAGTCTGACCTTTACTTGTATCTAATTAATTAATAACTCTGAAAGTGAATATTGGAAGGAGTTTAGGTAGAATAACTGATAATGCAACTGCATAATAAGTAGGAGTTGTAGATTTGAATTCATTCTGAGTAGTTACTTTGTTTCCTGAGTATTCTAAGTTAAAATTAAAAATTAATTTATTTATAATTATTAAATTTATCATGAAATGGCAGCTTAACTGCCTATCTATAGCGAAATTACTTTGTTTCAGATTATTAATTAGCCCAATAAAAATCCAGCAGATTGTTTGGTATTACTAATGTAATTGTTGTGTTTATGTTTATTATTATTATTATAAAGTTAAAAATTATAAAAATGAATTGAATAAGTACAACAGCAGCCAATTGTAATTACAGAAACTTACTGTTATATTATTTTCTTTTGACTTTATATAATTTAGAAACACAGTTAGAAACAGCTTCTTTAGTTATATAGAACAATTCATAATTGAACTGTACATAACTACTGCTCTGATCATGTTCAAATTATAATACGATACAGATAAACTTGTCCACAGTAATAACAGGAAAATAAAAAAAAAACATAAAGCAAATATCTATACAGTATTATGAGAAATATATATATATTCAAACTTAAAATCTCTTTTAATCAGTATGATTGTGTTTTTCAAACAAATTAGTTAAAAATTAGAGAAGTAAATTCTATTGATCCTATAAACAATTAGTGTTAATTCTTGTAAAGTAAAGAGTATTCTGATTCAGAGAGCAATAGTTTAAACTCAATATAATTTACAATAATATACTTACTCGGTTCACCACCTCTTCCTTCCATGCAATAATATTGGATAATTGATGTTTTCTTCATTAAATCTTCAGCCATGGCAGCATTACTCATTTCTAAATGATTAATCTGATAAAATTAAATATTCAGATTTTTATATTAATATTTTTAAACTTTAAATTTGAAAAATTCAAAATAATTTTGATTTAAAGTTATTCAGTATCATACAAACTCATAATACTGTATTGTTGCTATTAGAAGTCCATCCCTAATTTTTCTATTTCTTTAGTTAAAACTGTTCTAATAAATCTCTTTTTGGTACCTAAACAGAGTGTATTACCCATTTATGATTTACCTTCTAACCTTAGGATATCCCCATTATACTACAATACGGTATATTAGAGTAATTTATATTTTAATATACAGCTATTCCCCCAGTATAACACTTAGTTCTGAAAAAGTGCCATGTTATGCAAATCTGTGCTATACAAAATGTAGGGTTAAGTTCCAAAAGTTAACAAAATTATACTATTTCTCATTACTAAGAGAAATATGGTTATTAAACAATAAATAATTACATTCACAATCAAATGTATTGTAAACATCGTAAAACAAAAGTAATTTTCTTTTTGGCAAAATATCACAATCTAAAAAAAAAAAAAAATTGATATTTTAATTTTCTTGTACAGTGGAATCTTGGTTAAAGACCAAATCTGTTAACGAACTTTTATTTTACAAAAATTTTGTCTCGGATAATGGACGAAATTCAGATAATGAATGTAACGGTTTTTTGTGTCAAATTTTAGTTGCTGTTAGGCATATGTGTGTAAGCATTGCTTTTCCAAGTGTTTGTGCTGAACTTCTTTTTTCAGTTTTGTGATTTATATATTTCATCAATATGGCATCCAAGAAAGAGAAAAGTGATAGTGACAATAGGAAACGACAATGCGATATGAAGGACAATGCACTATTGCATTTGAGAAAAATTTTGATTAAAAGTGTAAGACAATCAACTTTAGATCAATTTCTTGTTCCTTACCAAAAGAGACCTCAACTTGAAGAATCCTCCAATGAAGTGCTACCCATTATTTTTTTGGAGGGGAATTCTCCTTCTAAGCCTTAAGTTCTGTATATCTCCATTACTCTGCCACCAACTACAAGAAACGAAGGTATGTACAGTACTATTTTATTAAATAATGTTTACATGTTTGTTGCTGTAATGATAGATACTACGTTTTCCTATGTTTTCATCAAAGAAAATCTACTGTATTTTACAAATAAAATCACAAAAATTTTGAAGGCTAGAACAGATAAATTGTATTTGCATTAATTTCTATAGGAAAAATTGCTTTGGTTAATGAACTGAGTTGCGGAACAGATTAAGTTCATTAACTGGAGTTCCACTATATTTATCTAAGGGATCTTTATAAATTTCTTTATATGGAGATATGCATTTCTGAAGTTCTCTCTTAAACTTTATGCTTCTTTCAGTAGAACAATTTAGAAAGTAGAGTTCCAATTGTTTGGCCAAGTTTACCCTATCTTGCATGCTTTTTAGGGTGAAATTTTGAACCCCAAGGTTTTCATCTGTGTTATTGTCCTCTGAATTAATTTGGTCAATCTAAGATACCATTTTTACTAAATTTATTTCATAAAGCTCTTCTTCTTCCAATAGTTCTCAGATATCTTCAAGATTAATATTATTTGTGTTTGTGCTTTCTATTATGCTTTCTACTGGAAGTTTTGAACTGATTCTAGCCATAGATTTTTTCAACAGGCATTTAATGTTGGTGGTTTTATTTATATAAAAGACAAAGATATGAGATTAATACAAAATTGTGAACAGTTTTCTTGCCTTTAATACTTTGTAGATTTGTCATCTATTTTATTCACAATCCATTGCAGAGTACTTGATATAATGAGTTTTAAATGTGGTTGTGATTCCCTGATCTAACAGCAGAAGGAAAGAAGTTGTATTTAGTGGTAATAATATTATTTCAACATTCAGATGATTTAAATTTTTTGGGTGGATTTGTACATTATCAATATTAATAAAATTGTGAAATCAACATTTTTTTGCTTTAAGTAGTTTTATATATTTGAAACAAAATAGCTTAGAAACCATTTCTTAAATAAATCAGCAGTCATCCAAGCATTTCTTATTTGTGGTCCAATATATCGGTAAGCATAAAACAACATTGAAAATTTCAATATTGTAAGATCTGCAAGCAAATCTGAGACAAGACACATGCTTGCTTGAATAAAAAAAATTTGAATGACAGAGTTTACACTTAAAAATTGTGAGGTTTTGCACATGAATATCCTCAATTCTCAAATCATGTTAGATGAAACCATGTTATATTAATGCCATGTTGTATAAGTGAGAGATACCTGTATAATAGGGAATTCAAGTTTTTTCTTTAAATACTGGTAATCACTTTCTTCCTAATTGCTTCAATAATTTTTTGTATTGATTTAAATTATTGTATATTTATAGCAATAGCAAGAATGGGAACTAAATTTGTGGAAATTTTTCTATAAAAGAGGAAACAGAATCATTATCCAATGTGTTCCTGAAAAGAATTATCTTAAATCAGGAAAAATAACATATAGTAAATAATGGTTTTAATAGAAGTCTGTTTTGGAAAACATTTAAGTGGGCTTTTAATACAAACAATACAGTAATTATATTTTTTTCACTAAAATCTAGTAAACTTTATACTTATTTTAAGAATATAGAATTATTTCCAAATTAAATTAATGAACAAAAAATTCAGATTAAAACTTATTAACAATAAAAATAATAAAACTTGTAAAAGGAATCTCATTATTTTCAAAGTTTCTGTAATGAGATAAAATTATAACAACAATTTACCTATCTTACATTGATCGTGTTAAGAATAATAAAAAAAATATCCCTACACAGAGCAATCTCACAATCTCAGTGCTAATGATTTAAATCAAGTGAAAATTAATAACTTCATAAATTATGACAGAAGACAACAAATGATAAAGAAAAACATTTAATTTGTACTATTAGACTATAAAAACATTCTCTTATCTTAATAATATAACAAACAAATTATTTTTATTGAACAGCTTTAAATATATCATTAATTATTTTTAACTTAACATTCAGATGCATTCATAAATATAACTTCTATTCAGACAACAATGTTATTAATATCTATCCAAAATATGTAAGCATCAAATGCAGGCCTGGGAGTGCTGTTTCCCCTCTGAAAAAGTGAGTTAAAATACAGAAAAAGTGAATAAAAAGTGAGAGCAATAGTGACAAAACAAAGTGAAAACACAGAAGGAAACTCAGCAAAATAGCAGTAAAAATTGTTATTTTCTTCTTATTCTGTTATGGTTAAACATATTTTAAAAATTTCTGTATATACTGTAATACAGTAGCCACTCATTATATCGTGCTTTTTTGGTCCTCCAAATTTTAAAAGCATTTGAGTCAATAAATTTTAAATTACTAATTGCCACTGAATTTCTATTTGCAACGAAATATGGTATTTTATTTCTACTATTGTCCTTGAAACTACCACTGAAAGTGAAACAATAAATTCAAAAGCTAAATATGCAGAACAGGTGGATAGAATGATTATCATTTGTTTCCTTTTGATATAAAAGTTGTTTATTTATTAGTTTTAAGTACTGTCTCCTCCTTTACAACTTTCTGTAAATTTGAAATTTCACACGTTTATGTGAATTAATGGTATTGCATCAATTCACATAAAGGTGTGAAATTTTGAATTCACCACATAATGTGTAAGGAAAAGATTTCTTTAATTCTGAATAGAAAGTTCTAAAAATTTTTATACAGTAGTAACTTTATTTTGCTTCTTAGAGAATTTTTACTCTGTAATTTTATAAGTTTTGATGTTCTATTATATATTCAATATTTATTTTTTTAAATTTTCAATTACAGCATTTATAATTTTTATTGAAAAATATAAACTACACGAATTTCTAATAAGCGATTTATATAGTACTGTATAATAAAATCGCAATTGATATTTTGTTTTTATATCGACAGTATTTGTCTTTCAATGTCATTGTTAAAGAAACAATAATGCTAAATGGGTGTTCATGGTATCGATGTTTACATAAACGTCAATTAATTTGATATAACCATGAATAAAATTCAGGATTGAAAAACTAAGCTTATTTTATATCAGAAACACTTGCTGATGAAAGAATAGAGATTCCATAGCATGTATAATCTGTTTAGTAAAAGCCCAGAATTTTTATTACTCGGTTATATTGTGTTTTTTTCTGTCTACTGATAACGAGTGGCTACTGTATTTCCAGTAAACTATGAATACTCGAAAAGTCTTTGGCTTCTGTAAATAATCAGTCATGAAAGATAATGTTCTTTTATTAAGATTATTCTGGATGTTTTCAGCTTCCTTCATTTTTGCTTCCTCTTGTTTTTGAACACAACACTAATAAGCATCACACGTGCTGCTTGTACTTCATTCATGTTCTTGCTGTTAATAGCCTTCTCCAGTTTTTTTGTTTGCTGCTTCTAACAAAACTTGGCCTGTCGCATGTATTTCATTTTCTTCTACATTTTTCTGGTTTAAACTCAGCTGTGGAGGGACTAAACATGTATGACTAAAGCCCACACAAGGTGTGGGCTTTGGTCATACATGTTTAGTCTCTCATTAACAATCAAAAGTGAATTAAGCATTCTTTCCAACACTGATGCTCTATCAGGAGAAAGTGCCCAGCGTAAAATTGACCCTCTCTCTTATGGGAATGGGATTTTCAATGCTGATTTCACTAATTTGGCTATACTGGGATATTTATCATCATCAGAAACTGTTTATTTTTTACTGCTTTGAGATTTGTAAATATTGATTTCAAAATAAAACAATAAATCTGAAATAAATATATTCCAAATAATATAAGTAAAATAATATTTTATTAATGATTTCATAAATAACAAGGAACTTTTTCCTGCAGGTGAATAAAAACCAACATCGTTGCAACATTGTTAACCTTTTGGGAAGCATGTGAAAATTTTTCTCACAAGCAATCACATATTGTACTTTTTACAACACTTCAAATATTTTAATTTATTTGGTAAATTTTATATGTAAATATGAATTTACATTTTCGTTTACTTTTTTAGTCTCTCAATTAATGCGTAATTATAATCAGCATAAGAGAAAAGATTAAAAAATGGATATTTCACAAGTAAAGTAATCACACATTTTATGAAAATAATACTTACTATATGGAATAATTATACTTGTAGTCAATTTAAACATACATTTAGGAAGATATAGATGTGATTTAATGTTAACAATATGCTTTGCAATCATTAAAATAACTATTTAACTCAAGTTTATGTAATTATTTAAAGATAAATCAACCAAAAAAATATTTTTGTAAACAGCAACTCCATAACCCGATTGTTAATTAAAATCAAATAATCTGCCAAATTATTGGGCTATAACAAGGATAACTAAATGGTCAGAAACGAAATAATTTGTCTAGTGGTAGGAGGTTACACTACTATCTCGTGTTAATTTTAATAATTATATATTTTGAATTTAAAAGTGGCAGCAGTGTTGTCAGCTTGAGAGATTAATCCCTCCATGTAGTGTGTTTTCCCCTGCAAAAGGATTTTAGTGATTTTCTTAGAAAACAGCCAAAACACAGGGACGCTTAGAATACTTATTTGTAAACTCCGTAGAAGGAAATGCGATTTGGAAGAGGTAGATTTTGGTGAATAATGAAAATATGGCATGAGTACATAACTTTACTCAACACTGGCTTCTAAATTTGTAATGAGAAAGATTTTTTAAGCGCATAAAGGATTTTTTTACATACATGAAATAAATTTTTGTTTCCTATAACCTAACAACACTGAGCAGCAGTTGCGATTTTGAATCCTGCTCAGGACTGCGTATTTTCTTCCAGAAAATTCTATTCCAATAGTCTGATAATTTGGCAGATCATTTGGCTTTAAAATTATTTTTGATTTATTCTGCATCTTAATTAGGCATGTGAGAAAAGTGAGAGACTCCAAGGCCTGAAAATGCAATCATATGATGAATAATATTAATTTTCTGCTGTTAAATGTAATAATTCCATTTCAACATACCAAAAATTTTGGATGTTTCAACAGCTAGAAATCACAAACTCTGCAATTGGATATAAAAAGGTTGATCATCTGTTATTAAAATTTCAAAGTGGTGTTAAAAAAGATTGCACATCCAATCTTTATGCAGATTACCACAATGCATAAAGATCAAATTATAGCTAATTTATTGTTGAAGTGCATAATTTATTAAAGTGGCAAGCACAATTCACTATTCTGCAGTAGAATAAGTCTGCTGAATGGTTTTCAAAGAATTGAATACCAATAAGAAATGAATTTAGGAAACCATGTCATGTAATGACTTTCAAAATACATACAAACAATCAAATCCAAAATATTCTAATAATCAAACAATAAGGAAGGTTTAACTGTTTGGCTAATCATTTAACCTGATAGTTAATCCAGCCTTAATGTTTGATATATACTTTATCTCAAATTTCTAACATAACCACATAGCTAGTTATGAAAGTTATGAATGATAATATTAAAAGAGAGCTCTTATCTCTTCAAAAATATTTCATATCCAATCATTATCATTTCTATGTAAATTAGAAAATCAAAGTAAGAAAGTTATTTTAATTTAGTATATGTCAACTGAAGTGGCAGGGATATATGAATTTTGTGTATTTATTATTAACAAGTATTTGTTCAATTTATGTGCAATGATTTCGCACTAAAGTAGATTCTGGCAATTGCTATTACATTTTTGCATTATGTACGTTTTTTTTATTTCTTGAACAATTTCCAGTTTTATGAATTTAGTTATTATGATTACAAATCTTTAATTTCAACTATCAAGTCGTATGATATGACAATACTTGAAATTAGAAAAAATTTGTATATGTTCAAGTTACATACCTTTTCTTCTAAAGTCCATTTTTCTTCTTGCAAAATTGCAACTCTCTCCAGTAAATTGCTAGTTTCCTGTTCCAGATGTATAGGAGTGTTTCTTTCTGAAGTGTGATTTGGCTACAGAAAAAAGTAACATATAAAAAAAAAATGATTTTTTGATAAATTATTTTGTATAGTTTACAGAAAATTTTACCACTTCTGAAGCAGCTGCACTTTCTTTACTGCTATCTAAATTTCCACCAGACCATATACTCCAAGAACTTATACTACTGGTATCACCTTTTTGTTTATCAGGTAATTCTACTGACTGAAGTATGTCATCTATAATAAAAAAAAAATTATTTTATATTTAGAAAAAAAATTCTGTTAATAGCAATATTAATTTAATATAAAAAATAAATCTTTCAATCATGCTACAAACTGAGATCAGTCAAAAAATAATGCACCATCTGGCAACACTCACACATTGATGATGCAATCATTCTCAATTTTTGTGTAGTTGTAATGAACAATAAGGCAAGTGCAGTTGTGTTTGTTTGTGCACTGTAGATGACATTATTCTGAAGGAGCAAATGATCAAAATGGACAATGTAGATGACAAGTACTGTCACACATGATAATCAGCAATCATTCATCAAAATCAAAACATCAATAGAGATTCATGCATCACTTGTAGGATGGAACCAACACAATAATAGCCATGTACTATCTTCTTACTATTGCACAAGTTAACAATGTTCATATTATATAAACAAACTACTTCAAACAACCTTTACTCTGCAGTAAAATTAATTCTTTAATCTAACGTTTTCGGTTAGCTTTACTAACCCTCTTCAGGATTGCCAAAAAAATCGTTATTTCGAAAATTACGTTCGAAAAACTCTTTACAATTTAGAATGTTTTTAAACTTTCCGGCTGCGCAATCTCAGATCATTCTTTCACAGCTGCATACCGGCCGCTCTCCAAGCTGAAGGGATTCGATATGATTCTTTAAAATTAATGCTTTGTTCTTTTTCATTATACTTGTTAATACACCATGCCTCCGTATATTTAAGTTGCCTTATATTTGCCACTTTCTGTACAATTTTCGCATTGTCCCAGTTGATAGACACCTCGTCCGGATCCGCTATCGCATAGTTGGCTAACGCCGTAACTGGTTGCCTGCATCTTACATTTCTTTTATGCTCCTCTAACCTTACTGCCAGCGATCTCTTCGTGGCCCCTATATAATACAGCTCCGTACTCCTCCTTTTATCCTGCACTGGTATTCTGTAAACCCCTGGAATTTTCATTCTGTCTATGGGCGCTTTGTCGTTCCGTAGCAACTGAAATATAGTAGGGTTCCCTCCTGTATGCTACTTTTTTATTCTTCTCTATTCTTATTCTTCTATATATGTTGCTTAATTGAGCTCTATACTCCATTATGGTAAATTCTCCCTTTTCTTTACTCTCGTTATTACCTTTCTCTATTTCCTGCACCAACCGTTTTATTTTGCTACTCTTTATTCCTACATTTTCTGCTATTTTCTTGATGTATTCTGCCTCCCTTCTTGTGTCTTGCATCCTGCTACAATGCGTGTACGCTCTTCTAAGCAGTGCTCTGAAGGCTGCCAACTTGTAGTTCGTCGGGTCATGGGAAGCCCATGGTATCATCTCTGGAATGTACGATGGTTTACGATACACTTTAGTAGTTATTTTTCCTTCTTCCTCCACTTCTACATCTATGTCCATGAAATGTATTTTTCTATGGCTCTGCTGTTCTATTTCTAGTTCTAGCCCGAAGATATTGTTATTCATATCTCGACTGAATTTTTCCACGTCTGGCTTCTCGTTCCATATAATACATACATCATCTACATATCTTGCATACAGCACTATTTTTCCTTTATATTTACGCAATTTGCTACTTTCCAGAGATCTTACTACTAATTCGCATAATAACCCTGACACGGGGCTACCCATTGGCACGCCCCTATGTTGCTTGTATGTAGTATCTTCAAACTCGAAGAACGAAGAAAAAGTGGCTAAGTGCGCCAATTCTAGTACTTGCCTTCTTACTTTTGCTGCATTTTCTACTTTTTCTAACAAGGCAATGTACCCATCGGTAAAGTTGGAGCCGTGTTTTGGGCACTTGAGAGATTTTTTGTTAGAAAAAGTAGAAAATGCAGCAAAAGTAAGAAGGCAAGTACTAGAATTGGCGCACTTAGCCACTTTTTCTTCGTTCTTCGAGTTTGAAGATACTACATACAAGCAACATAGGGGCGTGCCAATGGGTAGCCCCGTGTCAGGGTTATTATGCGAATTAGTAGTAAGATCTCTGGAAAGTAGCAAATTGCGTAAATATAAAGGAAAAATAGTGCTGTATGCAAGATATGTAGATGATGTATGTATTATATGGAACGAGAAGCCAGACGTGGAAAAATTCAGTCGAGATATGAATAACAATATCTTCGGGCTAGAACTAGAAATAGAACAGCAGAGCCATAGAAAAATACATTTCATGGACATAGATGTAGAAGTGGAGGAAGAAGGAAAAATAACTACTAAAGTGTATCGTAAACCATCGTACATTCCAGAGATGATACCATGGGCTTCCCATGACCCGACGAACTACAAGTTGGCAGCCTTCAGAGCACTGCTTAGAAGAGCGTACACGCATTGTAGCAGGATGCAAGACACAAGAAGGGAGGTAGAATACATCAAGAAAATAGCAGAAAATGTAGGAGTAAAGAGTAGCAAAATAAAACGGTTGGTGCAGGAAATAGAGAAAGGTAATAACGAGAGTAAAGAAAAGGGAGAATTTACCATAATGGAGTATAGAGCTCAATTAAGCAACATATATAGAAGAATAGAATAGAGAAGAATAAAAAAGTAGCATACAGGAGGAACCCTACTATATTT
Source organism: Centruroides vittatus (assembly GCF_030686945.1). Lineage (NCBI taxonomy): Eukaryota > Metazoa > Arthropoda > Arachnida > Scorpiones > Buthidae > Centruroides > Centruroides vittatus. The sequence continues at coordinate 2,854,038 of NW_027120741.1, forward strand.
CAGTTGCTACGGAACGACAAAGCGCCCATAGACAGAATGAAAATTCCAGGGGTTTACAGAATACCAGTGCAGGATAAAAGGAGGAGTACGGAGCTGTATTATATAGGGGCCACGAAGAGATCGCTGGCAGTAAGGTTAGAGGAGCATAAAAGAAATGTAAGATGCAGGCAACCAGTTACGGCGTTAGCCAACTATGCGATAGCGGATCCGGACGAGGTGTCTATCAACTGGGACAATGCGAAAATTGTACAGAAAGTGGCAAATATAAGGCAACTTAAATATACGGAGGCATGGTGTATTAACAAGTATAATGAAAAAGAACAAAGCATTAATTTTAAAGAATCATATCGAATCCCTTCAGCTTGGAGAGCGGCCGGTATGCAGCTGTGAAAGAATGATCTGAGATTGCGCAGCCGGAAAGTTTAAAAACATTCTAAATTGTAAAGAGTTTTTCGAACGTAATTTTCGAAATAACGATTTTTTTGGCAATCCTGAAGAGGGTTAGTAAAGCTAACCGAAAACGTTAGATTAAAGAATTAATTTTACTGCAGAGTAAAGGTTGTTTGAAGTAGTTTGTTTGTAGTAATGCAGCGTACAGTACATAGTTCATATTATATTGTAACTTGTTTATTCTGCTACAGATCCCTGTTTTGTTTTGTCAACTGGTTCTATTTTAATTGAACTGCACAATTTAAAAAAAAAAATCGTTGTTGTGACCTTTCAACAGAGAGAGGAGTGATTGAAATTTAGAACAAAAAATTATACCCTAAAACCTTAACTATAGGCCACAGCCTATACAAGGTTATATTTGTAAAATTCACATGACCTGTGCACAAGGATGACTAATACATGAAAAACCTGATTACCGATAAATATTGTAACTATAATATAAAAGAAATATATAGTAAAATTCAGTAGCTTCCCATAAAAACTAGAAATTTTATTTTTATAAAATTTATTTTAAGCTAAAGAGACAATAATTAACTCTAGTATACATAGCACAGTGAGAGTTACATAAATAATGCTATTCTTGATGATGTTCCTTTCCTATTGGTTTTTATTCTGGAGTTGTAACTTAACACTGGCTATAGCTGCATTCTATAGCCAAGGTTTCAGGATAATTAAATTTTTAATGAAACTCAGTAATAATGATGTAGAAATATTGGATATGTAAAAAATGCACAGTGAGGAAACCATTACAGTCAGACGTGTATATGAACAGAACAAAAGATTTAAACGTAAAAAAAAAAACAATGTAAAACGTCTTTGTAATCCAGAAAATTATGGTAGACGGTCTCACAGCAATTCTTGGTTAGAATTATGACTTTATTCTCAAATTGAACTACAAATGCATTTCGGGTTGGTATAATATATTCCAATCCCTCCTCAGTGTATTTTCAAGTACATAAATTAAAATACACTGAAGAGGGTTCGGAATATATTATACCAACCCGAAATGCATTTGTAGTTCAATTTGAGAATAAAATCATAATTCTAACCAAGAATTGCTGTGAGACTGTCTACCATAATTTTTTGGATTACAAAGACGTTTTACATTGAAATCTAACATACAGCAATCCAATTATATTGTAAAAAGAAATTTTCCATCATCTGTTATATATTCTTTCTAGTGAGTTAAAAATCTGTCATTTTATACTATATCAACAAAACACACTGTCGCAAAAAATACACACACATGCAGCTGGTAATAACATCCAAGTTTATATCAAACAGACACACATCCTCCATCACACCAACAAATGGTCTCATCTCAAGTAATTGGAAAAATTAGAAATTTTTAAAGCTGCTAGAAAGGTCTCTACCATCAATTTCAAAGAGACATATTCCATCTACAAAAATCTATTTTTGACATTGTCTAATAAATACTATTAATCCTACTCATCTAGATTTTTACATTTTTGGACTTGGGACCTCGAAATGTTGAGAAATGCAAAAAAATTCAGGGGTAATTTCTGTATGTATGGGGGGAGGCATGATTTTGTTCAGCCTGTTTGAAGCTTAATAGGGTAGATGTACCAGTTTTGGCCAGTATAGTACCAGTTCTGGCCAGAAAACAAATTTAACTTAAAAATATAATCACAAATGAAACAAACTTTTTATTGTTAACTGTGTGAACAGTTAACAATAAAAGTTTGTTTCATTGGATAGATTTGAATATGTGGTGATTATATTTTTAAGTTAAATTTGTTTTCTGGCCAGAACTGGTACACTGGCCAAAACTGGTACATCTACCCTAACTCCTTTTTATTGAACATTTCTGAAATTTTGCAAAGAGGTTTGTTTATTAGGGGGGGATTGATGCTATTAACTTTTGGTGATTAAAGGTCGAGGGGATGAGGTGATAAAGGGGGTCATGTGTATCTTCAGTAGGGTCAGACTTAATGACAATTTTCCTACTTATCAGCATTTACAATTTTTTTTATAATATCCAGCCCTACTCTGAAAATGAAGTTTTTTGCCATTTTATAATACTTAAAAATATAAAAATTTAAAAAAATAAAATATGATAACAGATGGCATCACCAAATGTTGCCAGAAAAGTTAAGCAACTTGTTGCTGGATTTTTTAAATTGTATATTCCATCATAGAACTTAACCTAACTTGATGATGACCATTTAAAATGATAAAAATGTTTGTTTAAGCATCAAAGTACTGAATTTTGGTGTTCTGATTATGCATTCTTAAATACTCACACTTTAAAGCTGATATGTAATAGTAATCAAATTCTGTACATGAAATGGTAATAAAAAAATAAAATATTTATTATAATATTTCCACAAGGATACATCATTGAAGAATAATTTCATCACAAATGCTGCATATTAGAAAGTTGTAAAGCCATCTCTGAAATTGGTCAGTTTGCATTCATTTTGAGATTGGTTTTATCACTTTCTAATTTGTAATATTGGTGATGAAACACTTCTTTAATGATTATCCTTCTGCTGTAATATCATAATGAATTATTTTTCACTACTATTCCACACTGGCTTTAAAGTATGTATGTCAAATATTTTGCAACAAAGTGTATAATAAAAATATTACAATTAAATGATATTTAAGATCATAGCAATTTGATTAGATACTAAGAGCTTGAGAATTTAGAAATTAAGTTAAAATATTTAGAGGTAATTAACATACAACATTATCCAAAACTTCTGAACTGAGGTTCAAGTTATTTTATTAAACAAAGAAATTCAAGTTTCTCTTTACTTCCATTATAATAAATATATATATAGTAACTTTTTTTATATTCCTGTTTAAAACAAAATATTTTTAACAGAGTTATGAAATTATGATTAAAAATTAAAATAATTTCATTTCATTTCAATATATGTATAAAATAATTCCATGTAAATTTAAATTATTAACCTTTTTTAATTTTATCACTTTAATTTATTCTTGCATTTATTAACAACTTCCAATGATTTTCAATAAGTTTCAATTCATTATAAGTTTCAAAACATATCTATCTATTTAGATGATAAATGAACACTATTTTAATTTTTTTAAATGCATTTGACCTAACAGAATTAAAGATTATTGACTTTTTCACTTATAGGAAAAGTACAACATTCATAAAATTATATATTTTTAATAACCTGTATAATTTCATTAACTAATAGTTAAGAACTCACCACATCTACCTTGAGGAGACTCATTTAATAATTCTTGTAATCTTTCTTGCAATTTTTCTGCTCGACGGCGCTCAACTTGTAACTGTCGCTTTAATTCTTTAACCTGTTGAATAATAAACACTCTTATTTATATACATATATATTCAGTCACTGACTTACAACAGCTAAAACTAGTATATTTCTAAAATCTGTATTTACAGTATTTTATTTTAAATGGACCATTTTGATAAATCTAAGTTTATTTTTTCAAATGTGTTATTTCTTTATTTTTAAGACAATATGCAAATATTTTGTGCTTACATTTACATTTATTTATTTGATTTTGGATTGACCACTTTGAATATATCTGAACTTTTATGTATATATACAATGCATTACTTTTATAACAAAAGAATTAAGGAAAATTTACTTTGATGTAGTCTGTTAAATAACAATATGTAACTTTGTATTTCTTACTATACTAAGTGTGCCATATGTATCTCAATCTAACAAACTAAGTTGAAGTGAAATTATTCACATAAATTCATACGTTATCATTTTAAACAGTTACCATTGATAAGCCTTTTTTTTCTTGAATTTTTCTTTCTTCTATTACATCTTTGGCATCTTGTTTCAATCTGATTACTTCCTCTTCAAGTTCTGACTTTTGTGCAGTAGTAACATCAAGCTGACTTGTCAGATCCTATAAAATTGTATACATTATAGAAATATACTTTTTCTTGAAACAAAAGTAATTTTTTTGGATAATATTTTAAAAACAACAGACACATCAACAGAGTTAGATAATTATCGAATAAATAGAAACAAAATACAAAAATATTACTAAACATTTCTCTGTCACATTATCCAATTAGTAAGATTTGCTAGTGATAATTAATAATGAACTCATAATCAATTGACTTTTTGATTAAAGGTGTATTTGATATATCTTCTCTCTTATACCAAGTAAAACACAAAAATCCTTAAATCAAAGAGGCATTTACTTTTAATTTTCAAAACAGAGATTAAAATATTGAGAAGATCTCATTCTCAGCAATCTCAAAACAACAACAGATTTTTAAACATTTTTAAAAAATTTGAGAAACAAGTAAATTTGTTTCCTTTGTTTTTTACTATTTGTTTTCAATTATCTCTTCTATAATTTTCAGAAGGAATCTTTACCATTGAAAATTTCTCTCTTAGTACATTAATCTGTGGTTCTAAATTATTCCTTTCTGTGCATTATAAGTTTTTCTAAAGAGACTAATTACAGTTGTCAACTTCTGATTGACTAAGTATAATTTTTCAAGACCCCATCAAATATTGAATTTTGCATCTTACCAGATTGCTACCCCTCCTAGTTATACTCCCTTAGAACCTTCTTAACATCTCATCATGATCCAAGAAACACATTGGAATTTCTAGTATGTAAAAAATTCCCATTTATTCCAATAATGAGATGCTATATTATATTAGGCATCTTCTAATGCAAAATTACTTGGCACAAATGGGACATTTCATCAAAAAGAAGTTTCACTAATTTGGCAGACTTGTTTAATCAATCAATTTTCAATCAAGAATGAGATTTCCTTGATAATCAGTTTGGACAACACATACACATTAATCCTGCTCAAAGCATTGCTCATCCTCCAAAACAGTCCTATAAACCAGTTCAGTTCTTTTTTTAATCCTTTTCTCATTGTAGGATGTAAAATGGATATTTTTATATGGACCAAGTAATTATATGCAACTATGAATTCTGCTTATATATATTTATTGTACATAAGAAAGTAGATCACTAAATTACTATTTAAATGTCATTCATAATAAACTGCACCAGCTTCAGTAAGGTCAAATATTTTTCTGTGGAATGGCAGTTGAAAAACAGCAACCCACTATCCATCTTCAGGATGTCATTTTTGCTTTGTACCTGGACTCATCTAATTCCTGCTTAAACTGTTTTATTGCTCTTTTTAAAAATTTTAATTTTATCATTTGTAATTTTTGTTATTTATTTATATATTTTATTATAGTTATTATTATATTCATTATCGAAGTAGCAGTAGCAGTAGCAGTAGCTTTATTCTCAGTTGTTATATGTCAACTTCAAAACATTTTTGACCTTAAAAATGTTTTGAAGTTAGTGAAAATTAAAAAAAAAAAATACAATAAAACATACATAACCAATATACTTGAACAGATATTCGAATTTCCATTGTTCCATTGCCAGTGATATTCTTTTAAAGGTTCAAATTCAAACTTGTAAAAATAAATACTTTCAACGGACACTATCTAATAAAAACTATTAAGTATAGTGTGAGAGTTCGAATTGACCGGCAAAATAAAAATGTAAATTAGTCATTATCTTGACATCAATAACCAAATTCCAAACCAAAAACTGACCCGTCTTAGGGGATTGACCGTACCTATCCCCTCCCCTCGAACTCGAAACTCGAAACTGAGTCACACTCGGAACTAAAGACAAAATTCGCTTATTGGCGAGAAAATTAACGAGGGGACGAAATAAAAAGGAGGGGAGCAAGAACCAAGGGGTCGTCGCTCGTAGTTCCCGCCTCTAGCCGGACTCGAAGCCTCTGCTCCGAAATTCTACAAAGCCACTACGCCAAAATTCTATGATCGAAGCCGCTACGCCACTACGGATTTTTGTATTGACTCTGTCATCCGACTCTAATACTTGTTGAGGTATGACGACCACTTGTTTGTAAACTCTCTCTCGGGTTTGAACTTTTCTATGTTAGTACGTAACATCTCTGTCAATGTTGTTCGGTGTAACTGTTCTTTAACGTTTCGTAATAAATTTTGTTTGTTGATTTAACTGGTGTCATTTATTCAAATCTCGCCTCTGTCTTATCAACGATCCCACTCTTTCCTCCTCCACTCGACCTGACAAGTAATTAGCTCCAGACTGGACAAGCCATCGGAATATGCCAAATGCCAAAAGAATATGCCAAAAGAATATGACAATGGAATGCTGAATATTCAAATACCTGTACCAGCATATCGGTTGTGTATGTTTCATTGTGCATCTTAAAAAATTTTACTGATGATGACCTTAAAAAGACCAAAAACATTTTGAAGTTAATGTAAAACTACTGAAGATAAAGGTTAGTGCTTCTCTAATTACTTGATTGTCTTCAGTTTGGATCTAATAAAAATTGCATTCATTATAATATATTTTTGTACATTTTTATTTTAAATATTTAAACAGAACATTTTTCAAATTTAAAAGTTTCATTCAAAAACAAAAAAAATTTCAGAACATTTTAAAGTTTGTGCTGCTCATTCTGTTCAAATATCTGTAACTGATAAAACCTTAAATAAAATAGACAAGTGATTTTAGTTAATATGAAAAACTTACAATGTTTTTTGTTACACATTAAGTTATAAAATATTATGTGGAAACTTAATATGGGAGAAAAGAACCTTTTCTATCAATTAAAAGTTTTGATATATTGTTACATAAATATATTTTTTTTAAGTACGACAGTTATATAAGCTTAAGATAATTTACCAATTAACATTTTTACTTTAATCTTTTAAATTTGAAATTATTGCAATAAATTTTAACAACATAAATATATCAGATATTTATATTGGCATTGAAGTGTTGTATATCTAATTTGATAAACAAAAACCATTTTAAATATGGAAGATACTCATACATATATAAATTAAAATTTCAGAGTTTAAAGAATGTATTATTAAAATATTAAATTAAAAAAAACTAAAACAATTAAGTTTAATATATCGAAATGCATATTACTACTAACTGAACTTACTTTTAATGCTGCTTCCATTTCAGTAGAAAGTTTGGAAAGTTTCTCATTATGTTCCTGAACTGATTTATTAAGAGTAGCTTGATGATGAGATTTTGCATCGTCAAAACTTTTTTCCAATTGTGTTAATTTTTGCTCTAGAATAGTTTTTTTATCTTCAGCAGTTTCTAATTTTAATTCCAAGTCTTTTACTAATGATTTATAGTAATCTAACTTTGAAGATTTCTCCTAAATTAGAATAAAATTGTTATTTAGAAAACTTTATAGTAACATCTGAAAAATCAAACAAATATATAGCAATGTGTGAGAAAAATATCATAGATATAAATATATATTTGGAAAAGTTAAATTTTTATAAAATATAGATACTATCAATATAAATTTGAAGTAATATGATTTAAATAATAAACAAAATGCTAACTTTTTATTTAATTTTAAGTAATTATTATTTCAATGATATATCTTAAATAACTACATTTATAGATCAAATTTCATTAAATTCAATAAAAAAATGCATAAACTATTATGTTTAAATTGATTAAGCATCTCATATTTCAAAACAACAAATACTGTAGCTTAGTTAAAATTCATTTTTATCAATTGTTTTCAATAGAAGCTAACTAAATATAATAAAATTTCATTAATCATTTGCATGAATAATCTCTTTTCTGTGTGAACTTTTCCAGAGTCAAATAATATTCTGATATTAATTTTTTAATATAAGTTATATATAACCAACTGACATTTGATTTTCTAAAAAATCAAATGTCAGTTGGTTATATATAACTTATATTAATATTAATTATATTAATAAAAATCACAAAACTAAAATATTAAACAAATTTCAGAATATCAATTTGCAATATAAATATAAAGAAAATATAGTAAGTGCCACTTACTGTAATCACTTTTGGACTAGTTTATACTGATAACAACTAAATTATAATATTATGAAAGTAATTAGACCACAGTTAGTGGAAACTCTAGTTTTATTAAATCAGATAGTTTAAAAAACATGTTAAAACAATTAAAAATGCTTAAAAATAAATTTAATAATTAAACTTAAGTTTATTAATTATAATAATTATTTTAATTCATCCAGTGTTATGTTTGGCTTGCTGTTTTTTGGCAATATTTCATTAATAAAATGCTCTTATTCAACACATGCTCTTATTGCACTTTCAAAATTCAACACATCTACACTTTTCAGTACAACAATGTACTCAAAGAGTTTCTCACATCTGAGAATTTGTTGGAGGCTGTAGACTGTCTTCATGTTAATTTTATTTAATTTCATCAGATAATTTTCCAGAGTCTTCTACAGTAACAATATGGCATATTAATAATGATCCTAGCAAACACTAGAATTTTCTTGTCAACTGCCAACTAGTTTTTATACTTTTCTTTTAAAGGACATATCATCTAAAGTGTTGTTTATGATCTCCTTTTCAACAGACAATTTCATTTTCAGATGTCTCTGTGCCTATTTTTTTTTTTTTTTTAACTTACCCCTTATAAAACAATTCTCAATGATCTTCTCAGACACTTGACCCACAACATTGCCAAAAGCTGTATTGCATCAATTACTGAAATTCTTTTAGCAATAGAAATTGTATTAATTTATCTTTAATTATCATCTAGTTCTCGTAAATTTTTGCACACATTTCACTTCTGTAGAGTGCCTTTAAGTTAGATATATTAGGCTATATCAGTTTGACAGTGCCAAACACATGGCTACAAAAGCACTACCAAACTGATTACAAGAACAGGACTGTTTTTAGACTAAAATTAAACTAATTTTAAGAAATTATCTAATTTTACTTAAAGATGGTTGATTAAGCTTAGGTCTTGTACTAAGATTAATAATTACAAATGAACTTTGAATTTAACTAATTAATTTAAAAAAGTCTAAAAGAAAAATTTGACCTGGAACAGAACTTGAGCTAATAACTTCTACTTTGTCAGCTTTCTGCAATTAATATGTATGGTCATATGATTCAAATTAATGTAGATCTGAAAGTGAAGATTGGTCAGAAAGATGTCCTCCTAGCATAATAGCATAATTATTATTTATTGCTATTATGTTATGTAGACCTCTATCAATTTGATATTACCATCTGCAAAGTAAGCAGTTGTTGAGAGTTTCAGTCCTACTCTGGTTTGTTCTTTTCTTCCAAAATTTTCTAAACTATTTAATTAAAATCAAAATTAATTTCTAATTATCAAGTTTTGCACAAGATGACTCCTTAACCACCTTCCTCTAGGCCAAATTTTATAATTTAACTAATTAAAATTAGCTTAATCATACCAAAACATAATCTGCTTTTGGATATTACCAGTTCCACATCTTGCAGGGCTAAATGCAATGTGTAAATGCAAGATCTTTTTGTTTGCACACTTAAGGCCTAGCAAGTTTCATTAAGAAAAGTAACTGCATAGTCCTCAGTAACTGCACAAGTTACACATGCATGGTGTAATGGTTCTTTTAGATATTTGTTTGGCTAATAAAATCAAAGTTTGATTTATTATGTATTTATTTACATCTTTATGAGAAAACATACAAAATTATAATACAATAAACGACTTCTTCTAATAACACTGTAGTGCATAACACAGAGACACAGACTAAAACCTTTCACAGTGTTGTATATGATAGAGAACCAACTAACCTGATGAAGGCCTTGGTGGAGGCCTTCATCAGGTTGAGAACTTATCTGGTTGAGAACTTCTCAACCTGATGAAAACATTAGTTGGATCTCTATTGTATACAACACTGAAAGGTTTTAGTCTAAAATTATAATATTTCATTTATCTTTTCATGTAACTAATTAAATATCAAATTGATATTGTTATTGTATTATATATTATTTGACTTTGCAATTGTTAATTTCAAATATAAATAATACTTTGAATTTGAAATAATACTTTTAAAATAATTTTATATAACATTAGACTATCTCTAAATAAACTAACTGAATGCATATTGGCTCATATAGTTCTATTATTATTAATATATTTAAACTATTTTTTTCTTTATAACTGAAACCGTGCTTCATACTTTGTTGCTTCAAACACAATTGAGTGTTACGAATTAAGACAATTGGCAGTTTTTTCATCTTTTATTCAGTTGAATGAAGATGAAAAAACTGCTAAGTGTCTTAATTTGTAACACTCAATTGTGTTTGAAGCAACAATATTTAAACTATATTAAATACCAAATAATTATAATAAAACTTTTAAAATGCATGTATGGACTCTAAGTTTAAAAAACTTTTATAAATTTAATTTATGTTCAATTAATCTACTGTAATACTTGTAACATTTTGATTTTGAAACTGATGACTACAGTTTCAACAGAAATGTAGTTTGCTTTGAAGTTCTATGAAAAACTTGTACTTTTATCCCTCTTTAAATGAACTGATAGCATGTAAAAATATTACTAATACACTTTCTAATATAAATTTATACCCTAAAATATGAAAGGAATAGGGATTTAAATTTTTTTGGTAATTATTTCATGCTGAAAATGAAAAATAGCAGTTAATGAAACATAATTCATTGATACAACATCACAACAAAAACCTTTTAACAGTGTTGTATTTGACACTTTACATTGTATTACTCACTACAGTGTTAATAGTAGAAGACGTTTATTTTGTATAATTCATTGATATATAAACAAAGTTCAGTTGGAGATATATTGCCATTTTCTGTGATATTAGTTTTTGCTTATTTTTGTTATGTTTATGTGATGTTTCAAAACTTATTTTGGATACCATTTATATTTTTTTCATGAAAATATAATAAGTTTTTAAAAAAATTTATTTTTAATAAAAATTTATTATACCTTTTCTAACTCCAATTCTTTCTTTAAATCATCTATCTGTGATAAATATTGCTCTCTTTGTTTGACAATTTCTTCAGTAAGTTGATCTGATGTTTCTTGTAAATGTACAGCCATTTCATCAAGAAGAGCCTTCCTTTTTTCTGCTACCTGTTAAGCATTTTAAAATTATCAGATACTGAAAATATTTTAATAAACAGAATATTTCATTCAAGCATTATCCAAATTAGAGTTTGAATAAATTATATGGATTATTTAAAATCAAAGTGTCTAAATATACCTAAGTTAAAATTTTAAATAGTAATAAAATAACAATGCTTATTACAGTATAAAATTGTAAATTGTAGATTCAGATTAAATTAATCTGAATCTTTTAATTTTTAAAAAGATAATTTCAATTGTATCTTTGATTCACTTATTTAATCTTTGATAACTAATAGTAATTTAATTCCTTAACAAAGTACCAGTACCTCATCAGCTTTTTAAATTCTCATTTCTAAACATTAGAAAGTAGTGAAAATGATTAATAAGTAAATACATACAGTAGAGAACCGAAAATTGGAATCAATTGGGGACTGGGGTTGTTCAGATTAGTGATTTGTTCCGATTACCGATTATGTACGAATAAATATATTAACCTGTCCGATGTTCAAATTTTTCTCCGTTGCGTGTCGCTTTGTGTTGAATTTTCGTCGATTTTAAACCTAACAAAAATTTTTATAATAATAATCGAGGCTATCGTATTGTTAAGAATTATTTCTTTATTTTGTACAAACAAAATAAATATATTGAAGAATATAAAAACATGAAAATTATACTTTAGAAGTAAATTTAGTATCAAAAACGTTCGATTCAGCATGACACAGTCCGACTGAAAATCGTTCCGATTACTGGCGATTCCGATTACCGGGGTTCCAATTAACGAGTCTCTACTGTATTTCTAAATACTTCTAAATACATATATATTTGTAGAAATTTTTCCCTCTTGAGAAAATATCTTGGAATATCAACAATCAGTGCTTTGTAAAGCTTTAGTGCCTTTATCTTATGTCATTACTCCAAAAATTAGACAGTAGTAGATTCTATGATTTTTGAGTTCATACTATGCTAAATGAATGGCATAGAATGGCATAGTAGTTGTAATAATTGCTATCTTTCTATGTCAAATTTCACAAAATTAGTGTTTTAAGTGAAATTCACGAGGATTCCAGTCTTTAATACAATACAACCCTCATTATAAGCATATCTTTTTTCTGAAAATCTCTCATAAATCAAAATCTTATAAACAGAGACTAACTTTTTCATCATTTCTTATGGTTAAAATTTGGGTCTCATTTCATCATAACCCATTGAGAAAAAGTGCACTAACACAAAACATACAAAGTAAGACAATGGATGAAAAGTGATCAGAATGTGATCTTGTCTACGTTATCCAAATAAGATTAAAGTATTACAAAACAGCTACTTACTTATCAACAAATGATTCTAACTAAAATTTAATAAAATAAATGAAAGTGTTTATTTAATTGGGTTGTTCGAAGATATAAAAAGAGATGACATAAAATGAGACACACAAAGTTATTAAAAATTTCTTTACTTAATGGTAAGAAAAACCTATGGTAAGTTAAGACAATAAGTAAATAGAAAACAGGTAAAATAGAGAAGATAAAAGTTTTTTTTAGTTAAATTAATGAAACTGTGCCTACAGATAATTTATAATGCAGAGATAAAATTCACAAAACTGCAAAACCCTCAATGAATGAAACACAGTGTAAATTAAACAAAGAAAACCTACAAGTCATCTAATCATAGTATATGAAAATTTCAATATTTTTGTATTCACGATTAAAAGATTTTGTTCTTATACATATTTATTGTCATATATTGTATCAAGTATTTTATCTCAAAAGCTGGGAAGAGAGATAAAAGAAAAGAATTTATTATATCAAATTTTTGTTTTATAAGTTAAAGTACTTGTAATAATATTTCATAAATAAAATTATTATAAAATCTTACTTTAGTGGCTTCAGCAACTGTATATTCTGCTGATTTCTTTTCTATGGTCATTTGCTTGAGATCATTCTCTAATTGTTGTGACTGATTTTGAGATTCCTAAGAAAAAAATCAAATATTTATATAATAATAATATTGAAATAAAATATTCAATGGATTTAATATTCAAGATACTAAATGAAGCATTTGTTTTTTTGGCATTTACAAAATTATGGCATTGCACACTTCAAATATTAAAAAAATAAATTAATTTATTTATTTTCATATTGTGAAAAAAATGTTACAGAATATAATTACATTTAGTTTTTTTTTAAGAAGTAAATTATCTTAAAAAGTATATAAACAGCAAATAATACAAAAGAAGATTAGGAAAAATATTTTAGATAAATTGAAAATTGTTTCAAATAAAAGAATAAAATAGTTTAAATATTGGGGTTGGTTTGTAAAAACTATTTTTTTATTACAGTCTTATTGGCATAACAAAGCTTTAAAGGTAACTTTGAAATTTACATCACACACACTATATACAACTATACAATCTCATAAAATTGCAAAGTTTGGCTTAAGTTGATTTTAAGTAAGTTTTTAAATAATTTTTAAAAGTTTTATATTTACAAGTGAAATTTAGATTTGCACATAACAAATTTACTTTTATAATAATATTTAATAATTAAGAAAATAGCTGTTTAAATAGTTTAATAATAAATTATAATAGTAATATTGATAGTATAAATAAAATTATACTTTATACTTGTAATGCTGATTGATAATATTTAAAATGAAATAAATGTGAAATAGAATTATAAATAAATAAAAATTGCCAACTTAGAAAATAATTTTGTTAAATGATCATAAAAACATTATACATTACAGTGATTGAAGAAGAGTCAGATAGACCCAAAATGTGTATTGTGCCCTATGATGTAAGAAATAAACAAGAAAGTCAATAGAAGTACAGCTGCTTTAAGTCCAAGGTTTGTGAATGATTTATAGTTATAATCGTGAAGAAAGAAAAATACATGGAAAGGTAACATTCAACAAATAAGAAATAATTTGTATATTTATTTAAACGTTATTTCAGGAATTTAAATTACATTTCAAGAGTAATCCAAAGAAAAAACAGAACTTTCAGTTTTTCACTTTTTCAGTTCACTTGTGCATTTTGTGCACATTGAATGGAAAATTCTTTTAAATGGCCTTTATCAGTCACCACATTTTCTGCACTGTACCAGTCTACACCATACAGTTTTAGATCTTCTGTAAGTCATCCTCCAAGTTTTCTTGGCTGATACCTTTTCCATTCCTCTCTCTCAGCAGCCAATTATTCATTTTTTCTATGTTTCTGTTCTACTATTTTTTTTTTTGAAACACTGAATATCAATAAGTTGAAATTACAAAAAAGGAATAGATTTGTAGATTATACCCTGCAAGTAAGCAAGCATCTACTCTTGAAAAATACAGAGAGTTGCAAAATGTTTGAAAATTTGGAATCCAAAAATTATACTTGTATCTTCTATCTTATAAAGTTAAATTGAAATCACCTCTGAATGTCTAATGCCTTTAGATTGAAGTTTAATGTCAAATTAAGAAATGCTAAATTGAAGCCTAAGTTTAATTGTTTTTATGGAGCACCATTAGGACTACTACAAATGAATGTATAATCAGGGTGAAATTTAAACCAAGAAATATTAAAATAATATTTCCTGTAAATTAAAATAATAATAATAATAAACTCAGTAAATTTTCTGTTTTTATTGAGAGCTAAAAGTATATACAAAATCAAAGTACTTTAATACAAATAAAAGCAGAAAATTTATTAAATATATTGATCCTGAAATTATTGCTGTTAATTAAATATCAGTAATTTTTCTTTTCCTAATTTAATGTAAAATTGGTGCAACAACTTAGAAAAATCTAAAGTAAAAATTTTCCCCTCACAATTTTTATTTGGATTTTATTAAATACTAGTAAAACTATAGTTGAGATTTACAGATAAACTTTAAATTTCTTCAAATTAAATATTTAAATTTGTTTACCTTTTAATGATTCACAAGATCCCGCATTACATATACAAATGTAGAAGGGAATAGTAGAACCATAAATGTGCATTACATATGTTTCATTTAGAAAAAATTATTCCTCTGTCATCATTTAAAGACAAAGTAAGACAATTTCTTAAAAAGGCAAGCTATTTCCTACTTTCATACTAAAAAAAAAATAACAAAAGTAAGAGACTATGAGTCCTGCACTAAATATGATAACAAGATTAAAATTTTCTCATTTCAAAAGAAATTTTTCATTCCATTTCAATTTTATTTGATGTAATGAAAAGATAAAAAAATAAAAAGATAAGAAATAATACAATAACCAAAGAGCAAATTACAAATTATATAAATAAATTGTGTCACCAAAACTTACATAATGTCAATAAAATATCAAATTCACTTTGCAATTATTAATGAACACTTAATGTTAATTTCTTGTTTTAAAGGAATTAATATCAATGAATTAAACAAGTAGTAATGTTGTAATTTTGACTGATCTGTAAAAATTTGAGAGTATATGATGCAACACAGAATGGAAAACAGTTCTATCACTTAAAAACAATCAGCTAACCAATCAGTCTTTAAATTTAGAAAGTGTTTTGTTTAAAAATTAACATTACAATTAGCACGTATCTCAAACAGCAATCTCTGTTAAAGTCCAATAATCTCAAACATTTGTTCTTAAAACAGTGTTGCCCCACTAAATGGTTGGTGCAACTCTGTTTTAAGAACTTAGTACTATTATTCTTAACATTATCAAATGCCAGATTCTAATACAATTTTAAAATTTAATTTGAAGTTATACAAAGTCATATAAATAAAACAATGTTAATGTTTTATTTGAAAATCATTATACTAAATTTAAATAAGAAAATGATTGCATCAAGTAATTGAGTACATTATACTTCACTTTAATATTTCAGCAAAATCTTAATTCTTAAATCTTAATTCTTTGTTCATAAAAAATGGTTAAATATGGAACTCATATTACTTTTAATTCTAATGTAGTAAAAAAGTTTAAAAAAATAATCTTAGAATCATGCAAATGGTAATTTCAGTAAAAAGCTAAATTATTTTGAGCAGTAAAATAATTAGTATTTTGCTATATTTGGTTTGAAAAGTGTACAACATTTTATTATTATTTTATTTATTAACTATAAAAATGTAATACAAATTTTAGTGATTATTTTTCATTACAGCTTATATTTTTAATTTTTTTTTAGAAATTTATTTATGTAAAGCCATATCACTGTGATTATAAAGAATTCATCCTAAGCAATGATTCCCATTAAAATAAAAAAATCTAATAACTGGTTGATTTGCATGATTTCAAGTTACACATTTAGTTCTTAAAATGTGTTATCATAAAGAAATAAATACTTACTTCTAATTGACAACTTAATAATTGCACTTCTTTCTGCGAATCTTCTAGTAACATTTTAGTTGCAAGTAAATCTGATTCCATTGCTTGTTTCTCTTCTTGTAATTGTTTTACTATTTCATTGCTATGTTCACTTATCTATAATTTAAATAAAAATTTCTAAATTAATAAAACAACATACAAATAATTTTAAAGTATTTCAACTATTTTACTTATTTGAAAATTTTTTATAAAGCTTTATTAATTATAAATTACAAGCTTTATCTAAAAATTTAATATTCTCTAAGTGTATATATATAATTCCTGGCTGAAGAAAAAGTTTTTAAATATCAAAAAAAATATTTTATAATTCTTGTAACAACATTGTATTTAATGAAATTAGCATGTATGATTTTTACAATCTTTCTTTCTGAAGAAGAAACCTTATGTCAAAATTTGAATTATATCATCAAAGAAAACACAATAATTAGAGTAAATTATTTTTCAAAAAATAATATTAAACAAAGTTGCCATAATTTAATTTATAGGGTAAATTTTTTGCTAGAAAGAATATTAGTCACATGAATCCTGAAATTATTATTTAATATTATATTTGTAAATATATACTTAACAGAATCAAAAACTTTGGATAAATCTTTAGAAAATATGTCATCATGAACTAATAATCTTTCAATAAATTATAAAGGAAATTTGATAAGAGCATTTCTAACAGATGTACTGAAAAAATTACTATTATTATGTAAGTACACTTTTACAGTGAATATTCATTTAAGATACAGATTAAACAAAACTGAAAAACTGGCAAGTGGCAAGACTGAAATTGTGGTCAAGTCCTTTCAAAAATATGGTATAAGTAAGGCAATGGATGATACTGAAGATTATTGTATAATAGTGCCAGTGAAGATAATGATGCTTATGGCAGTATTGAATCTGAAGTTAAATAATACTGAAATAATAAGAGTGATATCCTATATCTTTCTTTACTGTTTTTTGAATTTTTTTTTAATCCAATGGAAATATAAAATTCAATAATAGTAAATTTTTTAAAAGTATTTTAGAAAATACTTTTAAAAATTACATTCTAAAATTTACCTTTCCAAAATTAAGATTCATCTTTCACGCTGTAGTTTCTTACAAGACAACAAATGTGGTAATTAATTGCAAATATTGGAATTTTTTATAATTATTAAGTACAAAACTAGAATTAGAAAAACACAAAAATCTACAAAACTGTAATCAGTCACAATTATTATACTAAGCAATGCATAGTAACATAGTATGTTTTCAACTTCACCTCTCAAAGATAAAAAATTGATTACATTATGTTTTATTTATTTTATTATTTATTTCCTTGTATTATTTTTTAAAAATTACAAAACTTCTTGGTATATTAAAGCAAGCTGGAGTTCATATTTTCCAAAGATGTAGTTTGTAAAAGGTGCCCTATAATTATATACATTAGACAAAGATAGTGTGCTAACTTTTGCCTAACATACACCACATATCTAGATAATAAGCAAAGCACAAATAGAATTTTTGCCGTTCCTTTTATTTTTCTGAAAAAATAATATAAAGTGTTGTAAATAAATAAATATTCTCAAAAAAAATAAAAATTCTCAACCTCACTTCAAACATAGTGGCAGTGAGAGATATAGACAAAACATAAGGTTGCATCATGTTACAATAAGTGTAAAGAAATAGTTCCTTCCTATAGTAAGTGATGAAGTTCCAAGCATTCTGCTATGCATCAGTAATGCATAGTAGAATGCTTGGCAGTTACATGAAGCTTATGTTGGAAAGCTAGACCACTTAGCTTTCAAAAGACTTACATGCAATTTGTGAAATTCCCAACTTATGATAAGGAATGCATTTCATAAGTTGATTGCCCATCAAAAATGAAAAAAAATATACTCAAGATTCAATTATTTTATATCATTTTGTTGGTGCCTAAGAGAATCAAACTATATGTTAGCTTGAGAATCAAACTATCTTGTGCATGTTATGTAACATGCACAAGATGTGCAAATTGTGATGTTGGACTATAATGCTTACTAAGTGCTTTGTTACTTACAATACAAAACCATGTCTTTTAAATTCATACTGTAGCATATTACTTTTCACTTATAAATGAATAAAATACTAATTTTTAAAAATTATTACATTTTCATTTTAAGATCCCTAGTATTTGTTGTATTGTATTTGTCTAATGTCTTTTATATATTATATATATATATATATAATACCTTACTTTTTGAAAATGAACTATATATAAAATATTTCACCATAATTATCATGTTCAGAAAACTGTTATGCACCATTACAAACTTTTTAAAAATTCAACAAAAGTTAATTCTGGCATATCTGGTCTAATCATCTTAAATAAAAAATATCTAATAAAACAATCCTAAAATAACTATTTAGTAGCTTAGCTTATAAAATGTCAAATCCAACATTTCTGGTCACTCAACTGATCATACAATTCAGTTAAAACAAGTCAAACAAAACAAATGTCAGTTTTATTTTGCACACAAGAAATGTATATCTCATTTGCATAAAATTTTAATGCAAATTATAAAATTTATTTACAAAGATTAATATGATTATTTCCATTATTGTTGGATTCACAATATTTTTCTTAAAAATCATTAGTTATGATTTTAGTCTGTGGATTGCAATTCTCAGTGTCTTTCTTATGCATTAGATATTACTTGAACCAGATATTAAAATAGCAAGTATTGAAGTTGTATTTAAAATGCAACAAATCATATCACATAGTTAAAAATAATGGAAATAAAAATTAAATAGAAAAAATAATTAAATATAACTATAAATAGAATTCTCTTTCACTGAATCACAATAGTCCCTAGTATATAACATAATGTTAAATCTTACTTGAGATTTCAATAAGCTGATTGATTCTTCTAGTTGTTGAATTGTTAAAGAAGATTTCTGCTTTTGTTCTTGTTGAATTTGTAAAGAATTTGATAGCTGAGTTTGAAGTCTTTGAATTTGTTCATTCAATTGCTGAATATCATGATCCTTTGAAGACTGTAAGGCTTCATAAGATTTCCTAAAATATACAAGATACATTATATAAAATAAAACCTTAATGAGAGTTTTAATTTCAATATGAATAAAATCAAAATAAATTGTATCTTTATTAAATTACAAATCAAAAATTAAAACTTCTTTTATAGTATAATTTAGAGAATTATTTAAATGTTTTTGTTCTTTCTGTAAGAAAAACAAGTTAAATAGTGTAGAAGCAATTAGATTAAGACTATTACATAGTACAATTTTTATTTTTCTATATTAAACTTAAATAATTTCTTTGAAAAAGTTTTCATTATTAATGTTTATATATTCTTATCTCTCATTACCATACTTATTCAATTGAGTTTAATTATTGATATCAGATGAATTAATTAGTTTTTAATAAAAACAAAGCTATTCTAGAAATAAAAGTGAGAAATTTCAATTTATTCTGGAGTGATTCATCAATTCTTTGCCATAACTGGAATGTTTTTTTTTTAAAGCTTTAGTCTGAAGACAATTTTGATTAAAATATCTTGTCATAAATAATTTGGTTAAAATAAATAAAAATAAGTATTCTATTGCTACTGATAACTTTTAGTATTGAGCCAAATCCAAATTCTCTACAAAGATTTAATATTTTGGAATTGGAAAATTTAACTTTGGAAGAAATTAAGAGAATGCATTTCATATACCTAACTCAACAAATTGTGTTATACAGGGTGAGCCAAAAGTCACTTTACCATTTAAAAATGAAATAACTTTTTTACTTTTAATTATTTTATAAGTTTCTTTTTAACATTATAATGTATACATGTTGGAGATTTTTTTGGCCTAAACAATTTTAAATGACTCCTGTTATCCTCTTTACAAAGGTGAGCTCTTTCTATGGCACTCTCCATAACTGCTTGCAAAGTGACTCTGTTTATCATCCGAATTTCCTGATGAATATTGTCCTTCAGCTCAGCAAGAGTTTAGGACTTATTAATAAACACTTGCTGTTTCAAATATCCCCATAAAATGAAATCTAAAGCTGTCAGATCAGGGGAATGTGATGGCCAATGAAACTCTGCATTTCTAAAATTTATTGTTTCTCCGAAAATTTGCCTTAACAACTGCATGTTGTTCTGGCGTTAATTTACCCATAATTTATTTCTGAATTCTGTATTTTAAAAATCTGAAAAAAATATAATATAATAATGGCAAAAAGGTTATTTAATTTTTAAATGGTAAAGTGACTTTTGGCCCACCCTGTATGCTTAACACTGAAGTAAGATCAAATACAGAATAAAATAGTTTCTGCTTTTATTAAAATAAAACAAAAACAACTGGATGGATTGCAGAAGATGGATATATTAGCTGTCTTAGTTAAAAATTCTTGTGAAAGAAGGAAATCACTTCTCCCTTTCTATAACTTCTTTAAAGAAACAAGATATACAAGATAAACTTCATAATAATTACTTAGTATTGAACCATTCAAAAATTATAATTTTATAGAAAGACAACTGGTTAACACATAATAACACAACTGATTAATTTTTACTGAATTCTTCTTTACAAAATTCAATATCTTAAACATAAGTGATAAGGGGAGTGTCAGATGTTTGGGTTTCTGATTAAATGAGAAAGTAGTTGTTAACACAAGCAGCTCCTTTCCTTGTCCAAATAATAGGACCCACTTCTCAAGTGTTTCTGAAAAACAGACCTCTGAAAATTGAGTGTTTAGCTTATAAGGCTTTGGAAGTTCCTCAAAGTGATAATAGCTAAGTGGATAAGACACTAGGCACCAGAGAAAAACACTGCAGGTTCAAAACTTTGCAATTTTAGTTGTTTTTTTTTATGTGTAACAATTATTTTAATGTATTATTCCTCATGTTTAAAGCTTATAAAAAAGGTTGACTTAAAAATACATATAATGTGTCTGCAAGAGCAAATAAGCTTTGGACATTACAGAGCATGGATGAAAAAGACAAGTCTATTATGAAAATAGGATGTAATGTTTTTTTTTTCTAAAACAGCTTTTATTAGATGAATACAATGCTTTTATGACAATTATCATCTTAACTCATGTATATTTATCATCATCTCTTGCAAAGATTAATATATTCTTACACTATATCAATAAATTCCTAAAACTTCTTCTCTAAGCTAAGCTTTTCTGTAGATTTAACTCTTTTGTATCATTAAATGAAATTTTTATTTCTTCATATTTTTTTCAGATTTGGTGATATTATTATATTTGAAGTGTAACAAACATGAGAGCATGAGGAAATGGTTCATAACATTAACAATAAAAAAATGCTATGGCTATACCACCTTACTTTTATAATTGATCTTTTTTGTCCATGTACAGTGATGTCTGAAGCTTATTTTTCCAACTTTTCACATCTACTTTAATTTGTTTTATAAGCTTTAAACATGAGGAATAACAGTAATAATAATTCTAATAATACAGTAAAATAATAAAATAATTGTTACACATAAGAAAAAAAATCAACTAAAATTGTTGTAAAGTCTCAAATCTACGTTGTGTCACTCCAGTGCCTTGTCTATTCAGTTATCACTGTTTAAAGGAGACATTCCAAAGCCTTATAAGTTAAACACTCAATTTTCAGAGGCTGTTTTTTTGAAAGTGCTTGTGAAATGGGTTCTATCATTTAGGCAAGGAGTTGTTTGTGTTGATGGCTACATGTTCACCAAGTTTTGATCAAATTGGAAACCCAAACATCTGACCCTTTCTTTGTATGTTAAATGACAATTCTTCAAAAAATTTAAATATTGTAGTAACCAATTGAAACTGCCAATGATTAAAAAATAAAATAATTGATTATATATGAGACATTATTGTTTGAAATAGAATAACATAATAAGTTAATAGTTTTAAAAATTAGCAACAAATATATAATAGAATCAACACTAGTCCAGAAATCTTTAGGACCTGATTATCCTCCTGGAACATTATATATATTAAACAAGAAATAAATAAAAACAACAAAACAAATTTAAAATTCTAATCATTTTATATTAATATTATTACAAATTAACAAGAAAGAAATGAAATGTGTAGACAATAAATTAATAATAATAATGTTGGTATATATTCTTCCAGATCATTCAGAACTACTAAAAGACAGATTAAACAGATTTCTGGAAACATCTGTCTTCTAACATATTGATATTAATTTTGGAAAATTTTAATTCAAGAGTTGTTCAGTTATTAGATAATTGGTAGAATGGGCCAAATAAATTAATATTTGACATTCACAAATCTAAAGATAAATACATAATGAACTAGGTCTGGAACTAGTAAAGCAAATTCATGACTTGCAACTATATATATTAAATGATTGTATGCAGAATGATTGTTCATCTGAATTTACTTGTATTACAAATAATGGAAGAATAGTTATAGACTTAAATCTGTTCTGAATTAATGCTTGACTCATGTACTAAATTTAGAGTTTCAAATTGTAATGTAATAGATCATTTTCTTACAGTTGTAAGTTTTGGCATTTCATTTTATCAAAAAACTAGTTCCAAATCCTTATTTTGTCAAAAAATAAATTATAATTATCAGAAATTTTAGATTATTTTGTATTGAAACAAATGTTTCTGAAATACAATAACAATGAAAATATTAAGTTTCTTCATTAGACTATGCTGAAACAATGTGATAAAATGAAAAAAGATAAAAAAAAATCATTGGCAGTTAAAATATATTATTACTTTACAGTTTTTTGGAATTTCATATAAATTATTTGAAAATTTGAAGGGTGACTGGAAATACAGATTTACACTACTGATGAAATGGCATTTTCTTGATCTATAACTAATGATCAAAATTTCTTAGCTCAATCTGTCTTTCACTTATGCTATTAAAATATCTTAAAAATTCCTTCAAGATCTAACTGTATGGCAATGAACATAGGAATGCATATAAAAATGCTGTTAATACAATTAAGATTATTTATAAAATACTGAGAATTTGTTTAGTGTATGTATTACTTTTCAACAGATCACTACTATTAGAGCAATTCTTTGTTATTCATCTCCTAAAACATTGAACAATTTTCTAAGATGCATAAAATCAATAAAATTTTTCAAATATTACAATTAAATCTATCTGAAGACTACTGACTAAAATTGATTTAAAATGTATAGTGTAAATCAACTTTTTTAAATGTATTGTTAAAGGATAAAATGGAAATAAGAAGTAAAAATAACTTTCATATATTAAAAAATACTATTGCATAGTCTAATTATATAAATTTACATTGGTTACTTTTTGATAGTAAAAATACTATGAAACAATAAAACAAAGTATATTCCTCCTGTAACAAGAATTTAACCTTATTATTAATAAATAATTTGAATGACTAATTTTAATTTATTCTAATACAGAAAGCAATATTATACAAAAATTACTTTTATAATCAATTTATTTTTAGTATTTCATTTCTCAGTAATAATATATTTGTAGTTCTATAAAAGTAATTTTTATATGTGGGAAAGCTAGAAAGTTTGTTAAAATACTAAAATATATAAATTCAATAATTAAAACAATGGGATCAGTATACTTAAAAAATACTAAAAATAAAAAATTATCTTTAGTTTTATAACAAGTAAAAACTACTTTGACTTATTCTGACTTTGAGGAACGATACGAGTTTAAATGGATGAATCAATGATGAAAAATGACCTCAGTATTTTAGTATTACCAGTTTTATTTTGTTATCCTTTTTACAATTTAGAAAGTCCAGATGCATTTTGCTCAATAGTTGAGCCTCTTCAGTGGAACAATTAAATTATCAATCGTTGCATTGCTTTTATGTCAAGCAAATCTAACCCAGCACGCATTGACAGCTATGCCGGTATTCAAATTCATAGCATTTGCATGTGTGATGATACAAAAAATGTTCTATAATTCTTCTTTCAGTACAATTTTCTTTTTTGTATAATATTTTTACATTATTATTATTAATATTACAATTAAATTCGTTACAATGTAAAAATAACGCTGACTCTTTTCTTTTTAATCTGATCACCGCTTCGTGTTCCTTTATCCTTACTCCAAGCTTTCTCCCTGTTTCTCCGATGTAAAAATTTGGAATTGGACAAGTAGTTTTTACTTGTTTTAAAACTAAAGATAATTTTTTATTTTTAGTATTTTTTTTTTTTTTTTGTTAAAATACTGTTCATTCTACAAACCTCGTGTGTTTAATACTGAAGTTATTACAATCTAAATTTTAAATTATAATTTAAAGTTTCTGAAAGATATCTTCAAAATTTTAATTAATAATGATTTTGATAGTATTAAAATGGTAACAAACAATTATTTATTGTGACATCCTCAAAGTACTGGGCTGTAATTTTTTATATCTCAATGCATAATGCTTTTCATTTTAGTGGTTTTGCCCCTGTACATCATACTTTTCCTGTTAACAAGATAGTCAAGCTGGTCATCTATCTAACTCTGTTCTGAAGAAAAGTTTTGAACTGAAATAACATGATTTTTGGTCAAAACTAAAAGTTTTTATATAGTTAATTGGGCCTCTGGCTCCTAAGTTTTCCATATCTTGTCTCAGCTCTCATTTATCTAACTCCATTCTTGAGATTAAGGAAGGACAGACGAACAGATGGACACCAGTGGGAATTTATAGGTATGCAATTTAAAATTGCAGCCCAATAAAAATATTTTATTTTAGAGTAAAATTAAGATTCCTTACTTAGTTTCAGTATAAAGTTGTTCTTTTTCCTGCTGTAACTGGACAATACTGAAATTGTAAACAATAATCATCAATATTTTAAATAAGAAAAGACAAAACATTAGTGACTGAGAAATTACCTTTCTTGTTTCCTTCTTAATTTATCTGTGAGCTGAAATAGAATACAAGTAATAATATAATAATTATGTAAACAATTTTGATTATTATTTTACATAACTAAAATTACTGAATATTTTAATATTTTTGAAATTATTGAAAAAGTAGTTAATTATAATTACACATAAATTCAATTTTTTCTATATCAATAGGCATACCAATTATTATTATTTGACATATAATTTTATTAATATTAGAATATTAAAAAACAGGAAATAAATTATGCTTTAATAAATTATTAAATTGAAGTACATTTAAAATAATCTAACCTTATGAATTTCTTCTTGTAGATTTGAAATTTCTTGCTTGTGTGTTTTCTATTATTTTAAAATATTAAATTTTAACAACAAATATAATTACTAAATTATTTAAATAAATGATTATTTTTTCATACATAAATACTTTTTTCATAAATAATAATAAATTTGGAAAATAACCTTCATTTCATCAATTTGAGATGCTAGCATCTTTTTTTCTTCTTCTTCTATATCTAACTTCAATTTCAGATCTAAAATAGTTTTATAAATACAGTTTAGTATGACAGAACATTTAAAATAAAGAGTGATGCAAATTTGTTTCTTAAATATATAGAATTTTATTTATTTAACTAGATAATCAATTACTTTTAAAAGAATTTTTTCATTTAAAAATGTTTAAAATGAACATTTTAAATATAAATATGATTGGTACAAATTGGCAGAATAGTTTTTTCAAGCAATAGTTAGTTGCATCAAAAAGTCAGTTAATTAAAAATTACAAACTATCATCATCTTAAGATTCTCTAATTCAATAATAATACACTTCAAATCAAAAATTTTACTAAATAAACTTGCAAAATTTTACAGAATTTGAAATATAAGAACTATTCAACATTAAGAAATTTAGCATTACTAAAAATGAATAGTACTTCATTTTAATCTTAATCTGATATATCAGAAGATAATCTATCTTCTAATATCTTAATTTTAAGTCATAATCTATTTTTGAATTTATAATATATAATAAATTATTTAAAATTTTCATTACCTGTAAATTGTTTTAATTGCTCTTTCAAAGCAACAATGTTTTCATAATTTTCTGATGTCAATGGATCAGCTACTTTTATATCTCCATCACAATTTCTATTAAATTCAAATAACATTTTTTACTTTATAAAAATAAAAACCAAAACTCAAACTACTTATTATAAATCATATACAAACAATAAAAATTATTTTAAATTAACTCTTTACATTCTCAAAATAAAAGTATATAAGTTTTTACTTCAAAGAATGCTGAAAATTACAAAAAAATCTTCAGCTATTTTTAACTAGAAAATTTTTTAAATAAAAAATTAGATCATATTAGTTTTTAATAAAAAATAGTAATTAGAACTTTTTCTTTTGAAATATTTTTTAAAATTGAAATGATGCTCATTTTAAAATGTTACTAAATATTTTAAAGAAATATAATTATTTATGAAATTACTATAAAATTACAAGCTACAGTAAAGGTTATTTCATACTGAACAAATAGCAACACAAATGAGGAAATGAGAAAATGAGAAATGTGAAAAGCAATTTTTATTCACTTAGCAAAATTGATCCACACAACCAAAAGTGAAAAGTGATTGGAAATTTTAAGCAGCCAATCATTTGCAAGCAAGAGAAAATGTCATGTCAAAAAACAAAATTGCTGCTTCCAATATTCTGTTGTTAACAACATTTGTTTATTTATTGAAAAAAAAAGATACATCAAAAAGAAAACAATGCTGGGTGAGAGGAATATTTAAAAAACGTGAATTACAACATCTACTCTATTGCATTTCTGCAGCCATCTTGAAAACAACAGAACCATGTAACAACTAGCAGGAATGCAATTGATGGTGAATTTTTTCGCTAGCAAAAAAAGCTGGACAGTTCTGAATTTCAAAGCAATTTGCAAAATGGTAAAATTTGCCAGAAATGACCATGTCTGATACGTTATTTGCTCTGTTTTCTACTTTTGCTAGGGAATTGCATTCAGCTTGAACTAAACTTAACTATTTAAGTTAGTAAAAATAAAGTTAAATTGTTTAAATTTTATTGTTCTTTTGTTTTTGCATTAATTTTTCACACTTCTTATATTTATGCTTCTTTCTACTGTTTCTTGCTTTAAATTTTTCAATAAGAGCCACTATCTCACATGGATCTTTTCATTTATAAGATTCAATCAAATTAATTTGCATATACAGTAAGATCCCCACTTAATGCAGTGGATGTGTTCCTAGAAGACAAAGCACTAAATGAAACAGCATTAAACAAGGTCATTTTAACATATTTTTGGTCACGTGTTTCCCTTTCCCTATTTACAACATAAATAGGGAAAGGGAAACACGTGACCAAAAATAAACAAATTTTATGTTAATTTTAAGTTATATTATTATGCAAATTAATATAAAAATATATTAAATAATACATAAACATATGCACACAGAAATGTAAAGTTTATTTCTTGTGATGAAGGCTCTTGCTTTTCTGAAATTCTTGTTTTTTGTGATAAAATCGGGTAGTTTCATTTGTTGCTTTTTTCTTTCCTGAAGCAAATGTCAGTAGCAGAAGATTGCATCCAAAACACCTCATTTTGCTTTTGCACTCTTGAAAACGAATTGCCTTTCAAAATCTTGATCATTTGCTACAATTTGATCAACAATTTTGACTGTCATTACCAAACTTTTACTAAGGAAATCTGTAGAGAAATTTTTTGGGTTCTTCGTTTTCAGAATCACTGTTTTCCAGTTCTACACGAATTCCTTGTTCTGTCAGTTCTTGAAGGTCGTCGTTGGTAAGGCTCTCACCAGAAATCTGCAGTAACTCTTCCATATCCTGCTCATCTACATCTCCTAGTCCTGCTATATTGATTAGGCACTTCTCGTTGAGAATTCTTGGATACCTTCAGCCATAACTTCTACACTTTGTTCATACATTTATCAGTTAATTCTTGCCAAACCAAGTTAATATTGCCTATGGCATCCATGATGTTATATTTTTTCCAAAATTGCACCAAACAAACACGGATTTAAGGAAAGTACAGCATTACAACGAATTGCCACCTTTTGCTGATTGGTTCATGTTTGGGAATAATTAATGAAATGCTGTGATAATTTAAATCAGCATAAATTCTGAGCTTTCAAGCAGACCATGTTATATCAAATCAGCATTAAGCAGGGTCTTACTGTATATTGATTCTACTAATTTACTAACATTCAAATATGTATGTTCAAATATAATTCCAAAATTTTTCAAAACTCTTTTACATTTATTCTTTTATATTGCTTAGCATAGTGTTGTCATTTTTTGTTTACATTTATTTTTAAATGTGTTTAAATTGAAAAATTGTAGTTATTAAATATGAAAGATAAAAACAATTTTAATTCATAGTAACTACACTTACAATATTGTTTTTGTGTACCTTCTTTAACTTAGACCCTCTTTCAATCCTTTATGAGAATAAAAACATGCTTTCTTCACTGCAGACACCAAAAGTGAAAATAAAAGTTTCACTTTTGGTGTCTTAAAAACTTCATATATACTTTCATTTGGAATAATTATCATTGTATGGAATGTATTAGATTATTAAAATCAATATTAAAAACAAAATATTTCAAACCTTGTGGCTTTTGAAGAAATAATTTCAGTTTCATATTGTTTTCTGCTTTCTAAAATAATTAAAACAATATAAATATCATACATATTAAAATGTATTATTACAAATATATATGAATGGTATTATTTATTCTAAAAATAAATAGTATATATTAAATTGATAAATAATAAATTGATTATTAAAGTTACTAATCAATTTTTGAAAAATTATATATTTTTAAATTTTAATCTATATATTAAACTCTGTCAATGTCTATGCATATTTGTATTTATATATGTGTACTGTACATACATACACAGGTCATTTATCTATTTCCAGTTTACAGTTGTCCCTTGATAATTCGACAGGTATGGGACCAAAGGGGTGTCGGATTACCAAAAGTGATTACGTATTTGACATTGTTTTGCTAGCAGTAGCCTATAATATTCCTGCAAGTTATGAGTAAAATGCTGCCTAGGTGAATATGGAAATGAGACACCCATTTCAGTTAACTAAAACATGTTTATTAAAAGAAATATGGAAGCCAATAAATATACATACAGTATGTATGGGCATAAATAATACAGTACATACAATAATTTATAAACATTATAACTAAATGCTACAACGTAGGTAGATTAATTATGTACATATGTAAATATGTACATACTGTGCTCACACTTTGAAGAGGGGGACTACGGTGACCTTGACGGGAGGTGCGTCTGACTACTGAGCATGTCGGATTACAAAACGTCGAACTATCAAGGGACAACTGTACTTTCAACAACTTCAATTGTCAGTTTTGGCACATCATTTCTGAATTTCATATAATTTGTCCATTCTTATTCAAATTTAGCAAAAATTTAAGTTAACATTTAGGATCCTAAATTTTGATAATTATCATTGTATGACAAATTGCTGGGGTCAGAATCCAATAATATGTTTATATCACAAATTATATTCTGTCTTGACTACTTCACACCAAAATATAGTGAATCATAATTTCAATGATCACTGAGTGTCAAGTAGCATTAATCATTTGTTCATTTGATATTTTTATTTTTACATATTATCATTAACTAACAGATAAAATGACATTGTTTTGGATTTCAAAAAAAATATACAAAGTGTTGGACAGCACATTTTTAATAGTTTTTAAATTAGGTTATTTTTCAATTTAAAATATATCCTTCCTTATAGCATTGGAAAAATTCTTTTTTGATAGTATTCAAACTAATTTTTAAGTATATCAATTGAAAATTATGGACAATCTGGTAAAAAAGCTTGTTTTGAAAATTTTCTAAATCGTGATGATCTGCATTGAGGAATGAAATATATACTGTTTTAAACAGAATTTCAAAACTGCATATGCCTCATGTCCGTATCACTTTAACTGGCAGTCAGATACCCCTCAAACGTAAACATGAAATGATGCCTGTAAGGGAATCCTCCTCATTTTTTTCTGTCTTGTGCTGGATTTTCATTAATATACCTAATACCTAAAAATTCACAGAAAATTGGTCAATTTGTTTTTTTGATTTTATAAAGTATTAGCTGTGACTCACTTAAAGTATGCTTCAGACTCACTTTTGCTTTTGAAATTTGATGGAAAATTTATTGATTTTATTGTCTGCCAACATAATTACAAAAAAGCAGTTTAACTGTAATATTTTTCATTTGAAAGTGTTTATTTTTTGAAAGCAGTGTTTAATAGAGGAATAATTGAATTACACATCTTGGATTACATATATCAACTTTAACTTTAAAGGTTGTTACATAATTATCAATTTTAGTGCAAGCTCATTAGGCTTACACTAAGACTTGCTTCAGGTGATGAAGCAAGCACTTTTTTTTCAGAAGAATTTCAATGTTGTCTGAAGAAAGATATAATGAGGGATGGTTTTATGTGGCATATAGAAAGTTTTAAAATGTATGAATATTAAATTAATATGCCTCAATGTCCTCAATTTATCATAATCTTATTTTGTCCACTAGTACGTATTTATTAACAAAACTTATTAAACTGGCTGAGTTGCTGTATCCTTAAAGCCAGTTTAATAAGTCCTGTTAATAGATACATACTAGTGGACGAAATAAGATTGTATGGATATTAATTTTAGAAAAAACTTAATGGCATTTTCCTATCAGGCATAGTAGAATGCCTGATAGGAAATCCCCAAACATTAAAAAAAAGCAAACTCCTTTGATTTGAACAGGAATTTAGATGTAATCTGAAAAAGTAAGAAGAAAGTGGAGAGTCAACTCAAAATATAAAATACAAAAAGATTTATTAACAAAAACTGACAATATGACAGAATCCCCAACAGGCATCCTACTATAAATTAAGAGATAGTAATAAATTCCACAATTTGTATAATGATATTAGTACAGTTTGCACAGAAATTTCAGGTCCATATACACAACCTAGCCTGCATAACAATATTAAATCATCAAAAATGTGTTGGTTCTACATAATTACATGAAAAAAATCTGTAACAGACCGTCTAATGAACTAATAAAAATAAAACAAATCAAAAAGATTCATACTCAGATATATGCAAATTGAATATAATAAAATTATACAAATAAAACAAAAAAATGTAAATTTTAGAAATAATAGTACATTTTCATTGACTGTTGATCTCATTTTTTATATAATAATAGGGTTTCTCATTTCCTGGTCTTTTGCTTGTCCTGGAATTCCAGGATAAAAGTGAACTGTTTCCCAGAATCCCGGGACAGAATTAATTATTTTTAAGATATACAAAATATCTTGAAATCAAATGATACAATTATTTTTCACTTTTTAAAGTAATTTAATACATTCTGCAACCTCCAAAATCATATTAATAATGCTGTGTAAGATATATATTAAAAATTAACTTTTGAATTACATAGAAATTTTCACAAATAGAAATAATTTATTAAAGTTTGCTGGAAACTGCATACAACAATAATAACAAAAATGCTTTAAATTGAGTTAAAATTAAAAAAAAAAACTTAGATCAAACTTCTAACTTAAGAGGTAATTTTCATTATTTAAATAAAACATAATACAAAATATTATTGTAAATTTTTATAATAAGATTTTAAAAAGCAAAGATGGTCAATACTCCCATCACTCAATCTGGTTCTTATTTTAGTAATGAAAAGTCCTGCTACTGAAAATGCCTTTTCCAACTCAATTGATGTGAGTGGAATTGTGTTTAATGCATTTAAGAGAAGACAGATGTTATGTGTTTTTTCACCTGTAGCCTGGAAGATTTCTAGTTTGTTTTCGAGATTGTAATACGTCTTTTGCTCTCTAGTATTCTTGATTTGTCTACCTCAGCTGCTTTAATAAAAACATCAAGCTTACAGCCCAATAATTTGGCAGTTCATGTGTCTTTAATAATCAGGTTTATGAAGAAAAACTTCATACTTGCAGACTTCATACTCATTTGTATCCTTGCCCAATTTGCACAACCTGGTGTTACACAGTTATTGAAGCTACTGGGCATGGTTAAAAATTAAGAGAGCATAAGCACAATTATTCCATATATTACAGGTTCTGACAAGTAAAGAATTTTCAGTCTTGTCACAAATAGGCTACATATTGATTATTGACAATCTGTGACATGCCATAATGAGGAAAAATTTTAAAAAAGTAATAAGTAGGTTTAAAATTAATAAATACAAATGTATTCTGACAGTTTATGAGTTAATTATACTTTTTATTTGCAAAATTTCCTCAACCTTAACACAAAATAAGAAAAAAGTGAATTTTTAAAAAATTTGCAGGATTTCCCAAGCTAAAAAAATTTCTGGGACATTTCCTGGGTTAAAAAAGCAACTGGAATCCCATTTGAGAAACCCTATATAATAATATATAATAACACACATTTATAAAAAAATTATTTTATTATAATACGCTTCTTGTCTAGCTTGGTATATACTTGTGA
Source organism: Centruroides vittatus (assembly GCF_030686945.1). NCBI lineage: Eukaryota > Metazoa > Arthropoda > Arachnida > Scorpiones > Buthidae > Centruroides > Centruroides vittatus. Next base: position 2,887,212 of record NW_027120741.1, read on the forward strand.
GCACTATGTTGGCAACTTTGTTCTTAGACTTATTACACCATCACTGGACACAAGAATAGCCTTAGAAAATCAAAAATAAATTGGTTTTCTAAGGCTCTTTTTGTGTCCAGTGACAGTGTAATAAGTCTAAGAATAAAGTTTCCAACATAGTGCTCACAAGTATGTATAAAATTTATTATGTTTTAAAACTTTTCCAACAGTATATAATGCTACTGTTATTGAAGTATAGTAAATCAATAATATTGTAAAAGTTATTTTAAAAACAAAAAAATGAAGATGTAATAGAAATTATCATAACTAATACTTTTATATTAGAGAAAAGAATAAAATTATGTAATGGTTATTTAAAATATATATTCCAATAGCCAGCTAGCCAAGCAGTTAAGATGTCACACTATTGCTTTAGAGGACCTGGTAGTGAACCTTGGTGGGCCAAAAAAACCCATAAATTTTTTGAAGTGGTGGTCCATCCTGGATATGTTGGGCCCATCCTTCATCACCTGGTTGCCCTATTGCTGTCTTAGCTTAACCCATAATTGGCTTGATAAAAAAGCCATCAGCCAGAAAGAGTAATTAATATACTCTTTCCAAGTCACATACATGCCAGATTATCACATTCCATTATAGTTTAGTAACATCTTATACAATTTCTGAATAATTAAATATAATTTATTGACTAAAAACTTTTTATTTTTACAAATAAATTATTTATCATTTTTCATTTCATAAAAACTAGCATAAACAAGTTACTTTCAGTATACATTCCATTGCTTTTAATAATGATTATTTTTAATCTCAATATTACATTTATTGATAATACTTTTAATAAGTTAATATATTTCGAAATTTACCTGCAAGAGATTTTAAAAGTGCGGCATTTTCAGCTTGTAAATGCCTTATTTCATTTTCTAAATCGGAAGAGTTATTTTCTTTATTCCCATCGCCATTTTCTATACTTGCTGCTTTTAATTCTTTTTCTAAAGCAGCATTTGTTGAAATCAACTGTAACAAAATCATATTTTAAATTTCAAATATTAAAAAAATTGTAAGATTAATTACAATATCACACATTTAACAATTAAAATAAAAAAATAGATAATAAAATTTAAAATATGCAAACTAATAAAAAAATATGCTTTCTGAAAACAGATCATATTTATTAAATTAATTTAAATATCATATCAAAAACACAAATATTAAAAAGAAAATTTTTTAAGTTGTTGAGATATTATTCAATAATGCAAAACTTTTGCATCAGAATATTTTTAATTACTATAAATTTAGTATTTATTCCTAGTAGCTATATTGGAAAAAAGAAACATCCACTAATAATTAGAGGCATAACAGTCAAGTTTACCATGAAACTCCAAGAACCTTATAATGTCAATTAAAGTTTACAAAACAACAATGATTACAAAAAATGAAAATTACAACATTAAAATATTTACAATGTACATTTTCACACACAAGAATAAACTAAAGTTCGAACAGTCTACCAAAATCCTTACAGGTCCGTCGGAAAACATCTTGCGAAGCAATCTCTGAGATTCAGCTAGTTGTAGACTCCTTCAACGTCCGGCGATGAAATAGCAAAATGAAAACAACCTTCTTAATCAAGTTCATTTGACCAACCACCCCTCTTCCTGCCAAAACTCTAACCTTTAATAAGGATTAAAGATAGGATTGATCAGCACTTCATAGCTCTGTTGGAGGTCCGGCGATGATAGGAAGCCAATCAGTGATCCTGCTTTCGAAAATAACAGTCGTTTCTCTAACGTTGACCATTACTCATTTGAAAATAGGGGAATAAAGGTGGAAATCGTATGTCCAGACGATTCTAATCCCAACAATAACCAATACCAGTCTTATAAATTAGTGAATCAGAATGTTCCAATATATCAAAATCAGTTTTACAATCAGATGTTCTGACCCCTTTTTTTCTGATAAGCACCTTCATATCATTTTGCCATAGCAGGCATTTGAACACAGCAATTGACATATCACACTGTAAAACTAACCTTAGTAAGAGTGCTGTGTAATGATGGATGGGCAACATGTGAGCAATGTCACCAAGCCTGGCAATTTATTGCTAGATTTGACAATATTTCAAGCCAGTTGGCAATTTGGCAACAATTTTTTAATCTGGTAATTTTTCTATGCTATTACAAATTTATTCAAGGTATGTTGAATTTTTTTCTAAAAACAGAACTGGAGTCATGCCTAAACAAAGTAGACAATTACAACTGCCTATTCCCAGATCTGAAAGGCATCTGTAAATCAATTTTTGTAAACATTTTTATTTCTTTATATTTGAATTTAAATGTTTAGTGGATGAAATGAATATTCTTTAAAGCAATGAGCTTTCAGGCTTTCATTTATTACCAAAACCTCTAAAGTATGGATAGATGCAAGAATCGGATTAGATTTGGTTGGAAAATTATTGGTATTGAATTGTATTGGCAGAATTCATTATCATATCATATTTGTTAATAATATAAACAAAATATACACATTAGTAGTGGAAACATTATATTTCAAACAAATATTTTTAAGTCATTTAATGGACTATCTTTAGATTACAAGACAAAAATTTCATTAGATTTAAAATATGCTATAGAGATTTAAATAGACTTTGAATTGTATATATTACAATTATATACAATATGAATATAATAAAATAAAGATTAATTATAATGATTTTTAAATACAGATAAAAATTTATATGGCATATATGGGCAGTACCTAATAAATATAATAAATGTCTTTTTTGTTCTATTCTTCATTTAACTTTGCAAGCTTATATATATATATATATTATAATACAGAGATAAACCTCTTATATAAAACATTGCATAAGAATTTATATATTTTTTTTGGTTGTTATTAAACCAAAATAAAAACTTATATTATAATTGTTTCAAACTTTCTTATATTTTATTAAAATTCAATAAAATCAAATAATAAATACCTAGCTATTAATATCATAAGTAAAACAAATCATCCAATTTGTCAATAAGAAAATGAAAAAAAACAGTACTATGAAAAAATCAAACACCATGTATAACAAAATATAAATTAGATATTTCAACTATCATTATTTCTTTCTAATTTTAATTATATATCATCATCAATCAGATTACAAGAAAAACACTAATTATGCAAAACAAACACTAAAGAAAATCAACAGACATCCAATATAACAGCTGTATTGGATGCATCACACTTTTCATGTCAATTTTTGGTGGAAAAAATATTCTTCAGAGTATAGGATGCATTTAGCTTATGAGACACACCCTAATTTTTGTATATATTTTAGATACAAAAAAAAAAAAATGCATTTTATAAAGCAAAATTTAACTATACTATTAAAGTCAGATATGCAATGTAAAAATATATACAAAATTTTTTATTGTTCTAACAAAAATTAAATAAAAAAATATATCTAGAAATAGTTTTTCATTTTTCAACAGCTCAAAATACAGCTCAAGATTTTAATTTTATATAAAATGAAAAATAAATTTTATACCAAATGCTGTTCACAGAAGTTACATTTTGAAATCATTCTGAAGATTGTTAAATAATGTTAAAATATTATAATACTGTAAGCTATGAATATAAATTTTTAAGCACTTAAAAAAATTTAAAGAATATACATCCAATAATTCATATTTATAATAATAATAAAGTTATGTTATATCCTTCTAAAGCCACTTCATAGGCATTTAATAAAGACAGATATTAAATGCCATCTTTATTGAATTACAATTGGCAATATTTTCTTGAGGAATAACAAATATCTACTACTATACTAGACTTACGGTTGATAATTCTTGTACTAAAGTAGTATTTTGTAGACGAAATTCATCTTCTTGGCTTTGTAATTTACGTTGTAAACTTTCATTTTCTTGTAAAAGTGTTTCTACCTCACGAGCTCTCTTACTCCGATTTAATGTCTGCATAAAAGTTTTTCATTTCAGAAATTTAATGATAATAATAATTATTAAAAAAAATATAAATAGCTATTATATAACAATAGTTAATGGTAATTGGAATCTTTTAATTAGCATTAATACCTATATATAAAAGATTCTAAACAATTTGAATCTTTTAAAAGATTTGCAATGCATTTTCCAAATTCAAGTTTTCCTATATTAATTTATATGATAATCAGCTTTGTAACAGATAAATAATAAATTATTTATTTTAATAATAAAAGTAAATCAACTAAATTATAATCCAAGACATAAATATAAATTATTATTATTTGATCTGTAATAATAATTTATATATATTTGTTGGATAATTTCAATGCATTTCCTAATTTATTTTAAATTAGGAGATTCATTGAAATATTAAATTATGATAAACTTGCATTAATATGAATTGCTAGGAAACTAGTAGTTAGTTTGCTTTATTGAAAATTGTATTAATGATTTTCAGGATCAAGGTTGTATAATTTAGGGAGTTCAAGCTCAATAGAAAATTGAAATCGCTTTAATTGAATTAATTTACTAAATAAAATTAAATAAAGTTTATTCACAAAACCAAATTGTTCTAAATGATTTTTAAATCAAACAAAATGAGAGGAGATGGTATTTGCCATTTAAGTATGGAGCAGTATATCAAAGTGGTTAAACAAAACAAAGCTAAAGGAATCTGTGATATTTTTCTGTTGAAAATAGTTTGAAAAAGTAGAAAATATGTTTGATGACAAAAGAGTGAAAAAGGAACCAAATCTGTTGCAAAGTAGCCAAACCTAGCATCGCTGTATGTACTCCCTGATATGCAAACTTGCAAGTATTTGCATGGGACTGCAACCATGTAAATGGATAGACATTCTTAAGTTTTAATCCCTATTTTTTAAGTATAGTAGAATGGTCCACTAAAACAAGATGTTTGAATTGCTCTGCAATTGGAGGTCAAACCCATCTCTGCTTACTAGGAGAAGGATTTATTCTACTCAAAATAAAACATTTATTACAGTATCACTTCTTATTGTTCATGCAAAAAGTGTAAAAAGCAACCATTATTAGAAACAGGTTTACTTCTTGGGGGTTGTGAAGGCAATTTACAGTTTGGTTTAATAAATCTGGTAAAATTTTTGTTTGCTTTATCATGTAAAATTAATGTTTGACAATGGTATTTTGCTAGAAAAATAGCAAAATTCACTTTAACATAAGACTTGTTTTATCAGTGTTCATTTTAAAGCAAGTTGATTGTACAGTATTAAGCAATTTTAAAAAAAAAAAGAGTGTAAAAAATTATCTGATTTAAAGTTTAGACTTACTTTTATTTATTTACATTTTCATTTAATATAAACAGCCCATCTTAATTAAGTGATAGTATATAAACTTATCAGAAAAATTATTTTCAGTAACTGAATCTTTGTCACTTTGCTTTAATTTCCTTAAAACTTTATATCCTCATTTGTTTATGTTGCTTTTGTTTTAATACACTACTGTGTTTGTTGTTATTTCTGTAATACAGTGAAATTCTGTAATCTGGCATCATTGAGACTGACTTGTTACCAGTTTATTGAATATGCTGCCTTATCAGACAGTGGAAATTTTTCTGTTTTTTTTCGATCTCCTGGATAAATTTCTGATATCTTTGCTTGTAAAACTGTACAAATCTGCCTATACATCTCAGACATTTGGAGCAAGTTGAAATTTATAAGGCCACCAGCAAATATACCACCATTAACTTCCACAATGTAGATTCCTTCCTCCCAACATAGAAGTCATTCTATGAATTGTAAACTTACTATCTTTCCCCCTCTCCCTTCCCTCTTCACACACATATGGCAATCCCCCATCATTTCAATAGCTGTGGGGACATTTAGCCTGATGTTATCCATTCAACGTGGGTAAAAACATTAACTCTATCCTACTTTTTTCAGCTGGTTATTTGGTCTTGCAACTGGGTAAACTTTTATAATCAAGTTTATCCAGTTGTGAGTGGTTCTGTAAATTTTTATTTTTTAGTCACAGTTTAACTAGAATGCTGGTAACCCTGGGGTTTCCACCAGCAATAGCCTCCATAATGAACTCAGCATACTGGCTAATTGGGTTTGCCAGAATACTGAATGCTGAGTTAATGGAATTTCACTGTAATATAATTCTTTTTGTAATTTGAATTTAAATAATATTAAAATCTATAAAGTATCAAAATGATTCACACAATTTAAAGGTTATGTGTATAAATTACGATAATTTATTTATTAAATTAAGCAGCATTTCTACATATACAGTGAAACCTCCATTAATGGACACTCCCAAATAGTGGATACCTCTACTTAACATAGATTTTTAAAATCCCCAAACCCTTCAAATACGACATTTATTATAGTCACCTCTAAATAGTGAACTCTCTAAGTAATGAATAATGTTGTCCATAATCTATCTTATGAAAACAAAGTCCCGCCAATATTCTGAAAGAATTAATTATATACAAAATATTTTAAAACTAAAACAAAGAATCAGTTTAAATACTCTTTCAGAGGATGAATTTTAACCGAAGGCATTGAATAAAGACTGGCTAAAAATAGGAATAGGGGAGGACAGCAGGTTGTAAAAAGCCAAACAATATTCATTATGTGTTAGACAAGACTAATTTGGTTAAATGGTCAATCACCATTTACTATCATATATAATGTTATTAAACTTGTTTTATTGTCGGAATTAAGCTTATGGTACCAAGAACCCATAAACTTTTCCAACATTATTCATTCATTTGACAATAACAGTAGTACAGCAGTAATGAAAAAGAAACAGTTTTAAGGTTAAGACAACGGCATTTATTTGGTGAAAGTTCAAAGATCATGTTACGAAGGCAATTTGTCACCACTTTAAAGTGTAGGAAAATACTCAGTTTTCTCAAATTCATGATGTAATTTATGATCTTAAAAACTTTGTGGTGACTAAAGTAATTTTTAATAAATCATTTATTGAAAAAAGCAAAAATATTTGAAAAATTACATCTAATTGATAACTACAAAGTAGACAAATCATTATATCGATTTTTATTAGTTGTTTAGATCATAAATGACGTTATTAATGCAAGAATACTGAATGCATTTCTTACCCCCTTAAAGTGGCTAGCAAATTGCCTCCTTAATTTGAGAATCAAACTTTCATTGCCTATACCCTTCTGTTCATAACAACAGTTTCATTTTTCTTTTTTCATTACTTCCACTCAAGTCATTTTTGATGAATTAATAATTAATCAACGTTTACATTTTGTCGTAACTTTTATGTTCCATTTAATTAAAATATCCTATAGAATCTGTTTGCTATTTAGATACTGTATTATGTTTGTTTATAGAAAATATAGTATGTAATTAACTTTGTAGAAATTCTTAATTTAACAAAATAAATTCAAAAGGCTTCATACACAATATTTTTAAAAGTATATAAAAAACAAATATATAATATTTATTTGATTAAATTTATAAATTACATGGAAATCAGTTTTTTAATTCAGATGATGAACAAATCCACTTTTAAATTGTTGTATTTTACTACATTAAAACTACAGTATCATTGCTAAAAATCAAATATGCAAATTTATGAAGTTATTGTGTGCTAAATTTATATAACTACTGTAAAAACTCAATTATCCAAGTCCCAATTAACCAGGGTTCCACATTATCTAAGGCAAATCTGTAAATAAATACATTACTTTTATACCATAGTTCATAAAAGAAAGTATAACAACATGTATTCAAATATAATTTGGTTCCTGTTACTACTTATCACTTAACTTCAATGAGAGACAAACCATTCATATTAAACTGTAATAATACATATTTTTATTCTTAAAACTATTGTATGTATTAACTATATAATAAATGATGTAAAAATTGTTGTCCTTTTATAGATTAAATTCATAATGCTGGCTCTCCACTTAGCACAATTGCATTGCTGTCCACCTGATAATTAATAGAGCGATGCAATCGTGGCCCAATGGTACCGTACCTATACACTTTATGCAAAACAGAAGATGATTTCCAATGAATTACAGGAATTTTTTTAAATGATGGCAAAACTTTCAACTTAAAATAAAGTTTTATATTTTTCTATTTAATTTTGTATTTAATTTTTTAAAATCTAATATTTGCTATTTTTTGAATAATTTCAAAATTTCCCTTCCACACCACACTGTATATAGTGCTAACAAGTTTAATAACATTAATATGCATGACAGTAAATGGTGATTGACCATTTAACCAAATTAGTCTTCTCTAACACATAATGAATATTGTTCAGCTTTTTACAACCTGCTGTCCTCCCCTATTCCTAATTTTAGCCAGTCTTTATTCAATGCCTTCGGTTAAAATTCATCCTCTGAAGGAGTATTTAAACTGATTCTTTGTTTTAGTTTTAAAATATTTTGTATGTAATTAATTCTTTCAGAATATTGGAGGGACTTTGTTTTCATAAGATAGATTACGGACAACAGTATTCTTTACTTAGAGAGTTTGCTATTTAGAGGTGAATATAATAAATGTCCTATTTGAAGGGTTTGGGGATTTTAAAGATCTATGCTAAGTAGAGGTGTCCACTATTTGGGAGTGTCCATTAATGGAGGTTTCACTGTATATGTATAAGTGCTTAATTTAATAAATAAATTATCATAATTTATACACATAACCTTTAAATTGTGTGAATCATTTTGATACTTTATAGATTTTAATATTATTTAAATTCAGGTAAAAATATGATGTCACATACCCTTGGAATTATGAATGCTGCATGTTGATTAGCTGCAACAAAATTGCCGAGCAAAAATATACATTGTTGTAGCACTCTGAAAGCAATTCTACCAGGTGATTTTCCTGCACATGAGCAATGACAAAAGCAATTGAATCGCCTCAAAATTGCACTAAGTGAAAAGCCAGCATTAAGGTATAAAAAGAGGTTTAAAAATGTTACCATATAAATCTTTTATATTTGTAATTTTTAATCTGAAATGGCCATGCCTATCTGTTTTATCTGAGTTTTTGATTATCTGAGGTACCTTACCTCAGATAATAAGGATTCTATTGTATTAACAAAGTCAAAATTCTAAAATTGAAAGTACAGAGAAATGAAAATACAATCTTTATTTAAAGTATTCAATTACCTATAATTTAATTTACAGATTAAATATATAATTAAAAAAAAGTATTATAAAACAATTATTTTTATTAAGCTAATTAAAATTATAATATGAAAGTTTAACAAACAAACCTTTTGAGATTTAGTCAGTTCTCTTTCTAATTCATCCACTTTCATTCGCAATACTGAAATTTCTACAAAAACATACATTATTAAAGAAATCAAAAAATAATTTACTTAATAATTTTAAATAAATTTAATAAATATAATATTTAATGAAAATAAATTCATATAAACTTTATTAAATTTTTTATTCACATTTAATTTCATTAATGCAAAATTATTAATTAGTATGTATTATCTTAATAAATTTACTTAGAAAACACAACTTAAATATGAAAAAATTTTGAAACACATTACTGAATATATTCTATTTGTCATTTTAACCCTGTAATTATTTGGTTTTATTGAGCTACATTACTGCTACTATTAATAATTAAATATTGAGTAATTTGGCACTAGAGGCAAGTGTTAGGTGCCATCTCTTATTAAATTTAATAATTATAATTATCAGGCTTTCAAATGTTTATATATGTTCTATTTGTCAATTAAAAGTTTTAACCTTTCAAATTAGATACATAAAAATTATTATTTCCAGTCTATTATATCCTTTACAAGACATATTTTAAATAAACTTTATTATTTAAAAACTTAAAAGTTGAAAAAAATGTGTTTTTTTAATAAGATACTGATATTGATCTTCTTTGGATACAGTTTATTCTTTTATTTTTAATGTAACTGAACTAAATCAGCTTTCCCCTTTGATCATATAAAGGAAGATCTGCCATTTTGTATTATTCATAGTAAGAGAGAATTTAGTATATAAACAGAAAAAACAATTGCTATTTAATTTTAAGTTTGCTAATTAAACTTTACTAATGTAATATTTCAACTTTTTAATTTTAACTTAATACTTAATTATTTAAAGTTTAAATAATAATCTTTTATGTTTTAAGTTTATAATTTTTCAATTTTGGCAGTGGATGTACCAAATTTCAAATTTAAAAAATAACAATTTTTTGTAATATACACAAATTATATATAAATAAATTATTAACAAATATATGAAACTGGAATAAGCTAAAGAGTAAATAATACAACACATTTGAAGAGTCCTATAAAATTGCATTTATTCTGGACAAATGCTTTCATCTATCATATATTCATCAGATAGAAGATTGGAAGAATGAGAAATGCTGCAGAGTAAGAAACAAGACTGACTTTATGAAAACAATTGAAAAACAGTTAACTTGACTCATTCAATTAGAAAGAACTTTATACCTCTTTCACCATAATAGAATTTGTAAAATAAATGAAGATTATATATCAACTAGAAATTCCCCCATCAAGAATGACAGAACACTTTTTATGAGTGCAGTCCTTGACAAAGCCATTCTTACTCGATGTTGCTCAAGTTGGACTTCATGGCCTTCAGAGTCTCAGTTGTTCTTATTCTTTTAGATCTAGAATTTACCTGACCAATTTTACTCTTGTACTTTCCCCTAGGCTTTTTTTGGACTAAACAGCAAATATTTTTAATTCTATGTTGATAAAACAAAGATTGTATGTATGTATACAATTAATAATAATAATTAAATCATGAACTAATGAACAGATCTATTTTCTTATTTTCTGAAACAATTTTAACATTTATTGAACCCTTTTTTAAAACATATTATGTATATACATGCATTAATACACATAATTCCAAAATATTAATTTTAGAAAATCTATTATTAACATATATTTTCTAATTTATTTTATGTTCTTTAATTTATTTATTAATCTTCATAATGCAACATCACATTATTTATGAAATCAGTGAAAAATTCAAATAATATTGATTTCTAACAAATAATGTATTAGAGAAATAGATTAAGAAAATTAAAACACAAATACTTTAATTTAAAAAACATAATTCAAAATATTTCTAATATAATAGCTCTTAAATTAATACATTGGTATAATGATATTATTTATATATATATAAAATACTTTTACAATACATTTACAATACACATACAAATAGGATTATTGATTAAATTATATTTTTGTTCATGTTTTTTGGGTTTAGGGAGAAGGATGTTGGGTGTTGAGACACCCTCACCATATACATCTAAAATACAGTCAGTTCAAAAAGGTTAGAATAATTTAACTCCATCACAAAGTGCCAACCCTTAAATAACAATAACTAGGACAAAATTTAAAAAAAATTATGGTAAAATTAAATAAGGAGATATTTAGTCTGGTCTTTTAACTATATTTTCTTGTAAAAATTACTTTCTAAATAAAGTGTTAAAAAGTCATAATTTTTTACTTAAGTCAGTGATGCTCAAAACATTTAGAATATTTGAAATCATGTTCAAAAAGTTTAGAATAATATGAAATAAATTAATAAATATTTTGTCCAATTATAAGTAATAGTGCTTGTAATTTACTGCAATTATGTAAATTGTATCACAATATAATTTGTGTGTAGTATTGCATAAATTACAATTGTCACAAAAGCAGAGGAAACACCATGGGCACAAAACCACAGTTAAGCTTGAATCAAAAAGCCAAAATTATTGTTTCACATGAAGAAAATATTAAAAATTGTAAGGAAAGTGAAGCAAAGAATTGTTTGCAGTCTACAGTGCAAAAAGTTATTCAAAAATTTAATGAAACTGATAGTTTAAATACAGAAAAATGCATTGGTTGTCAATAATTGCTTCAAAATCAACAGAAATCAGCACTTTAAAAAATTTTAAAACAAAACAGACATGCAAGCTTGCAACAGATGTTACAAGAATTGAAATCTGTGATTGGGAAACCAGTTTCAAAAAAATGGTTTACAATTATTTGAAGGAGATGGGTTATAAAGCAACCAAACCAAAAAATAAACCTCATCTAACAAAAGTTCAAAAGAAAAAACAATTAATCTAATGCAAAAAATATGTTTTTACACCCAAACAATGACAAAATGTCATTTTTAGTAATGAAAATATGTTCTATGTTGATTTAAATAACGGAGAAAAAGTTTGGTACTTAAAATGAAAAACAAACAATCCAGATTGTTTACAATGAGTTATTAAATTTCCCATTAAAGTTATGATGTTAGGTTCACTTGACTATAATGGACTTGTAAAATTGTGATTTCTTAATGAGACAGTAAATGGTTATATTTTAGAATATTTCCTCATCCAAACAATAAAAAAGCATTTTTAAGGTGATGTAATCTTTCAACAGGATGGAGTTAAAGATTCATAGATGCAAAAAAAGCAAAAAATGGTTTTCATGAAAAAATAATGCTCTTGAATTGGCCTCACCAATTCAAGAGCTGTAAACTCACCAGACATGCCACAATTGAAAATATTTGGTCCGTTTGTAAAAAATGATTGCAAGAATCAATAAACAAAGTTTAAAAGATAAACATACAAAAAATTTGGTCTGAAATTAGTCTTGAACAATGTCAATCATTTATTGATAGTATGCCAAAAAGAATAAAACCTATAATTCATAATAAAAGAGAATTAACTAACTATTAGAATAAAATATACTATACTTTTTGAATAGAAGTTAAAATAGTCTAAATTTTTGTCCATCATTCACTTAAGTCAGTGTTTTCCAATCTGTGGGGCATGCCCCACTAGGGGGTGTGAGATTATTGCAAGGAGATGAGCAGCTTTTACCAAATTATCATCTTTTAATACAAACAAACATAAAAAGTCAAATTGATGACAAAAAAATAAATCAGCAAAATGGTTATGCCTAATTTACAACCCTCATTCGAACAACTCAGGTACGAATCCCCTAAAAATCCATCTACACTCTTGCCAAAACGTCTCAACATGATCAAGCCCAGGCAAACAATATACTTTATTTAATAAGGTATATTGTTTTGTAGACCATTAAATAAATTATAAGAACAGTATTTATAAAATTAGATTATTACGAAAACTGAGGGGTGCAACAATTTTTTTTTTCTGAAAAAGATTATACATGGAGGTGCAGAAAGTTTAAAAACCACTGATTTAAGTAAAAACTTATGACTAACACTATTTAGAAATTAATACTTTTAGATGAAAATATAGCTAAAAGGCTAGGCTACATATCCCTTATTTAGTTTTTTCATAATTTTTTATTTTACCTAGTTATCATCATTCAAGCATTGGCATCCTGTAATGAAGTTATATTATTCTAAACTTTTTGAACTGACTATTTACAAATAATAGTACTAATTAAATTTTACTTTTGAAAATATTTTAAGGGATTGAATTGGGACTATCCCCTAAAACATCATCAAAATGCATTTTATTGGATTTAGGTATGTCTTCAATTTTAATATTCTACCTTAATTAGAAATGAGTGAAATTTGAGTTGTAAGATGTGAGAATGTGATATAAAGCAATCTAAATAAAAGTATTTAATAAATAAATAAATAAATAATAATAATAATAACTGAAATTTAAATTATTTCAGTATATCATTTATAAAAAAATATCTGTACATATGAAAAAACAATTTTGGCTGGTATTTATTTATGAAAGCTAATCAAATTTTTAAAGTAACTGAAAAATATTTCCAATTTTTTGATTTGTTAACTGTTTTGTTATAAGAGATATATGAATTTATAACATAATATGATTTCAATAAGCAAAGGAATTAATTTTGTGGTTGCATAAATCTGTGCAAACTATAACAATAAATTCTAAATAGTCATATCAACTCAAAATTAATTTGTTAATCAATTATAGAAACATAACCAAATGATTTCTTAAATAATCAGGCTATAATCCACTAATTTAATGATTAATACTAAGTAATTTGCTACTAGGGGTAGATGTTAGGTGCCATCTCTTAACTAAATTAATAATTATAATTTTAATAATTTATTAAATAATTTAGAACCATCTGAAAGAAAAGAATATATGGAATATATGAAATATATTCCATATTGTTATATGGAATTTATGAAAACTAAATTAGCGGAGTTATAGCCTGATTATTTAACTGTTGTATTAGCGATTGTTTGGTTATGTTTCTATATGCATATTGGGCTTCATAGTGTTTGATACACTTTCAATCAAGTTTTGAATAAATATGAAAATTAAATATTTACCATTTTGTTGTTTTTGGCATCTTTCTTCTAAAGTATAGTTTGTGCTTCTTAACTCAATGAATTGAGCCTAAAATTATAAAAGAAAAAATATTTTTTAAGTAAAGTAACATAATAAATCATACAAAATTATTCCAAAATTATTCCAGATAATACAGAATAAATGAAATGATTTGTATAAACTAAAAGAAAATAATTTATAAATAAAATACACAAACAAATAATTTACACAAATAAAGCATTTCATTCTCATAGAAAAAAACACTCCCATTATGTAGACACTGACAATCAAAATATAAATGGTGAAATACAGTAGACCCCCCTTCCTAACACGAAAGTAGACCTTCCGTGTTATATGAATCCGTGAGGGATTCATATAACACAGAATGTACTGTACATGTTATATGAATCTGTGTTGTATGAGTCACTTAAATACATGAGCCAATCACAGCCCGGCATGTGTGCAGTTTAGGGGCTATGGCTGTTTGAAAGGTTTTCTTCTATAAAATTAATCAATTCTAGACTAATTTGACAACATTTCCAAATCACGTATAATTTTTTGGGAATAATTCATATAAACTATGCTGTAAACAAAAAATTATAAGATTACTTACCAAATGTGCACCGTTCGACGACGCCATTGCTTAAGTTTGTTTTCGTCACGGAGCAGCTCATCGAACAGTGGACGCATGTTTCCTAATCAGCGAATTTTTCGCAGAAAAATAACTTAACTTTGGAGACATCATTAATAAAAACATAATTTTTATGGCCATTGAATAATAAATGTTTTTTAGTAGGTCCAGTGCTTGTTTAAACTCAACGGTTTGTACAATATTCGCTATTGGTCCAGATTCAACCAATCCTGTTGCGACACGAGTCAGCGATGACGTTTTACCATGTTATACAAGTCTCTTTTAGCGTGTTATACAAATACGATTGCAATTTTTTCACTGTGTTATATGAATCCGTGTTATATGAACTTGTGTTATAGGGGGGTCTACTGTAGTTTTGGATAACGTTCAAATAAATTAATTAAATGTTTGACAACAATAAATTAAAATAAAAGCACTTCAAATTTTCAGAAATATGGTTAATACACAAAATATTATATGAATCATTTTTTCCACACATATACTTTAATCTACTTTATTTCTTTGTATCTTAATTTTTTCAATATTTTTTAACTGAAGAGATTTTTAATATAATACTTTCCATCATTGGAGAAAAGTATTTTGACAATAAAAAATTAATGCAAAGTTTTTTCTACATTTTATCTTTGATATTTTTCAAAGAATTTTTATTTTTATCAGGAGAGAAGAAACATTAAATAAATATATAATAGTGTCTAAAATTAATGTGTGAAAGTCATTTTTGAAAAACAAATAAACTATGAGAATTTTTATTATTATTTAATGATTGTAATTGATCATATATCTCATCAATTATATCTATTATGTATATATAATAAAGCTAGCAAAAATATTCAAAATAGACACAATTAGTCTTCATTTTGATAAATCATGATCATGAAAGCATGAAAATTTTAACTGACATGTCATCAGTAGAAATAATAAAAAAAATATGATCTTTTCTTACAGCCAATTTTCACAATAATGAGTCATTTTGATTGGATCTTCAAACAATAAATTCCATTTTCAACAGGAACAGAAACTTGCTCATGGACAGTTCTAATAAAAGCCAATTAACTGCAATGTGTCTTCCCAGAATTAACTTATCAGATCAGATTTAAAGCAATTGAAAGACAAAGCTCTATACAAGCAAGTATTATTGTTTATAAAGAAAGAATACAGGACACAACAATATTACAAATATACCCTATAAAAGACTCAAAATCTTGTCCCATAATATTGAGCACTCGTAATAATTTCTGTACATATAGCATATATTAGGTGGACAAAAATATTTGAACACACTGATAAAAAAGAACAAGTGCTATTTATATCATGACAAAGGATACAAAAGTTTGCTTCTGCTTGTGTTATGATCAAATGGAACTGCTTTGGTCATTTGCATAACTTTGCATACTTCTGGAGGTTAGTATTTGCTGCAATGTCATGTAGAAAGGAGCTCACTGATTTTCAGTGTGGCATAATTATTGGATGCCAATACAGTAATCAGTCTGTACATAGTATTTCCAGCCTTCTGGAATTTCCAAAATCCACTATTGAGAACATTATTCACCAATTAAGAGAAACTGGAAAATATGAACCTGCACACTAATGTGGAAGGTTTTGGAAACTCATTGACTATGGGAGGAGAACATTAGCGCAAATTGTGAAGAAAAATCACATGCCAGACATTTCTGGTATTGCCAAAGAACTTTCAGCAAGTATTGCTGTGTCAATCAGTGACAAAACTGTCTAACAGGAATTACACAGCCACAGTTATTATTGCAGATACCCACAACCCCAAAATCCACAGTCCAATACAAGCTGGTGTAAACAACGTTCTTGGACCATAGATTGGAAAAAAGTCACGTAGAGTGACAGATCATGCTATACACCAGGGATAGTCAACCTTTCTATACCTAACGCCCACTTTTGTATCTTTGTTGGTAGTAAAATTTTCTAACTGCCCACCAGTTCCGCAGTAAGTTAACTTAGCGCAACTGCAAAGTACTTGTAATTTTTGAGAGGCAATTTAGTAAAAATATGTAGTTAAATTTATCTTTTGCATTTGTTTATAATAATCAGAAATTTTTTTTGCCAGTGTGCCAAGTGTTTTTTTTTTACATCACACTGAAAAAAGTAATAAATCTGGCAATTCCAACCCCACCATGAAACAAGCTAAACTTGAGTGATGGCCGTTTTGTACTATTCAACATGATGCTATCATATACCCGTGATCAAAAAATGGGAATGGTTCAATAAAATGCAGGAATTGAATTCATTCATCACAATTTTTTCATCCCCTCAAAGTAATCTCTTCCCATTACAATGCGCTTATGCAAATATTTTTTCCAATCCCTGAAATATACTTTAAAGTCATTTTCATGAAACCCTTCCAGGACTCACAGAAAATCTTGTTTTATGACAACAAATGACTCAAAACAGTAACCACAAGATAGAAATTTTAATTGAGAAAACAGGAAACAGTCACACAGTGCCATATCAAGTGAATATGGAGGTTGCAAAACTGTATATTTTTGAAATATTTGGCCAATTCATGAACAACAAGAGCATTGTGGTTGTGGGCAGGTGTATTATTGTGGTGCAAAATCCACGAGTTTTCTTACCACAAATCAAGTTGCTTTCTACAAATTTCTTGATGCAAATGATCAAAACACTCAAATAATATTCTTTTTTAACAGTTTGGACAGTGAGAAGGATTTTGTGATGCACAGCATCATGACAATCGAAGAAAACAGTCAACACAATCTTAATTTTTGACAGACTTTAACATGGTCTTTTTGGTCTTGCTTCATCTTTCTAGCATCATCATTTGATTGTTGAGCTGTTTTGGTGTCAGAAGTATAGATCTACGTTTCATCATCCATTATGATGAGTTTTAAGAATAATTTGCCTTGAGAAAGCATTTTCTCAGTATTGAACACATTGTTATTTTTGGAAAAAATTAAACATTTTCGGGAAAACTTGAGAAGCAATGCACTGCAAGCCCAAATGATCTTTTAAAATTGCTTGACAAGATTCAAATGACATAAACAGGTTCAATGATGTCCCTAATTGTTACATGATGATCATTGAGTACCAAATCTCTGACTTGAGTGACATGTTGTTTATTAGTTGAAGTGGATTGTCTACCGGAGTATCTTTTACACATTCTCTGCCTTCCTTCAGCATCTTATACCACTTAAAAATTCTTGTTTTTGATAGACTGTCATCAGTAAAGGCTTTTTTCCAACATTTTCAACATTTTTCTAGTAGTAATTCTGTTGAGAAAACAAAATTTAATACATGTTCTTTGCTCAATTACACTCAAAACTTTGAAAAATTGCTGGTGCAAAAATTCTTTATACAGAAAACAAGTTGCAAATGAAAACAGATGATGACATACAAACTGCTGCTAGATGTCAATGAAAGTTGTACCAAACAACAAAAAAAATTATGACAGTATCCTCTTGCACACATGGTTTTAATGAACTGTTCCTAATACTTTTTGATGACAGTAGTATTACTGTTTTCAAATGTATTACTTTTCCTAATAATCAATCTTCTTTACACACCGGGATTCAATACAAAAACACACTTATGTAAGAACCAGATAACCAAAGTGGTTGATATTTCCTAATGATGAAATGATATTTGCAGGCCCTTTATTTTCTCATTAACTTATTGATTTTATATTTGTTATATTAATCCATAATCTATTTGGGCTGCAATTTTCAAATTACAGACTTATAGAATCCCCACTGTTATCCATCTTGTTCATCCTTTCTTAATATCAAGAACTGAGTTAAATAGATGAAAATCAATACCAGATATGGAAAGCTTAGGAGCTGGAGGCCCCAATTAACTATATATAAACTTCCAGTCTGGATCAGAAGTCACACAATTTTTTAAAATTAAGATATGATTAAAAATTGCAGCCAGGCATTGTGATGATGTCCAATAATTGCTTGTAATCTATTAAAATCTGTGTAATCTTATAATCTATTACTCTTTTTTATAAACTAACAAATACAGTCAGTTTATGAACTTTTTTTAAAATTTTATGGACAAATACTCATTTTATTATATCTAAAATTTATCTGCATATGTTTACTGAAATGAATCTTTACTCTGCTAAAAGCTAACTTATATCATTTCAAGTAGTTTTGAGTCACTGAAAGAAATTATAACTGATTAATTTAAGTATTTTGTATTTTAAACTACAGAATAATATTGTAATTAAATTGAAAAAAATAAATAAATAAGTAAATTAATAAATGAAATAGGCGTTCCTTCTACTTTTCTTGCAGAAACAGAATGCCTGAGATGACAGTCTTCCATTATTTATTCTCTTGTAAAGAAATGAATGTTTCGTCATGTCTGTATAATATAATCAATATAGAACATAAAAAAATTAAAAATATAAATAATGATTTAATTATCATTTTAGACTTAAAAAATTTTTTATGTATTTCATAAACATTAGAACAAACAAAAATAATAAATTAATCATAAATATTTTATAAAGACATAACTAATATAAATTTGATAAACAAATTCAAATAGATAAAATAATCTATCAAGAATAATGCAACATATATATACTCCATTACTTATAATGGTCACTCTTGAGAATTTCTTAAAAAAAAGGGGGGGAATAGAACAAATATAAAATTTATTAGATCTTTAATTTTAACAATTAATTTTTAAAAATATATTAAATTATTAACATATTTAATACATTATAAGAAATGATTATAAATTTCATAATTTAATTATTCTTTACACAATTTGTTAGAAAAGAACTAGAATGAAATGAGTAGACTTACTCCATATACAGATAATAGTCATTAAATAAAAATTTCAATTGCAAATACAAAACTGCCAAATACTAATAAAATAATTTTTAAACTTGTTTCAAATTTTAAACATTTTACAAAAAAATTTAATAATTTATTCCATTGAAAATTTGATAATTATGTTTTGTTAAGATGTTTTTTCTGTTTCATTTTAAATAATTCTAATGAGAAAAAAATTAATTGAAATGTAGATTGATTCATTTATATTAAATCAAAACAAATGCTTCTATATTAAATTAAACTTGATTAATTATAGTTTATAATACGTCATTATTTTACAAAAGTGAATATTTACAGCAAGCACGACGACATAAAAAAAAAAAATAACGTATTACAAAATAATCTTATTCTAAAAGTTAATCAGAAGAGATTTATTATTTAAAAAATTAGTTTAAATTACACAATATTGTGAACGATCAAAGATTTATGTAATTCCATACATTTTCTTTTTTGTTTTTTTATTGCAGTAATTAGAATTTAAAGCGCATTACCTGCAAACGTTGAAACTCGTCCTCTGAAAGCGAAGCGGTCATATTCGGAGAAACTTCTCCCGATCTCTTCTTTAAATTTAGATTTTAACGAAACGAGTTTTATTTAAAATTGTGCCAAAGTTTATAAACACATGGTTTTGTTGCAATTCATCAAAACGATTTTGTCAACATCCGATTCGTACTAATTCACCTCCATCTGATATAAACAAACCGCAGCGCCATCGTTAGAATATTTTACTAAAATATATTTTAGTAAAATATTATAGAATCGAACAAATAAATTATATTTTTATTTCCCTTCATTAAAAATTTAGTTATATAAATTTAAAATTTAATAATATAATATATATATAAAGAACTTTAGGGTTGGCAGCTACGACATATATATTTTACGGCCGGATGGCCGAGCAGTCAAGGTGACAGCCTTCTCTGTACCCTTTGATCAGTCCTTCAACTGCAGCGGTATTGTACCAACGTGCAAGACCGTCTCAAGGAGATTAATAGAATTAAAAGGGTTACAAAATCGCTACAGTTGAAGGACTGATCAAAGGATACAGAGAAAATAAAGGCAAAAAAGTTACTAACTCAGAAGTAATTAACAAATTCACATACAATAGGCGTTTAGGAAGTGTGATTAATGAGTTAACTTCTTATAAAAACTCGAGAATGGACTTTAAAAAAAGCACCCAATATATATAGTTTACTACAGAACGATAAAGACAACGTAAAAAAGGAAGAGAAAGTCAGAGTATATAAAATACCATTTGAAAACAAACAATTAGGAATCGAAAAAGATTATGTGGGTGTGACTAGAAGAAACCTGGCTGTACGTCTTCGAGAACACAAATACAACGTTGACAAAGGACATAACAACAATATTAGTAATTATGGCGCAAACCGAAGGAGCTGTAGTAAAATGGGAAGAGGCGATTGTCATTAAAATGATGCACTCTCCATCCATTGCGTTGGAGATGGAAAAGGTCAAAATTTACAAAAGTAAAATGAAAAACAGTTGCTTAAATGCTAGGTATGCTAAGGCGCTTCCAACAGCGTGGAAATATATAATAGAAAAAAAATTTTTTTAAATCCTTAAATCATGTTTCTTTCTAGTTAGCTTTGTTTTTATCTGTTTTATTTGTTTATTTAACATACAGATTTCTTTCAATTTATTTTAAAATTTAAAATATTCGGAAAACGGTACGTTCCATTTTGGAAATCTATATTCTTAAGCCTGGCGATGGCCTATATCAGCGTTTCTCAAAGTGGGCGATAACGCCCCCTTGTGGGCGGTGAGCAAATCTAGGGGGGCGCTGGAGGAAGGGTACTAAACGATGATCAAAGGTAAAAGTTCCCTTTCCTCTGCCAAACGGATAAGAGGAAACATTGCATTTAATGGTTTCCAGATGTCGAGAACAATGTACGGTAAGGGCACAAAGTGTGAGATTCATACAAAAGTTTTCCTAAGAATATTTCCAATTCTTTCACACACGGGGGGCGTTGGGTATAAATTTATGGAACAAAGGGGGCGGTGGATCGAAAAAGTTTGAGAATCACTGGCCTATATTAATAGGTTGAAAACGTTAGTAAAAATCGAATTTTAAGCTTAGCAAAAAGTTAGGTGTTTGTGAAATTAGTGTAATGGTTTCTATGTTCTGTTTTCTAACTGATTGATTTAGTATGGACGTAGCCTCCCCATTAATAACACGTTGCCATTTTAAGTTAGTAGCGAAGTTGCGAATGAAGTTTTCAACACGTAAACGTGAACGTCGGACGTACGTACAGTGTCACTTTCCTGTAAATCTAGAAGTTTGACAACGGCGTTTGAATCGTCGAGCATGATTCCACTGACGTTCCAAACTCCATTGTCAAACTTTAGGCTTACAGGAAGGCGGCGCTGAACGTCCGGCGTTCACGTTTTCGCGTTGAAAATTTTGGGCGCAACCTCGCTAATATACTACATTACATACGTTTACATGTGTTTATATTATCGCTAAAGGCACCTACAGACGTTCAACATAATTGACAAATCTTCAATATTGCAAGCTGTTTACATTATATTCAAAATTTTTAGTGATGTTTAAAATATTTTAAGAGTGATTGTATTATGTTGATATATTCATACTATATATTGTATTATAATATATTATAATATACTATTATATTATATATTATAATGATTATATTTTAATAAAAGTTACAATGTACAATATTTTTAGAATGGTTTAAAATATTTCAGGTGTATTTATTTTCAAGGTGACTGGAATTGATCATTGAATTGACAGTCGATAAAACATAATTTTCAATATTTCAACACTGATTGATTGAAACAGAAAACGTCTGAATATTTCTGTCATGTCACAGAAATGACGACACCACAAAAGGGAATGCACAGTAGTCTGTGTTCGAGCATACAGAGAACAGATCAGAAATTCAGGATCTCATTTACTTAAAAGGTTAACTAGAATGCAAAACAGATAATACTTTATTACAGTAATACCCCGAACTTACGCGATAGGTGGGACCGAGCGATAACCGCGTAAGTCGAATTCGCGTAAGTCGAGGTATAATTTTGCGTATAAATACATACAAATTATTTTTAATTGGAGCCGGAGACTAAAAAAAAAACAATAATTTAGAAAAAATGTGTAATAAAATCTTAGATAATACACATGTATGACAAATTATATTATTAAAATCGTAAACTGAAGTTAGGCCGCGTTTCTTTATGCAGCGCTCGAGAAGCGCTTTACAGCGACACACTGAAACTGGTTTCTAATTGGCCAACACTGCTCGTGACGTCATTTCGATACACTGTCGCTGCATAAAGAAACGCAGCCTTATTTTAATCTAGAAGGCTTCATAAAATCTAACAAATTCGTCTGACAGCTCAAAGATTTTTTTCTCCCGCAAAATTTCCTCGTAGCATGCTAATAATTTTTTTATTTCTCGTTTTGTAGAAGAAATGCGCTCTTCGTTGGAGTCTATATTTTCTAAACTTTGTAAGCCTTTTTCATTTTTGTATCGAAGTCTTTAATAATGTTAACTTTACATTCCAAAGATAAAGTTTTTCTTTTCTTGTTTGATGCAGAAGAATCAGTTCTACTTCGTTTGGATGACATAGTAGAGTCTCTCAAGTCTCCGTAGATATAACAAACACAGAAATAAATAACACAAAATAAATTGTAGCTATGCGTCGATTCCACGCGACACGTCCGAACATGTAAGCTGAATAATAGTGTGGGGAAGTGAGTAATCAAGAGTTGCGTGGCGCTCAAACAAAAGACGAATCGACGAAATTTAAAAATCACGTAACTCCGGGTTCGCGTAAGTCGAGGTATTACTGTATATATTTTGTCAACGTGGACATTAATTATTAATAGGACAATTATACTGGTTTTAAGCTTTTACACAAGAATTGAGGAAAAAGTTTTTAAAGAAAACAGACTTTTTTTTTATTAAGCTACCAGGTAGCTTAATAAGGCTGCAGGTAGCTTAAAACCAGTATAATTGTCCTATTAGTAATTAATGCCCACGTTTACAAAATATATAATAAGGAAATAAAGGACAGTAAAGCAATAATAATTAATAAGATAATACTTTATTGACAATATTCGATCTCGTGAATATTTGTATACCCATATATAGAAGACTTGTCAATTATATTGTACAACTGTGGGTACCTTAAAATCACATTCGTATAAAAATTACAACAATCACTAAATAATTTAATTGATTATGTTAATTTATAGGTTTTTAGATGAAAAATAAATTCAAATATATTAATCTGAACATATTTAGCTATTTAAAAAAATCATTTCAGTAGTGACTTTATATAATAATAATAATAAAATATTTCGAAATACATACAAGTGAAAGATTAAAATTTAAGGGCGTATATCTAAAAATCCAAACAAATTTCAACATCCATTTTACTACTTGATCAAAAAGTATCGGGAATGGTTCGTTAAAACTGCGTGCATGCAAGGGGTTGCTGTTGTTTTTTGGCTAGACTTTCATAGATATCTACCAGCAATCCGTACATCTTCTGTTGTTCTTTGCAAATAAACGCTTGTTTTGTGTATAAATAAGGTGACCAACTTTTTTATAATGAAAAGGAGGACACATAAATTGAAGGAAAAAATATTGTAAATAAAAGAAACATTTTATTCATTGTAATAATAATACACTATAATAATCTCTACTGCATGCGCAGTGGCGTAGCTAGCATGGGTGACACCCGGGGCGGATATCGTAGTGTCACCCCAAGTCATACCGTGGGTGTCACCCTTCTTAACTGTTTTATAAAACAGTATAGGATTATTGAATTGTAATATGCCCGCACTCGAGCAAACTTAAACACTACATCGAATAAGCGATATCATCACATAGGTTAAAGAAAAAAAGTCAACGGATTGACTAGCGTGAATCCGTTGACCTTTTTTCTTTTTTTTTCTTTTTTTAGTCATGGGTTGTTGAGTCGGTCGAACTTTCCATGAGACGGCCGGATGGCCGAGCGGTGAAGGTGGCAGCCTACCGCTCTGGGGGACCCGGGATCGAATCCGAACGGGTCGAATAATCCCCAGGAATTTTTCGGGGGTGGTCCGTTCGGATATGTCGGGCCCTGTCCCTCACCACCCGGTCGCCCCATTGTGGGCCTGGCCGAACCCATAATGGGCCTTCTAAAAGAGGCCCTCTTAGTGCCCACAGGGCGGAAAGAGTTAAAAAAAAAACTTTCCATGACTTAATGTTAAAGCGCGTTGTCAAGGTTTATTTCGCGACTTATTTTTTCACAGTCGGGTGTCACCCCTACACGCACCGGGTGCCACCCCTGAACGGGTGACACCCGGGGCGGACCGCCCCAAACACCCCCCTCGGTACGCCTCTGTGCCTGCGTATATGCCGTGTTGTGTTTCGGTAAAAAAGTAAACAAAGCTACTTGCATACAGCGCACTCTCTCAAGGTCTCCTGTGCAGAGCACATGCGTTTCATAATTGCGTTTTGCTGCACTGTACCGAGCCTTGATGAACCGTCATGTCAAATACAAACACATCACATCACATTACATGCAACGGATCAGCTCGGCATCAATCAAATATCAGACTAAAATCGTCATATTAGATTTTAGCTAAAAGTTTAACAAATATGCAAGCTCCATATTCATCCGATATGGCACCGTGTAACTTTTTTCTGTTTCCTCGACTAAACTTTCCGCTTTGTGGTCGCCGTTTTGAGTCGATTGATGCCATAAAACCAAATTTCACTGAAAGTCCTAAAGGGGTTTCACGAAAACGACTTTAAAGCATGTTTTGAAAATTGGAAAAAACATTGGCATAAGTGCATTGCAGTGGGAGAAGATTAAGGCGACAAAATAAATTTTGATTAAAAAATTCAAATTTTGCGTTTTATTGAACCATTTCCGTTATTTTTCGATCACAGGAGTATAGTAATGTTTTCCAGCACCGGCTCGTAGAAAAATATTTGACTGTAATGACACTGGCACATTTAATTACAGATGACATTAATTAAATAGTAATGTAGAGTTACTGTACGTAACAAATTACAGTAACTCTAGATAAGCATATGCAAGCATAATAAATAAGCATAATTGATAGGAGTGTATAATTACTGGTCCACATAATATTATCCATAATTTTACCGGTCGGCGATGAGAAAAAGGTTGAAAAACACTGCCATATACAACACGTACCGGTACATCTTATTTTTCATACCCACTCAAGGTGAACAATGGCCCACCAGTGGCCGAGTGGACTGTGTCTCCACTCATAGCAGCAGTGACCAGACCCTAAACACTGGGAAGTTCGGTTGTGGGTTCACGCCTCGATTGGACAAGCTGGCAGCTTGAAGTTTTCCGGGTTTTCTCCTTGCAGATGACGCCTAAATAGGGACCAGCTCTCCATTAAAGTCCTCCCGGAAGGCATTCTATCTCCTTTCGTGTCTCTTCCGGCCGTCTTCCATAAGGCCAGCTCTTCTGTCGCCTTGTGATCTCTCTCCTATCTCTCTTCTCTTCGGAGTAAAAGCGAATAGCAATACACTCCTCAAAGGACAAAAAAAAAAAAAAAAAAAAAAAAAAAGAAAAAAGAAAAAAGGAAACAATAAGAAATTTTTCTTGCTTATTATCATTGGTCCGTTCCTCAAGGTTTATACTGTACACAGTCAATGGTGATATTCAGCGGGTTCGCACAGGTTCGGCCGAACCCGTTGTTAAAATTTTCAGTTTTCCGAACCTTGTTAAACATACGGAACATTTCTCAGTAGTTTTGCTTTTTTTTTTAAATATATTAAAATATACGTATTATACTCTGTAATACTACTAAACTGGAGCCTATATCCCGTTCGCACCGAGCATTTCAATCTAGATTGTGAGCAAGGTCGGGGACTATGTCTTGGTGCGATCTCTCTCGACCGAAACGAGGTTTAATCGTGATCGATTCAAGAGAGTTCTTGAAACTAGATCCAGTCATAAGAGAGATACCACAATCTCACGCGCGCAAGATAATACAAGATGGCTGTGGAACACGTGTCGGGCTATGGACAGCGAAATAAAAAGGATATTGTATTTCGAGAGATTATGACATCTGTCTATTGTCAGCAGTGTCATTCGGGGTAAAAAATTTCTCTGCCTAAAAAAATAAAAACTAAAAAAAAGTCGACAGCACTAATATACTATTGTTACCTGGTCTTCGCCCAGGGCCCGTTCCAAATATGCCACTGACTATTAGATATATCGCAAGAAAAGGTATTGTATTTGTTTCTAGCCAAAACTTCCATTTCGTTTGTCGGTGATTGTCAGGGAAAAATTTTCTGCTAGCGAACCCTTTGTTAACTATTTTGAATATCACCACTGTACACAGTGTTCCCAACCGTGGCGACTTGTCGCCACAATAGCGACTTTTAGAAGAATGTAGCGACGTAGCGGCGACCGCAGACAAATCAGCCAAAAGTAGAGACTTTTGAAATTTATTCATTTATTTTTTGAGAAATTTAAATTTACAGATTTTTCTCTATAGCGTTCTCTAGCAACGACTAATATTATTTCGATATACAAAACTGTATTTCTAGATTTTCGACAGTGTGCAGAGCTAGGAATCTGTAAAGGTAACATTTTGTAACAAAAATAAATCTGTCCGGGGATTTTTTTTTTTTTTTACATTGCTAAATTGAAAACATGGTAACTTCCGAATACAATTTTAGTCCCAAAGTATTAGGAATATAGAGACTTTCAAACCAGTGTATAAAGACAGAGATGGAGTGTATTACCAAGGACTTTCTTATGATTATTTTTACAGAAAGAAATGAAATAAATTTATGGAAAAGAGAGTTTCGCTGATATTTTCAAAAAAGCAAAAGTGTTTACTGCAACTCTTGCAAACTCTTTTCAACATCAAAATCTAAAATAATAACTGGTTTGCAAAATTGGAGATTAATTAGTTATTTTATCGGACCATGAAGTTTCAAAAGAACACATATCTGCCATGTGTATTACGTATAATAGATCAATGGCGTTGTTTGAAGTTTTTCGAGTCGCAGAATTTGAAGGAAAAAAACCAAACAATGTCAGTTTATTTTTAATTAAATGCAGAATCCTCATGTTAAAGCTTATTTATTATTTTTTAAATTTATATTATCTATATTCAACGAGTTTAATGCCTTCTTCCAACACGAAGTCTTTAATATCTCATCTTTACATAGAAAGCATTCGTTTTATTATTTCCCTCTAATTTTATCAAAGTATTATCTACTTATGATGATATTATTGAAACATTTAATGTATATAATCCACATAATCTATTGCTTTCGAAAAAATTAATGTTGAGGTAACCATAAGAGCACTGATTAATGATTTAAGTAATACTGACAATGAATTATTTTTTTTACTATAGACTCTAGTATACCTTTTAAACACAGCCGTTTATTGCTAATATTCGAACGTTTTCGGTTATTTTTAATAACCTTTCTCAAGAACAGTTATATTCGAATGCGGTCGTAAAAATTTGAACACGTCGCCAATCGAAAACGAGCTTTTGAAGCTTTTTGTTCAAAAGCTCGTTTTCGATT
This sequence comes from Centruroides vittatus, assembly GCF_030686945.1. Taxonomy (NCBI): domain Eukaryota; kingdom Metazoa; phylum Arthropoda; class Arachnida; order Scorpiones; family Buthidae; genus Centruroides; species Centruroides vittatus. The sequence goes on from NW_027120741.1 coordinate 2,915,523, forward strand.
GGCGACGTGTTCAAATTTTTACGACCGCATTCGAATATAACTGTTCTTGAGAAAGGTTATTAAAAATAACCGAAAACGTTCGAATATTAGCAATAAACGGCTGTGTTTAAAAGGTATACTAGAGTCTATAGTGCAAATCTACGCAGTCTTTGAAGAGTATATAGAATTATTTTTTTGAAATGTCTAGTTTTACCAGAAAGCAATGAGTGAAGGAAGCGTTTAAAAGACTTCCAATTACAAACCGTTTTTTAAATAAAAATTTAGATTTTTGATAAAAATAATATTTGTAATGTTAATAAAATATGCAATTTAAAATCAATTACTGAAATTATGAGAATTGACATTATTGTCGACACACTTGAAAATGAATACAAAAAATTAAACTTTGTTTAAAATTTGATGAAGCCCCTGATAATACTTGTGATTTATGGACCCGAATAGCTAAAATAAAAAATTTCAACGACGAGTATTAAGACACTTTGTGCCACATGTAATGTACAATGTTTAAAAACATTGTACATGTGGCACAAAATGTCTTAATTATTCCACATAGAAATGCTGATGTGGAACATGTATTTTCAACGTTGACTGACATTAAAACCAAAGAAAGAAATCGTCATGGAATTAATTTAACTTTGACATTGTTAAGAATTAAAATTGAGTTATATAATAAAAATGCGTGTTTTACTAATTACAAAATTACTCAAGAACATTTTAAAAAATTAACAAAACTATGTACAGTATTCATTTAAAAAAAGACGAAAGCGACACCGATTGAGGTTTGTTTTAAAACCTATTATTATTTTTCGTTTTTCTATTTTTGCTATATATGTAGTATTATAATTATATTATTGTTCATGTTAACAATTCGATTATTTATTGTTAATTGATTTTTAACACAACTATTATGTGTACAACTTTTCTTCTATTGTATCAATGAATTTGTTTTGTAGTAAAGCCTTTCAACGATTTGGAAATTTGTTGTTTATTGAGTAGGTACAAAGTAGCGTCTTTTCAAAATATCTGTTGCGAAATCAGACTTTTATTTTAAAATGTAGCGACATTTATTTACGAACGGTTGGGAACACTGACTGTACAAACCATGCTTATACTAAATATTTGAATTTCGCTTAAATGATTAATAATTTACAAGAAATCCTCATTAATTCGAACTTGGATAGTTCGAAATTCCCTTAGTTCGTAACTGTTGTCCCAACCGGGGATATAGAAATTTTCATGTTAGAGAATTCAGTTAGTTCGAAATTCGAAGTGAAAATTATACTCGAACTGTTATATGAGTATGCATATGTTAACTCGTTCGTTTAGATCCAAGTGCCTCTTCCATGCTGTAAGAGAACAACTCTAATCTGGTCAATACGGCTTTGTTTTTACAGTAATACATTTTTGGGTATCACCCTACCCATTACCTATCTTTTTTTTCTCTTAGCTCATAAAATACGACTGGGTTTCGGGATTGAAAGATTGGGCTACATGTAACATATTGAAACACAGTATATGAAGAGCTCTAGGCTATTACATTTGGGAGACTTTTTGGGTTACATTTCGAGGAACTCTGCTTTACTTCTTATAAAACCTTTCTGGTCACCTGAAGTTCTCACTGGATACGTGCTGTTTATCTTCACATTTATACATTATTATTATTATTTACTTTAATTAACGAAAATAGGCGTTACGTATAGGTATCCATACTCCGTTTGCTTAATAAATTACATCAGTTACATATTACAGTATTTGCATATTTTACAGATATATGTAAATCTCGGATAATTCAAACTTGGTAATTTGAAGTCATAATTATTTCGTCCGTTGAATTTTGAACTAATGAGGATTTCCTGTATTGATAATATTCTGATGTTTTAAATAAAATTATAGTGTAAGAATTTAATATTTAAGGAATAAAACTTTTTTTTTATCTAACAAAAATTATTTAAATATGACACAATTTTGAACAAATTGTTTGATTAAAATTTTATTATTGCTCCTGGAATGAGATGAGATGAAATACATTATAAAATATTAACCATATGATTAAATAAAAAACTCAAAGATCAAATAATTTTTTTATATACTGTAATTGTCTGCATAACACCTAAATTTTGAACAATTGCAAATATATCACTTTTAAAGAACATCTTATTCATGAGTAATTTCATAAACATTACAATTTAGATTATAGAATAGTCTAAATCAGGAATGCACAGGGATGGCCAGATGGCGAGGTGGTTAAGGCATCAGGTTACCATTTTGGGAGACCAGGAATTAAATCTGGGTGATTAACCCCAGGAATTTTTCATAAGCAGTCTATCCTATATATCTTTTTTTTATTTTATAGATATGTTGAGCCTCATCTCTCACCACCTGGTTGTTCCCATTGTGGGCCTGGCTGAATCAACAATAGATATGGTAAAAGTCCTTAGTGCCCAAGGCACTGAGAGGGAAAAAACCACAGGTGCACAACATACAGCTTATAGTCTTCACATGCACATGACCTGCTGCTTTGTGTTGGTAAAAATTTTTTTGTTAAGTTTAATCAAATAGTCATAGATGCATTGGTATTATGCATTTAATTTTATTTAATTTAAATCAATTTGAGTTCAACATAAGTTCATACTCTTGGAATTTCCTATAAATAATTGTTTGATATTCATTTGAGTGCATATCATCACACTCCTGGTTATTTATAACCAATTTAAGGTAATGCAGTTCTCAAGGCAACTTTTAAGTTGTGCACCTGTGGTATAAATCTTAATGTTATATTGAATATTGTATTAATATTTGCATTAAGTACAAATGGCTAATTAAATGCAACATTGAATACAAGAAAGAAACACAAAGAACATTGACTATAATATACAAGTATCCCTTGTTTAACATGGGATTTGATTAATGTGCAAAATTAATTGTGGCAATCCCTTTATATATACAGCAGAAGTTTTAATTGATGTAGCTTTACCAGCTGTATTTACTTAACATGGATGCTGTATTTGATTAACACAATTTTGATATATAAAGTAGCATTGAGGGATTAATTAATTGCGTTAATCAAGGGATACCTGTAATAGGGTAAATATAAATGACAAATCTAATCTGTTTATATATATGTACAGGTACATACAAGCTGAGGAGGCTGTGACATCAAATAGATAAATAATACAACAATTTACAATTTCAGTTAATTTTTAGAACATTAATTACTTTATATCCATTTAAATATACTAATCACACTTATTACATATTTTAAAAATTCATTAAAATAAAATTGTTATTAGTTGTCATTATATTTTTTTATGTATATATGTAATTAAAATATATATACAGAATATATTACATATTATACAGCAAATACAGTTAGTAGTTTTATTAAAATGTTCATTCATGCAAAATTCAGATATCAGAGATATATTAAAATAATTTTAATTTGCAAATACATAAAAAATTTTCCATATGAATTGTTTTAATCTTTTTTTAAAAATATTAACATTAACTCAAAATTATAAATTAAATTTTGAAAACATCCATTATCATCTCATTGTTATGTATAGATCTACAAATTTATCAACAATACTTTTAAAGTATTATGAATAAATCTATAAATACATAAAACCAAACTTTCAAGAAAGAAGTGTTTTATTTATCATCATCTCTATCCTGCAATTAATTTAAATGTTTCAATGGTATGTATATATGTCTGTATATATATATTTCAGACATAACTAATTTTATGTTAAAATAAAATAAGATTGACAGAAACTATTTTATAAAGATATTAGTGAAAATTAATGCAACTAAATTAATTTAAAAATATCTAACTTTCCTCTAATTTAACATCTCTAGAAATGAAATAATACTAATTGTACTAGTTCAATTTAAAATCATATAACTTAATAATAAAATTGTATGCATTTAACTTGATTTAAAGATATTCACATATGTAATAATTACTACTATTCTCAATGTCATATTTTACTGGCTCTATAAAAATTTTTATCTTTGTCTAATTTAAAAATATTTCTTTCAATTATTCATAAACATAAGTTTTATATTAGTTATGTAAAAATAAATAATTGTTGTATATAAAAATATATAATGATTTATGTTTTATATGATAATTTTTCAGACTTGTTTGTTTTGTACATGCATTTTATACATATTTAAAACATGTTATATCAATAATTTCATACTTAAAGACTTTGAAATTATTAAATATTCTTTTTTTTTTATTTTCAAACATAATTAAGTAGGCCTATAGCTTATATTAAAATTATGTTTTAAAATAATAAAAAAATTTTTGACTTGTTAAAATTTACTCTAGTAGAGATTAGAAAATAAATATGAAATAAAAAACAACAGATCTATACATAGAAATATATTTTAAAATAAATGCAATTTTGAAATGTTTACATATGATAAATTTCAAATCACTTTATCACCTCTTCAGTAATATCAAGAAGAGCAAATGATAAAACTACTAGTTGTAATTTCTAATTAATCTGAATATAATATTGTTAAAAGCTTTCAAACATTACATGCATACCAGGTTACTAAAGGTGTAAAATAATAATACATAAAAGCAGTATGTCAGGACTAAAAAAAAGTCACATCAGTCTTGATTTATTGTAAAATAAGTAAGCTAACAATTTCATCTACTGAAATAAATCATAAATGCAATATTTCAGATCTATTGGTGACATTTTAAAATTTAGATAAATTACTTAAAATTATATACTGTATATTAAAGTTTAGATTTTTGTTAAAACCTAAATGTCAGATAAATTAACAGTGTATAGTAATTATATAATTACAAAGATTTAGATATATTTTCATCATTTATAATAACTGTAATTCAGATTTTGGAATCTCTCCTGTGTAAACTTCCTTAATGGTTTCATATGAGTCCATTATAACCGATATAAAAAGAGAAATAACAACATAAATAAAAAGACTGATAAAAAGATAAAGATAAAAACGACTAAACCACCAGATTAATGAATTTTGTGTGTTAATAATAGCAAATGTTGCAAATAAATCATCACCATTCATCATAGAAAAAAGACATTCTGAAGTACTGCTGAGAGATTGAAATTTAATATGGTAAGGACCTAATACTAACCAACCACAGAAACAAAATCCACTATATAAAAGAATAGCACAAAGCATAAAGCGCATTACATTTGGCAAAGCACGTTTAATAGTTAAGATTAAAATGTTATATTTTTTGAAAAATCCTAAATAACGTAATACTCCAGCCCATACAAGTAAATTACCAGTTCCAAGAAAAATGGAACAATTATCATACTGATCGCCTTCTATTGTTTTATGTTCAAGTTCTATTTTAATAGCAGATCCTATTATTATAAGAATATCATTTATAATTATCATAACATACCATAAGTCAATAAACTGAACCTGTTCTTCAAAAGGTAGAATTTTTCCATAACATCTATTAAAACACTGAACTATTTTTCTTCTCAAAATTTGTGCCCTATAAAGAGAACGGACACACAAAATCAATGACAACACACAAACAATTATAACAATCGCATTCAACAGCTGTCTAAATGCATATATGTATTTATAATCATTTTTGACATTAAGACGACAATCTCCTTTTACTGCAGACATATCCAGCGAAACAACCATTTGTCCATCATGTTTACTATTATCATAATTAACGAATATATGTAGTTTATAACAGTCCGGAACGTCAGATATGCTTGCCGGTTTTAGATAAATTGCATTCAGGGAGAAATTTAACTTAACGTTTAACAAACTATCAAAATTGATAGAAAAATTTTTCTCCTTAATATACTTCTCTATTGAGAACGTGTGCCATCGAGGATCACCCGCAGGATAAATCGGTAAGATTTCTAAACACAATCGTTCCGTACTCGTGTCGAAGACGACAGTCGAATTGAACGACCATATCTCGCTACTCCGATACTGAATTTTACATAATGTAATTGAAGAAATTTCACCATGATCTGTGTCATATCTGAACGATCCTACGGATGACAGATTAATTGACGAATGTTTATCGATCACAAAATTGATACTGTCAAAGAATTCGGATTTAGTATAAACTGCATATGCACCAAACGACGGTGGATAAACAACATTATCTCTTCCAGCTTTCCAATCTTTAAGAAATATGTGACGAAACGACACTTCTGTATTATACTTTTGTAGTTCGTATTTATAATTATCACTTCCAAATAATCCAAGTTGTACAGTAATGATGATGATCTTGACAACTTGTAAACCTAACTTCCAAGGAATTTTTCCTTTCGTCCTCCATTTTTCAATTGGATTCATTAAAAAGTATTTTAATTTATTTTTTAATTTGTTTTGTACCTGCTGATAAACAACATCATTTGATTCAGTTTGTGAACTAATAAACGTTTGTGGATTGTTTGAACCGTACGAACAGCGACGATTTTCCTGATCGTCTAATAAACGTGACGATTCATTCATTTTTACGATATAATAAGAAATACGTACGTTTAGAGATAAACGAAACAACCCATTATTTACAACATACGCAAACACCAGCGTTAGACATCCATTGTTTCCATTTATAGGAAAAACATGGCGTATCTAAGAAGCGCTCTCTACCTCTTTTGTTCAGTTTTCATAAGAACAAAAATTAAAATAATAGTAAATTTATGGCTATTATGTATGATTTTAATATATTTTAAAAATTTTATTACATATTTAATTTTTAATTCATAAAATATTTTATTATTTATATTTTTTATATCGTAGTTATACTATACATAATAAGTTAAAATCATGATTTTATATTTTTTATGTTAATAAGATTCTTTTTATCATAGAAATTATAAACAAATATGAGTAAAAACTTTTTTCAGATTATGTTATTATCGATGTTATTGACACATATATCAAAGTTTAAACTCGTATATTTTAAGATGACAAACTCCACATCGACTAGCTGTAATCAAATAAAATAGTAGCCTAAATATTATGAAAGTATAGTAATGAATAATCGTATATAAAAATGTGATCTAAATATTAATCGAATCAAAATTATTTAAAACATTATTAATTGTTTTTTTAAAATTAAATAACTTTTCTTTAAACTCTTTTCTCCCTTTGGCTACTAAGAGGACTTTTTTTAGCAAGCCCATTATGAGTTAAGAAAGGATCAAAACGGGGCGGCCGGGTGTGAGAGAAGATGGCCGAGGGGGTAAAGACATCGGCCTGCCTCTCTGAGGGACTCGGAATCTAATCCGATCAGTGAACCAAAGGAATTTATCATAGATTGTCTGTATTATATACTCTGTAGGTTGTTGTCTCTCACACTATATATATATATTCATTTTACAAAGTAAAACAAATCATTAAATCAAAGATGTTAGACTTTAAGATGGAACTATCGGTTTCATCATATATGGTGCTACAATCGGTGAAAACATTGGCGTAGCCAGGGTTTTGTTATGAGGGGCCTAGTAGAGGCTGTAATTTTCTGGGGAGGGGCACCAGGTTAACTGGGGGGCCGTGCCCACTCATGCCCCTTCCTGGCTACGCCCATGGATGAAAACAGGATCAACTTCATTTTCTTTTTTTTTTTTTTACTGCACATTATGATTCTACGAGTACATTAAAAACAAACTTTTATCTAAAACATTTTTTCGAAAGATGCACTTATCACAAGTTATGAGCGTTTGAACTTTTGTGCGGCCCTCCATACCATGCACGCATGAATCTGTGAATATCTGTAACGTTTACCGAGAAAAGAAAATGCTAAAAAAATGATTGTTTGATCATTGATGATTGTTTTTTTTTCGAATAATAAACTAATAAAAAAAACTAGTGCTACAGCATGTTGGTCATTAAACTTGTAATAAAAAGATATTGATCTCGATTCCAACAAATAATAATGATGATTTTTTGACCATTTTTTCTTCTTTTTTCAATGAACTTCACAAATATTCATTCATGCGTGCATGGTGTGGTGGCTACATTAAACTTCAAACGCTCATAATTTCTGGTAAGTGCATTTTTCGAAAAAATGCTTTAGATAAACGTTCGTTTTTGATGTAGAATCATAATGTGCAATAAAAAAATGAGGATTCCCATTTAAGTAAATAAAGTTTATTCTGTTTTCTGAGATTGTAGCGCCGTCTATTTAATGAAACCGATAGCCCCATTTTGAGGCGTCATTGAAGTTTAACAGTTTTGTTTAATGATTTTCCATGTAGGATGTACAGTATACTTTTTAAATTAGTCCAGTGGACTGATTAAAATGGATCACCAAGTATACATGTTACGGTCAGTGGTGTGGAACGTAAAATGATGTCTGTTCAATTACGTGAATGGCCAAAGTAAAATCACAATGATGTCTTTGACTAAATGTTTATGTCAATGTCCAAACACATTAAACATTCACGTCTTTCACAAAATATGTTTTTTCAGGCGAATACTGTTGAAAATGACATGGCATTGATGTGAATGGTGGTCAATCATTGGTCGTTGTTGAATATTAATATGGCGAATTGTTTTTTATGGTTCGGGTTTTTTTTTATAGCATCATAGACCTATGATTAAAGACATTTATTTATTTATACAGCACAGGCATGCACAATATATATTTTTTAGACCTTTCAGGTCCTGTCATTAAAACAAACAAACAAAAAAAAATGAATAAATGTAAGCCTAAGTAGGGCATAAACTCTAGTGTAGGACCTATATTGCTTATTTATTTATCATTAGGCCTATGCCTACTGATGAATAAATAAGTAATTTCTAGTGTATATAAACTTAGTCATATTCAAACAACTGAGGCTTGAATTCTCTCTACTAGATATACAGTTTTATTTGTACACTTTTTATTTATGATTTTTCTGTAAAAATCTAGTTAACCTTGCCGAGCGAATGTTAATGTTGTTCAGTATGCAGCTATGATTATCTTCAAATATTTTGTTTACTCATTTTTATCAATAATAAGTTCCAATAGATATTTGATAAGATGGGACTAGATGAGAACCGATTCTATTAAATGATATAACAATAATTGATAACTAATAATTAATAGTAAGTTTTATAAGTACCTGCTAGCAAGTTTTAGAGAATTAGTTGCTGTTTTATTTTCAATTCTCTTACGATCATTGGAAATAATAACTGGATGATCATTGTAAATTGAGAAAGATTTACAACGATCGTCCAGATATTACATAAAAAATATCCTTAATAAGTTAAACCATATTAGAGTTATAATTGAGTCTTTTGGGAATTCCATGTTTAGTTTTACAACATTGAGATGTATTATTTATTTCATAAAACATCTAAGCAACCTATTATATTGTTATGGGATGTCTCTTATTATTGAAATTGTATAAATTTTTTTTTTTTAAATTTAGAAAAGAGATGAAATTAAATACACTATATTACATAAATTTAAAAAATATTTGCTATCAATAAATTGTTCAGCTCCTGTTATTATCGAGCTAAAACTTATATATTAGAAGTTTACAAATTAATTGACTTATACGTAATAATTTTTTTAACGCCTTTGCAAATATAGATATGATCAGTATTGGGTGATAATTCATGATTCTATTTCCCCTCTTTTTATTTACAAAATTAACGGATGATATTAAGCGAAAAATAACTAAAAATATTCCGCTAATCTATAAATGTTTATTTTATCAATTGTTTAATCTATGTGTTTCAATAAATATGATGTAAATATCACTGATATATATAGTCAGCAATATCAGTTATCTAACGAGAATTGAAATATCGAGTTAAAGCTGTTAGGCTATAACTTTGTAGAGTTGTAAAATATGAAATATCTATGTAATACTTTGTAATAATAATAATAATAATAATAAAGTTTTTGTTATTCTTATCAGTTTTGCAAAAATAATAAATAAAGCAATGTTTGAAACATTGAATGTGCTCTGTTTCCAAATTCTATTTTTCGATTTCGATAAGACATTTTTCAATAGACTGCGGGATGGACGAACTGGTAAAGCGTTAGCCCACTGCTTGGGGGGACTTTAGAACAAATCCGGAGGAGTCAAAAAATTTCGGCAATATTTTAGGGTGGTCTGTTCCGGATATGTCGGGTTCTGTCCCTCACGACCCGGCCGCTCCATTGTGGTCCCGGCTGAATCCACGATGGCCTAATAAAAATAAGTCCTCTTAAAAAAACTTTATTGATTTGTTAATGTGAGGTTCAACGTTGAGGCTCTTTGAGCTATATCACTTGTATAATATGCTCAATTTCCTGGTCTGATCTTTTTTGGAATCAATTCATAGCAGAAAGATAGAAAATTCACAAAAAATTGAAATCAATCAGATTCATATTCCTTGACACACAATCATCCGATTCACAAATGTTTCTAATTTACCATAAAACAATAAGTATGTATAAAATTCATAGTAACACACAAAGCCATGAAGAGCAATCTGGGACCAGAGCTTTCCGGATCTCCCTGTATTTTATGATGTAAATTTCTGGTTTATCACATTTATTTTTTCTCTTTTTATGCTCTTGAAATTACATAATTAATTTTCTAGACTTTATACTTAAAATTCTATTATACTGATTCCTGTAGAGCTCATTTTTTCTATGTTTTCAGCCTCGACTTTTTGAGGGATCCGGATCAGAAATCCGAAACAGCTTAGAAATTTTTATAAACAAATGGATCCGTGTATATGTCCAACCTGCCGTTTCATCTGAATCATGATGACGACCCTCATGGTTCATGACCATAATGATTTTTTCTCTCCAAATGGATATTCATCTCACCATTCACGATCATTATGGATAGACTCTTACTGTTCGCGGGAAAAAACGATTAAACAAAAGAAAAAAATATAACGTATATAAAAATTTCATATGAACATTTTAGGCTTAAAACATTATTTACATTAAATTAAACGTAGTGATATTAATTTTAACAATAATATTAGGCCTACATCAATATGTTTCAACAAATTTTCCAAATTAGTTTTCGAACAAAGACTTGTTTGAATGTGTTTATTAAACAAAATTATTTTCAAATATTTTCAAATTCACCTTTAAATGTCCCTTGCAAAACAAATCAGCAAGTTTACTTTCTACTTCAGAGAAGAAGTATTTCTCAATACAGTCGTTTTTTAAGCGAATCTCCGATATTATGTCTTCGAAAGAACAATTGATTATTTGAAGTCATTGACTATAATATTAATACTTATAATCGGGGTCATCGACGTCTTTGTTTATTTAAGTTACTTGAATAAGTAAGAGTTCGGTTCATTGACATCAGAAATGACGTCATAACAAATGACTACTGTATATCTAGTTACAATGAATGGTAAGCTTTTAGAGAGAGAGATTTTTTTAATATAAATATACAAGAGTCATTGACTTTAAACTACGAGAATAATTAAAAATATTAATAGTATTAAAATCAGTTTTACGGTGTTAAAATTAAACTTTGTAGAATCATTTTTTTTTAATGTGAAAAATGTGAAAATCTATATCTAGATTTTTCTCCAGATATCTTTATGATAATCAAATTTAGTCTTCAATAGTTTGCTGTTGTGTAAATGACACTTAGTATGTAAAATTATCGTCTAATTTTTATTAAAATATTTAGTGGGTCATTCTAAATTTGTTTACAATGATTTGGCGATGGCACAATCAATTAAAAATATACATTTGATAAATTTTATAAAATGGTGGACAGGACATTAAGTATAAATGTGGAAAAATTTATTTTAAAATAATCTACAAATAGACAATACTATAAAAATGTCTTCAATGGGAAGATTTTAACATTTTACATATTGAGTCGGATGAGTAACCTCAAAAGAAAGGTCGACTCTGCCCGTGAGGCTGTTATTTCTTGGGATCTGCAAAAGGATAAAATGAGAAAACACTTTTGTATTGTCACAAGTAATGTCATCTGGAAAAGTTTTTAATAAATTTATCTACGTTTACACTTAATGCCTTGGTTACTTTATCAGATATTTCAATAATTATTAATGTTCTGTTTAACTATAGCCTTTTTTGGTAGTAATTGCTTCGTTAATTTAATAATAACAGTTAATTTTTTAATATTTTTAAATAATTGTGATTTATTTATAATATAATAATTTAATATAAATTAAGTTTTCATTTATTTATTTTTAATTATCGCATGTTAGAATACACATTCTTAATTAAAGTAGTTAAATATTACAATAATCATAATAGGCGTACTTATTATTTTTAATACATGTAAAATCCATTTTAATAAGTGGCAGAATAAATATAAATATTTAAAATAAATTTTAAGAAATTATTTTTAAGCTAGTAAAATTTTTATTTTATGTAATTTATTTAAAGTATTAATAAAAAATAATAATAATGATAATCCCTATTATTTTTCAAATCTAAGAAATAAGATTGTTTTATCAATTTAAAAATATTCAAGTTTTAATCGAATGATATAATTTGATGTGTCTATAATGAAATTATTTTCAATGCAAATAAATATCAAATATTTCATCAATTTATTGTCAAATCAGATTCTCTAATAGAAATTAAACATATTTTATCTTTAGTAGTATTTCGACTCTGGGTTAAGTTTATATGTTTATTAAAACAATTCTCTTCGATTTAATCCCAAAATTAATTTGTTTTGGTTTTTTTCTTATTCTTTCTGCTCTGTGAGCACTAAGACCTGTTCTTTTTGGGGGGTCTATCTTGAGATCGACCAATAGGGGCGGCCGGGTGGTAAGAGATAGGCTCAATATATCTGTGAAGACTTCGAAAAGTTTCTATGATTTTTCGACCGCCCGAATTTGATCCCGGGTTCTCCAGAGCTGCAGGCTGCTGCTAAATCTCTCTGACTTCGCTTCTAGGTTTGCTTTTTAATATCTATTTCACGGAGAAAGTATATAAATACCAATCAGTTAGAAAAGTTTTTATTTATATTCTTAATATTTACAAAAGTAATATACTACAGCGTGTTTTATCGTAAATATTGACAGACGAAAGCTGATGATTTCTCGCTTTATAAATTTTTAATAGGACTACATAGTGAGCCTAAAAGTAGATTTAATTTCTCAATAAAATATGAAAGAATAATTTTTTTTGAACTTTGAAAGCACTATAACTTTTAACGAACATTTAAAAAAGTCATATAATGAAATTAAATATAATAAACTCCCAACAGGAAAATATTAAAGTAAATTAAATATTAAAAAATATTTTAAATTTTTGTATTTTTTTATATATGGGTTCATCATAAAATATTCTTATAGCAACGATCTTTTCTAAAATCCAAACAGTAATATAATAGCGTCAATAAATGTAATTTATAAATGTAATATTGAAGTTATTGACACTATAAAATACTATATAATGTATTCCAAAATAAATAAAATGAATATATTGTAAAATATATTATAATAAAATAATATTAACATACTCTTTAATCAATTATAGGTATTATTTTCGTATCGTTAAATTTAAATTAACAATTTACTAAACAAATACTAATTGCTGATTTGTATTAACAATACAAATAAGCGATTTTCTAATTTATCATAAACGTTAGGATATAATTTCTTTCAGAATATATAATTCGACACGAGTTTTAACACTAGGGAATAAAATTTCGGTGTCTGAATTCATCCACTCAATTTTTACTAAAAGTTATTTCATTGTTATGTGGTTTAATTAATTAAAATCTTTTAAAATTTTGTTTTAATTTTATTTATATAAGAAAAATAAAATTTAATTGACAAATAAATGCAAGACATGTTAATTTAGCATATTAGCAACAATCATTAATATAATTTCATAATTTCTGTGCTTTTCCAGTTTTTTTTTTTTTTTAGTTTTTACAGTTATATTAAAATATTAGCTAAAATAAACTTTTTAAATCAATAATGACATGAAAATAATTATTGTAATTATTATTACAAATTATCAATATTTATGGTTATGAATTCATAAAGCCAAAACTAAAGACTAATAGCAATAATCGTAAAGTTTATCCTATTTAAAATTCCGAGTATTAGGCTATACAATTAATTTTTCATCTGTCGCATGAATTTGGGGAAATATCAAAGACTTTCCAAGGTTTACAGATAAGATTTGGCGTTTCATTCCCATTCATTTAATTAAGAATAATGAAATTGGTTTTTATTTGAAATGTTTAGCATAAAAATTATAGATAGGCGAATACTCGAATACTAGAAAGTATTTGAGTTATCTCGTTGATAAAAAAATTCGAATACTCGAATCAAGGTCTATAAACACAAGCAAGGTTTATAGACTTTGCACGAATACCTCTAAATCGCGCCATATGTATAGACAGCGCCTCTTCAGACAGGTTATATATATATAATATATATATATATTATTATCAATTATGTATAACATCAGACGAATTAAAATCACAAATTTTCAAGACATAAGAAAGTATTATTAACTGTGAAAACAAAAATGCACAGTATAATCTGTGTGAAAAATTAATGTCAAAAATGAATTTGCAATATTATAAACATAATTATTAAAATGCAGTAATTATTAATTGCAGAATTGTCAGAATACTTATTATTTATAATTACATTACAATTTAGACATTTAATTAATATATTCATCAGAGTATATTCCTAGAGTTATTAATAAACAAAAAATAAAAATAAAATTTTAATAAAATATATTCAAGGAAAGTTAAAATAATTCAGTGACCCAATTTAATAAACGAATTGCTTGAATCTGAATATACATGTATTTTTAAGAGCGTATAACATAAATAAATATTTGTTATAGATTTATAGATTTTATTTAAGTATAAATAAAAGTTGCTATAAAATTACATGTTCAGTAATTAAAAGAACTACTAAAAGGAAAGTATTCAGATTAATTAACATCACGTAAAATTGTAATAAAATGAGGTTCATATCTGAAATCTTTATTAGGATTAACTTTAATAAATTTTATCATTGGTAATTTGAAATATGAGAAAGATAATTCTGTATTTAATAATTTCATAACAGATTTTGTATATTTTCAGAACACAAATTATGAATATGCCGAATTTAATAACTTAATTACCGTATTTCCTCATTAAATTCCCGGATTCAAATAAACTCTAGCCGATAAATAAACCCCGGGTTGAAAAGTATGGGAAGCATGCTAAAGTACTGCACTGTATTGGTTAAAAAACGATATAAGTTCTTTAGTTTTTTTCTTTTCATTTTTTATGACTCTCTTTTCTGAGATCATTACAGTTAATGGGCTTTCTTGTGTCCAGTAGACTTGATCTGCCTTTGATCCAATAACTTAGAAGATAGTCGAGCCAGACATATAGTTATATTGCGGTTTCGTTCGCTGCGATGATTTTCAATGGAATTATTTTTTTCGCTGTCGTTTTTTTTTTTTTTTTTGAAGAAACATTACATATGAAATCAGTTTACTAACCAGCTACTCCGGATCTTTTTGGTAATCCATGTCTTTTTCTTCTTAGAGAAAGATCGTACCTGTAGCCTGAATATTGAGATAACATAACACCTCTTAATGAGTTAACAAAAAAATCATGCCTCATAAACTGCTCAAACCAACCGTGACTGGCCGCAAAATCGGCTTTGTTCTTGTCAGTCACATAGAGGAATAAACTGGTCGTCTTCTGCGTGATCATTTTTCTTGTTATCCGCAATTTTTTTGAATATTTCTTCATATATCCTCTGGAAGATCCAATATTCTAAACTTTCGCTGATCCGCTTTCGTCCACCTCCACTCAACTTACTTTTCAGTTGAGTATGGCTAAAATCAAAAAGCTTTCCCTTTAATTTTTTATAATCAGGTATGTATCAAGAATGAATTCCGTATTTTTTGGCGGCAGCCTCTCCAGAATTTCCTTGTGCATATTTCAGAACTTCCAGTTTAAACTGAACGGTATAAATCCGTTTGGGAGCCATTTCAAATATGGTGCCAAAATGAACTAGTATTTTATACGTAATGGAAACCAAAAACTTCTCCTTGCCTAAAGATATCAATTTGGTTTTCAAACTTTTATTTCTTTAATAACTGATTATTATTAAAAATCCAGCAATAAGTTGTTTAACTTTTCCGGCAAAATTTGGTGGCGCCATCTGTTATAATATATTATTATTAATCGATGCTCTACTGTAGTTATATCTAACTACAGTAGAGCATCGATTATCCGACCCCCAATTAACCGACTTATCGGTTAACCGACCGCGTTCTAGTCGGTAAATTCAAATGTCCGCTAGTGATGTGGCGCTACAATATTTGGTTATGTCTTGGCTACTTTAATATTATTTTTGTTAAATTTTTGCATGTTTTAGCTGGCAGCACGGGCTCGACCATGAAAGGGAGGCTAGTATTTAAACCAGGCCTAATACACTATACTAATAATGTATTTTTTCATACTTTTCGGTTATCCGACATTTCAGTTATCCGACCAACTCCAGTCCCCAATTAAGTCGGATAATCGATGCTCTACTGTATTATGAAATGTAAATAGCTTGATTTTGAGGACGAATGTGTTTTATAAAAAAGTTGTAAATGCTAATAATGAGTAAAATCGTCATTAAGTCTGATTCTACTGGAGATATACACGACCCCCGTTATCTCCCCACCTCTAGATCTTTAATCATCAAAATTTAATAGCATCATTTCCCATTAACCTCTCTACAAAATTTCAAAAAGTTTCGACAAAAGCACAAGGGTTATTAAGCATCAAGGAGGGTGAACGAAATTCTGTCTTCCCCACACACAGTAGCATCCATAATTACACCCCAGAAGTTTTTTTGCATTTCTTGACTTTTCAGTGTCTTCTGAGTCCAAAAATGTAAAAATCTTGTGGGGGGAGTCATATTTTGACTGATTGCCATACTTTCCCTCTGTTATATATAACAGCGGGGAAAGTAAAAATGCTGTGAGAAAAGTAAAGCAGGTGGGGTGTGATTGTCGCATTGAATTGTTGGATGAAAAATGAATTAATAACCGATCGGTTGAGAAGTGCATTAGGAAAATTTACTTTTGGTCTTCGTTGTGTCCTCGAATTACAAACGGATGGTGAGTTTGAACAGAAAGATTGAAGTCAATAAATGTAATTGTCAATAAAGTTAATACAGAAATTCCCGTTAATTCGAATTCGGATAATTCGAAATTCCGTTAGTTAGTAACTGTACTTTTGTCCCGGCCGGGGATATAGAGATTTACATGTTAAAGAATTCGGTTAGTTTGAAATATGGCTACTTCGAAATTCGAAGTGAAAATTCTGTCTGAACTGTGTTATATGTATGTTAATTCGTTCGCTTAGATCGAAGTGCCTCCATACTGTGACAGAACAATGGACCAGGAACAACTCTAATCTGGTCAATATAGATTTGTTTTTACAGTAATACATTTTCGGGTGTCACCTTATTTTTTTTTTTTTCTCTTATCTCATAAAATACGGTTAGGTTTCGGGATTGAATGATTGGGCTACATGCAGCAGATTGAATTACTACGTATATGAAAAGTTCTAGGCTGTTATATTTGGGCGACTTGCTTCTTTTTGGGCTACATTTCGAGGAACTCTGCTTTACTTCTTATAAAACCTTTCTGGCCACCTGAAGTTCTCACCGGATACGTGCTGTTTACTTTCACATTTATACAATATTATTCTTGAGTTTTAATTAACGAAAATAGCGTAATGTACAGATATCCGTATTCCGTTTGCTTAATAAATTACACCAGTTACATGTCATTTGGCTTATTATAAAGATATATGTAAATCTCGGTAATTTGAAGTCGCAATTATTTCGTCGCTTAAATTTCGAACTAACGAGGATTTCCTGTAAATAGTTTTGAGTTTTAAAAATGCACAAGTAATTAAGATATTTTATTCAATTTTTACCCCTCTCTCCTGTTGCAAGGTAATAAACCCAGGCCTCGAAAATATCCCGGTTTTCAAATAATTCCCAGGTGATAAATACAGTACGTTTTAAAAATGTGTGGGGTTTCCGAGAAAGGGAGAGTTAGTTAAACTTGCGTCAGGATGTACGAGGGGTTAGAACTGTATGTGGGTAGTGGTAGACACACACTAACTCAGGCACCTTTACAAATGAAACAAGGTTTTTTCGGGTGATGCTCCTTCTCTCTGACGAAGACCAATAGAGTCCACGGATGCTAATTTGTAGCTGTTGGGACCTCGTTGAGTCGTTGGGGCCCCGGGGCGGTGTCATGGGTAGTCCAGCGGACGGACGAAGGACGACGGCGAAGAACAGGCAGGAACGAGGGAACTTCGTTAGGAATGATGGCTCGCAAAGTCACTTTGGACGGTAAAAAAGACAGAAATCCGCCATTTGTCCTTGAAATCCGAGTTATTTAAGGAATTTCATCCCTAAATTTTCTTCTCCGATTGGTTCTGATTCCCTCTCGTTGTTTCCCGATTGGTCTCCTCCCTTGTTTCCAGGTGGAAATAAGATCGGATCGGGTGACGAGAAAGGTCGATCTTAGATGTTCAATCCTACACCATCCTTCTGACCCGGACATGTTGACGGTACTTCAAAACCTGCGTTTGTATTTTTGATCGTTATGTTCTCTATTCTGACATTTTGGGAATGTTAACTGTCGAACGTGACGTTTTCTTTTCATCAAACCTCTCCGTTTCCCGACTCACTTGTCAGTTTAACTTCGATCCTTTGTATATGAGCGTCAGTATCAACGTTCGAACTTTCTGGCTTGACACTGATCTATTTCTTAACACGTGTCAGAGTCGCACTTGGGACTCACATTGTTTACTTTCGCGTCGTGTTCATTTATTTTAATTTCTTTCCTTCTATTGTTCATAAGTTCGCGTCGCGTTTTCATACAAAATAAATTATTTCTAGCTTCTCTTTTTTTTTCTTTCTTTCAAAACAAATAATAATAATTTTAACGCGAATTTTAGCGAGGATTCGGACCTGTCCAGAGCCTCACAAATGAACCCTTCGTGGTTTAATCGAGGAAATACGATAAATTATGATAATGTTTAAATGAAGAAAATTTTACTTCCTGAAAGTAAAATTGTAAAAAAAAAAAAAAAATAATAATTTATTTCCTCAGATTATTTTTATTATATAGCTTGCTTATTTTTAAGTAATTTTTATGAGTAATTTTTCTTTCTATTTCTTAAATAGTATTTCTGGAAATATTTCTTTACATTTAAATTATAGCAGGAATATATATAATAAATATGCTGTATGGTATGTTCGTATATCGTATTGCATATAAATGTAGTTAATTTATAATGATTTAAAATAATTTTCTACAGTAAGTTAAAATATACTGGGATGCGGATATTTATATTTCAATTTTGTTTTATTAATAGGCCTACAAACTATTTAATCTCCTTTTTATAGTGTGCTTGATTAGTTTATACATGTTTGAAGAAATTTGATATTCAGTTCATTAAAAATATTTAATACAAATTTTAATATTATCTTAAATAATGTCAAATATTTTAAATGATTTATTAAAGGTTTGTTTCATGGGTTGGGGAACGTTTTAAATACTCCGGTAGATTTATTGTTCAAGCTGAACTGTCCAGTTCTTTTCCTCCGCGATCCTGCCTTCGTTCTCTCTCATAAGGAGATGCTGCAAAAAGGTCAGGACATCTGCACCGAACATAAATTTTCCCTCCTGAAGCGAACTGTCACATCATCGTCGTTCTCCCACATCTGGCGATATTCTATTGGCCGATATGGTGGGTCTTTTGGAAAATCGTTTTAATTTCTTCGCAGAATACAATGTCAAATTTCTCCAAACGCGAAAAATATTCACGTTTGGAGAAATTTGTTTACTTAATAATTAATTACATTAAAAGAATTTTTGTGTAAATACACGATTGATATGTTTACATGTTTAATAGCATTTTCGGCCTGGTTTAACGGACTTATTGGCATTAAAATGCTTATTATGTAAGCATAACGTACTAATAGGCATTATTGAATGAAATTCACAAATATTTTAGATATTTTAGTTGTTTATATGTTAATAATAATTTTTTTCGTTTATGAAACTCTATTTTTAAACTGAATACTTTATATTTTAATACATAATAGTCGGACTATATAATATTGTTATGTAGAATTACAGTGCGTAATTTATTAAATGTTTGTGTTATTTATACATTTATCTATACAAAATACAAAGACATTTCTTCTTCTTCTTCTTGAGGAGGTTGGACGCTTGCTACATGGCTTTTGCGTCCCGTGGATGTTCCAAGATATTTATAATAGTTCCCACCAGTGGCCAAGTGGATAAAACCACTAAATAGTGAATATTATTTCGATTATATTGTTTTTAATTGATGTAAAGAAAATTTGCTGTGTTTGAATTAATAATAATTATAAAGCTATAATAATAAAAGAGTACTCTAACACTAAGTCAACTACGGTAGATGATTAGTTTAACATGCTTAATATAAAAGAATATCCATTTAATAGTATCTGAACTTTTCCTGTTACTTTATATAGAGTTCAACTCTGCAACAAATATAAAATATCACAGAATTAGGTTATGAGCGCACTTATTGATTACATAATTAATTTTACATATATAGACTTGTACTTGAAAAATATTTCGTATGTCCTAATTAATTTAATATCTTATAATTCTAAATTTCTCTCAACAATTTGATAAAAATAATAAACTGTTTGAGCAAAAATACCTGAAAATTTAATATTCTGAATTAGACAATTAACTGATTCCAATTACCTAATAAATTTTAAAATATTCTTTGGTACTAATAGAACGATATGATTTATTCTGTTTATGATTGAATTAAATCATAACTTAATTTAATGTTTAT
Source organism: Centruroides vittatus (assembly GCF_030686945.1). Classification (NCBI taxonomy): domain Eukaryota; kingdom Metazoa; phylum Arthropoda; class Arachnida; order Scorpiones; family Buthidae; genus Centruroides; species Centruroides vittatus. Next base: position 2,936,357 of record NW_027120741.1, read on the forward strand.
AATTATAATTAATATAACTATATAATTATACGACATTTTACGACATAGTTCAACTCATAAGAGCTGAACTATATCGTAAAATTAATGGTTAGATTCGGTATTTGCAAACTATTGCTTTTATATCTTCAGTGCTAAAAAGAAAAGTTGTTATAATTTAGATCTAATAATTTCCTTTTAAATGATGCACGGAGCTGCATGTTCTTCATTTTTTGTGTAAATATTCTATGTCCTTTGTTTACAATTATTTTGTAAATCGTATTGTAAGAAATTAAAATAAACGAGCAATTATTTATTGTGACATCGTTACAATGCTGGGCTGCAATTTTTAATCATATTTTTAATTTATTTAATTTAAAATATATGTTCTCCACCTCAAATCAGTAGTGGCTTAACCCTGTACATTATACTTTTTCTTTAACAATAGAGTGGTGTCGGTCATCTATCTAATACCTTTCAGGGAAAACTTTGAATTGTGATTTCTGGTTTGCATTGGAAGTTCGTATATAGTTAATCGGGGCCTTCTGCCCGTAAGATTTTCATATCTGGTCTCGTCTTTTATGTATCTAATTCCATTCTCGAGATTAAAGAATGACGGACGGACGGACGGACGGACGTGGAAATTTATATGTTTACAATTTTTTTTCAAATTGCAGGCCAATGAAATAAATAACTTCAAATTAAATAATCAGAGAAAATTTCATAATCGATTGTGGTAATATCCATCTTCAAAAGATGTTTGTTTATAACGAAAGTAAAAGTAAAATAAAATACAAAAAGCCAGCAACCAGTTGCGTAATTTTCTTGGCAAAAAGTTTAAAATTGTACGCGGTGCCATCTGTTATGAGGTTTTATTTTAAAAACTTTCTATATTATTAATTATTATAAAATAATAATAATTATATTATTAAATATGAAAAATAGCTTAATTTTGAGGATAGAAATTAGTTTTATTTTTAAAAAATACTTTAACCATCAAAATTTAGGCTAATTAGGCTAATAGCTCCAATGCCCCTAATATACAAGCCTTCTGTAAAATTTCAGAAAATTTCGACAAAAGGCACAGGAATTATTAAGCTTAAAAGTATCATTACTACACACTAATATTCATCCATATAGAAAAAAACCCCAACTTTTTTGCATTTCTTGACGTTTGAAAATCTGAGTCCAATTCTTGGGGAAAGGAATCACTTTTTGAACGATCGCCAAATTTCCTCTGTTAGCCTATATATAACAACTGGAAAAATAAAAATTAAAAATGTATGCTGAAGGAAAAAACGTAAAAATCCGCGTAGTCTGCTGAGTTTACGACTATAACAGTATATAAATATAGAATTTTATATGACAGAATGAAAAAACCTAGATCTAAAAGCTAGTTATATATATAATCTTAAATCTTTTTTTTTTTCAGTTTTCTTCTGTTTTCCCCTGAGACTACTTGATATTTTATAATTTGAAATGTAACCAAACTGTTTACGTAATATTAATAAACAAGATTTTCGTGTAGATAAATATAATTATATTGATCATATTTATCTATACGAAAATTATTATTTTTTATTTAATTATTCAGACATTTGTTCATTCATTCAAGCGAATTAGTCGAAAAACTTTTCTAATCCTGTGCTTATCTGTTTCATCTACAATGTTATTTCCTTTACATCCAGAACTGTCGGATCCGGTTTTGACGGCCCAAAATGCCAGAGGCACCAGCCAGTCGAGCTGCGAAAGGTCAAAACTATTCACACATTCTTCTGGCGCCAGAGACCGACACTTCGTGTAATCAATAAGAAAACTTACAGTAAGAGTATGTTCCATTACGGCCGGCTTAACAATATTACAAGAAAAATAACAGTTTGTTGAGTTTTTGCTATAAATTCAAATATACTGAAGAATATAAAGCGGTAGTATATTATTATAAGGGCCAGATTTATATGCGTTTATAGTCACAATGTATGCTCATATGCAGTGTATGCACGTAAAAATGCTAGATATATGCATTATGCATGGTAAAAGAGATCGAAATCTGACTTCAATTTGCAAATTGAAATGCATAAGTACAGTACTTCTGTCTGAGAATCTTTCTAACCATTATTACGTCATACTTTTTAGATGGAAAGGAATAAACCTGTGATAATAAACGACACAAATGTCTTAAAAATTTTGACGTCACAAAATACGTATTAGAATAATGTTTCATGTAGGAGTGTGCAATTAAGTCAATTACGAATAAAATTTTATTACTTTTCAGGCTATCTAATCAATCATTACATAATCAGTGAATTATATGACTCTGGTCCAAACTCCAGAACACACTTTCTTAATAATTCAGCATCAGTTTCCGTTGTTTACCGATACTGTTGGTTGAAGCGAACTTGATATAATGAATTAATTTCTTAATGTGAATTCGTCCTGGCAATTTTTTAATGTATTAATTTAATTGATATAATGAAATTTATTCTGCACATGCTCTATAAACCGAAGTTTGACTACTTTACTCACAAAAGATTATCTTCCTTATATTTAATTAACAGTAAATCTTTCAAAAACTTGTGCAAATATAAACTTAATATTATTAAATTAATGAATATAACATCTACAATAATTTTAATCCAATTATTTCAGAGGTTTTTGAGAATTTGAAGAATGAGAGATTTCTGTGGGGACGTAAAACGTGTTCGTTTGTGAGACTTTAAAAGAATGTCAGTTACACGGTTTAAATTTAAAACATTTGAATTTTGCGTGCCTATCTGTAATTGGATGGCGAAATGATATTTCTCACTGAACTGTAGACCTTCATCGCAAAAAAGATTCACTACACTAATAGCAGAAACAGACTATAGGTCATTTGAAAAAGTAGCACTTGCAGTCATGTAAACAAGGTCAAAAATTTTTAAATTATTTATTTAGTCTCGAAAATGGACAAATCTGCAAAATATGCATCAAAAAGCATAATTTTGAAAATTATCGGAAAACTTTAATTTGATGCACTTGGTCACCTGTGTTTTTATCGAAGTTTTAACATCTTAAAGAAAAAAAAATGTATGAGCATACAAATCCAGCTCTTAATTGTTAAGAAACGGTTAATAATCGCAAATTATGTTTGTATGCCGTTTGCAAAAGCAAAACGATTGTCTACCATAACTAAAGTTACTATATATACTTTGGCCATAACTTAGTTACCATCCATGTTTAGTATTTATTATTTGATTGTCTTTGTAATGTTATTAGAATTTTTTTTATATATCCGTAAAAAATACACCATAGGAATGAAATAGCCATAGTGGAAGTAAGATTGTAGTCTATTCGTATTTCGTCCTTACAAGTTACGTTTCTACCTTTTGTACCATTTTTAAATGTGGTGGAATTGGAGCTTCATCCTGATTGGTCGATTTCGATTCCGGTTCTGGAGCTGACAGAAAAGTCAAGTCTGAAAACCGGCATAACTATGACCAACAACTCTTATCTAGTCTTATGCTTCTATATTCAAGTATATACTGTATTCTATAAATAACATAAGAAAAATTTCAAATCAATACTTTCTAATTTTGAAATCTTTTTATGATATTGCTGCTACTGTTATTATTATTTTTTATTTATATACTTTGTTTTCACTATTTTACACTAAGAATTGTCAGGTTCAAAATTTTGCCATTTTGGAAACTAGATTCTCAATAGAGAAATAAAAAACAACTGAACTACACATGATACTTTACGAGAATCCATATAGAATTTGAACTGGCATTTCTCACAACGGTAAGCTGGTGACTACAGCTTAGTTTACTCTGTGATAAAAGCACATCCTATAAAGCTTTATCGTTCAGCAAGTCCTTACTTATATCTTGATCAGGGGTTCTCAAACTTTTTCGATCCACCGCCCCCTTTGTTCCATAAAGTTATACCCAACGCCCCCTAACCTATCAGTGACCCCAACTTTTGCCTTTGGTCACCGTTCAGTACCCTGCCTCCAGCGCCCCCTAGATTTACTCACCGCCTACAGGGGGGCGGTAATGCCCACTTTGAGAACCCTTGATCTAGATGATCGGGCAAGAAATCATCGTTCCGTTCCCATTACTGGCTCCATGGTAACTTGCACCAGAGACGAAATCGATTTTTGTCTCTCCTGCTTCCGGAATGGTTGCCAATAGAGCTTCTAGCACTAACACTGTTGTATGGATTGTTTATGGATTCGATTCGAGTTCCCCAGAGCAGTTTATCCGTTTGTATGACCAATTCCAGGATTTATCATCGGCGATCCGTCCTAGATATATCAGACCTATCCTTTATTTTCATTATAGGCCTGGCGAAACCCATGATAGGTCTGAAAAGTATCCACAGAAAAAATAAAAAATATACTTATATGTGTATACCAAAATCAAACCAAAACCAAAACTCAAAATTTTTTTATTTCCACAGATGTTTGACTTCAGCAAGTTTTTCAATTGACATTTAACAATTTTATACTGTAATTTAAACTTTTTTTTTTTTTTTAACTCTTTCCGCCCTGTGGGCACTAAGAGGGCCTCTTTTAGTAGGCCCATTATGGGTTCGGCCAGGCCCACAATGGTGCGACCGGGTGGTGAGGGACGGGGCCCGACATATCCGAACGGACCACCCCCCGAAAAATTCCTGGGGATTATTCGACCCGTTCAGATTCGATCCCGGGTCCCCAGAGCGATAGGCTGCCACTTTTACCGCTCGGCCATCCGGCCTCTGTAATTTAGACTACGAGTTATTGAAGTAAAATAATAAAATAACTCGAATGTACAATACTTTTAAATTGTATTATTTCTGTAACTTGACATTGTATGAAAGTTTTAACAGTTTTTAAATACTTAAAAAAATACCATTTTTTGAAATCACGCTTTTGGTTTACAACTGTTACATGAATTTGATATACTTATAGAAATGAATTATTTTTAATTTTATTACGACACCATAGGAATGGAATATTCATCGTGGAAGTAACATTGTAGTCTATTTGTATTTCGTCATTACAAGTTACGTTTCTACATTTTGCGCCATTTTTAAATGTGATTGAATCGGAACTTTATCCCGATTGGTCGATTTCGATTTCGGTCCTGCAGCTGACAGAAAAGTCAAGTGTGAAAACCGGTCTGCTGACTCAGAGTAACTGCTCTAATTATATCAATTCGTGGGGAATCAAGCAAACATTTTAGAACATGACTTTTTAAGAACATACAATTACAAGTTATAAAATCATTTGTAAATCGTTATTAATGTCTTTGATTACGGGTTTCTATTAATTTTTTTAACGATAAAAAGAATAAACTCTTAAAAATATAAGGGAAATAATAAATAAATAATTCTACGTTCTACTGTGAATCATTTCTTTGAATCTTATGCTTATACTGGTATGTTACGCAAGTTATAACAGACGTTTTTATAACGTAAAATAAGTTACGTCGTGCGCAAACTCTATATTAAATCCAAATTAATATCCTGATTCCGATATTAAGAAATATTGTGTAATTAAATTTAAAAAATGTTCTTATTTTAAATAATTATATAGGCTATATTATATGTATAGGAACACTTGTTAATATAAAATTATTCAAATTAATGATTGTTTATAATCGTAAAATAGACTTAAACGATTTATTATTATTATTTTTAATTTAGTGACTCGGATTATCTTTTTTATTCTATTGTATTAAGAAATTTTCAATGCCTATAAATCTCTACGCGTGAAAAAATAGAATAAGATTATTAAATTTAACACATTTGTCAAGTTAAAATTGCAAATTTGTCTGCGATTACCAAAACAAATCATTTTTAATGTTAATGTTCTTATGTATCATGATACATTATATAGACCTACATTTATTTCAATTCTGTTACTAGTCTTCTAACAGAATTATGAGCAAATAAAACCTACTTTTTATTTTATATAAACTGTAATCATTAGCTGAATACAATATAAATACAGTAGGCCCTTATAACACGAGTTCATATAACACGGATTCGTATAACACGGCGAAAAAATTGCGATCGTGTTCGTATAACACGGTAAAACGTCATCGCCGGCTCGTGTCGCGACAGGATTGTTCGAATCTGGACCAATAGCGGATATTGTACAAACCGTTGAGTTTAAACGAGTACTGGACCTACTAAAAAACATTTATTATTCAACGGCCATAAAAATTATATTTTTACTAGCTGACCCGGCCACGCGTTGTTGTGGCTCAAAATGTATCTATTATAAATGTATCACACTTCCCCCGTGGGGAGAATTTCAAAAAATTCCTTCTTAGTGTACATTCTCTTGACGTACCCTATTAAAACGCAATCAAAAACGCATCTAAAATAGTATAATAAAAGCCGAGTTCTTCACAGTAAGTCTTAATCCCGTCATTTTTCCCGCTGGGGAATATCGAAAAATCTCTTTTTAGTGTATATTCTGTTGACGTAACCTATTAAAACGCAATTAAAAACGCAAAAAACCGCATGTAAAATAGTATAATAGAAGCCGAGTTCTTCACGGCAAGCCTTAATCCCGTCCATCTCCCCCCACTGGGGGGGATTTCGACATGTATATTATATAAAAACACGTGCGTATTCGAATGCAACGTTGTGTCAAAATTTCAAAGGAATCGGTAGGAACAAACGAACGTTATATTTTATTTATATAGATAGATAGAAAATGATCTGCTTCAGTCCATTCTCACAGAAAAGCAGAATGCCTCACAGAAAAGCAAACTTAGGTCGTCGGAAGTTAGCGCCATCTGTTGGACATAAAAGCCTTAATCCATATATAAATATATTTTTGAAAGGGGGAAATGGTGTAGGGGTATGAAAAATAGATAGTAGCCGATTCTCAGACCTACTGAATATGCATATAAAATTTGGTAAAAATCGGTAAAGCCGTTTCGGAGGAGTACGGTAACTAACATTGTGACACGAGAATTTTATATATAAGATTAATGATGTCTTCAAAGTTAAGTTATTTTTCTGCGAAAAATTCGCCGATCAGGAAACACGCATCCGCCGTTCGATGAGCCGCTTCGCGACGAAAAAAAGCTTAAGCAATGGCGTCGTCGAACGGTGCACACTCGGTAAGTAATCCTACAATTTTTTGCTTATAGCATAGTTTATATGGATTATTCTCAAAAAATTATACGTGATTTGGAAATGTTAAGTCAAATTAGTTTAGAATTGATTAATTTTATGGAAGAAAACCTTTCAAACAGCCGTAACCCCTAAACTGCACACGTGCCGGGCTGTGATTGGCTCATGTATTTAAGTGACTCGTACAACACGGATTCATATAACACGGAACGTATCTACCGTGTTATAGGGGTCTACTGTATTACAAATAAAAAGTGTGAAGAAAAAAGTATTAAATTTTAATTAAAACGTGCAAATTTTTATGAACATATATTTTATAAGTGTATATTCGCCATACTTTTCCTCTGTTATACAGTATATAACAGAAGAAAAATATGGCGATCTGTCGAAAAAAAGAACCCAAAGATTTTTGCATTTTTGAACTTAGGGCACCTTTAAAACGTCGAGAAATGCAAAAAAATTCGGAAATAATTTCTGTATGTATGTATGGATGTTTGTGTGTGTGTGGAGGGGCGCGATTTTGTTCATCCTGTTTGATAATAACTCCTGTGCTTTTTGTCGAAAATTTCTGAAATTTTGCAGGGGGTTTGTTTATTAGGGGGATTGATGCTATTATATTTTGGTTAAAGGTCGAGGGAGTGAGGAGATAAAGGAGGTCGTGTGTATCTCCAGTAGGGTGGGACTAATGACGATTTTACTCGTTATTAGTATTTACAATTTTTTTAATAAAATCCATCTCTGATCTCAAAATTAAGCTTTTTGCGATTTTATAATACATAGTTAAAAATATAAAAAGTTTTTAAAATAAAATATGATAACAGATGGCGCCACTAAAATTTTAAACGTTTCCAGGACAGTTCTGCAACTCATTGCTGATTTATTTAATTCTGGACTGCGAAAACATAAAAATTAAGTAATAAATTAAGTAATAAAAATGACATTCTTAAATGAATATCTTAATTATAAATTATAAAGCTGTTTGTTATAAAGAAAGAAAAAGCCTATAATGTATGTGTATTAAATAACTACATCTGTATAAGTTTATTAAATAGGATTATAATAGTGTAATATATTACCAAATCAAAATAAATGAAATAATGGGAAAAATATAATAAACTAAGATTAAATTTAATGTTTTGATATTAACAAAATTACTACTTTGAAGATGATATCTTATTGAGCGCTTGTAAAAACCATAAAGATAAGGTGTGCACTTTATTAAAATTTTAACATTCTTATTAATTTATTTATATATAATTTTTATTGTAATTTTTAGAGTACTAAATTATAAAAATTGATACTATTATTTTTATTTTTTTATTTTTTAATTCAAGAAATAAAAACAGATCTAAAAGGTTAGAAAATACTTTAAAAATATTTCGAAATCTCATTAAATTAATTGAAATTATTCTGTGTGTGAAAAATGAAGAGACTAATCTAAGAAAACTTAGATTTTAAAATGTACAGACCATACCATACTGTCACTATGTCTCTTTTTGTTTTAATGACTGTATATTTCAATTTTAATAATTGAATTTCATTCTTGCACAGTAGACAAATTCCGGCGTCATTACTTTTCTTAAAATGGCCACATAAATATTTTATATCCGTTCCATTAAAGCCATTTAAAATTCATCTATTCTGTTTACGGCCATAGAATATTTGTTTTTCATTTTTTAAATTTATATTAAACTGAAAAAAAATATATTTGATCTGTTCTTGATTATTTATTGTAAATTAAACTCGATCTAACTTTTAGATGCGAAATTAACCAATAAACTTAAGTATTAATTCTAAAATAAATTACTTAGAAATTTATTACGGTATGCTTTTAAAGAGAATTTTAAGATCTATTTTAATTTAATAAAACGAAAATATTTTGAAAAAACATATAAAATTTAGTTCCTGATTTGAAATTTATCTAAAAGGAAAGGAAGTAAAGAACCAAGATAAAATGTGTTACTGAGATAAAATAAAATTTAAAGATATTTTTATCACTTCAAAGAACTTTTAAAAAGATACTAGTTTAAATTATTTTTTTTTTAAATGATACAGTATGATAAAAGAACTTTACATGAATTTAAAAAATATCTAGCGAGTAATTAAGTAAATTTATTAAAGTTTATATAATTATTAAATTATTATCATCGCTATTTCTGTATAACAGAAATTACTAACACTACTTCGAAAGTGCATTATATATATAACATAATAACATATGCTAAATTTAGAAAAATTCGCAGAAAAATGAAAGTAAACATGTTCTATCTTTATCCAAAAGTTTGCTAACGATACTAAATACGATTGGTCAGTGTTGATTTCACGTGTTTAGTGGCCATAGTCAACAAATGAATATGGGTCTTTTCTTCGAAACATTTTAATAATTTATAATTTATTAAAAATTAATTCTTAAATCTGATACGGCTCTTTAAAACTATGCCTTGTTTGAAATAGTGTAAAAATGGGAGTATCGTTAGTATCATATATTAAATAGGCAATATACTTTAGGCTACAATAATTGTAAACTCGATGTGCATAATGTTGTATTTATGTAAACGGTAATTAATTAATAATTTATTTTTCATGTTTTAACGTTAATTTTATTACCAGTAATTATTTTAATTTTATTACATAACTTTTACGTAATAATATTTTGTTATTTAGTATAAAATATTTAAAATATTAATTTATTTATCGCTAATTAATCTTTCAGGAAAAATTATTATTTAAACGTCGAAGCGAACTTATATTTTATACATAAATTTATATTAATGAGAAAGATAAAGAAAAATTAATAGAAAAATAAAGGAATTATGATAGTTTATGATTTCAGAATAACTGATTGGATTTTTAAAAATTTAATAAAATTTTCATACATTTGAAATGTAATATTTAAAATATTAAAATTTTAAAGACTTATTTTATACTCGTATAGTTAATACTTTAAATCAAATAGCGTTTAATTATTTCGATTACCTACATTGTAAAGAAAGATTCTAAAACATCCAGTACGAAATATATTTATATAAATTACATTGTAAAAATACAAAGTATTAAAGACCTATACGAATAAATTATTGTTGTTGTCTTCTTTGTCGTCCTTTTTCATCATCACAGGAACAAAAAGAATAATTTATTCGTATAGATTTTTAATATTTGGTACTTTTACAATGTATTTTATATAAATTGTAAATCCAGTTGCTATTAAATATACTATAAGGCTACATCAAATTATTTTGAATCAAATAAATTATGATATAAAAGATTTTGAAATATGAAGAAATTATGTTTAAAAATATTTATGTTTAATTGAAGAAACAGAAATATTTCATTTTTCTCAGAACATTATTGAAACTTTTCTTTTTAGGAAGTTCTGTATAATAAACAAAGAATTAAAAATTTTACTATAAATATTCGTTATGAGTGAAATTGTGATCGATCCTAGCTTTAATATATGATTTCATTGCTTTGATAGGTCAACTAATTGACTAGCCGGACGGCTGAGGTAATTAACGTCTCAGTTCTGGGAGACCCGGGATCGAATCCGGGAACTTTTTGGGATGATCCGTCACGAATATGTAGAGTCTCGACTCTCAACACCCGGTCACTCCGTTTCGGGCTTGGCCGAACCTATGATGGACTTAATAAAAAGTTCTCTTAGTGCTCACAAGGCAGAAAGTATCGAGGAGAAAATTAATTAATCAATAATATCGCATACATGCTTACTGATTTAATAAGATAAGGAGCACAGAGACACTAGAAGCGGGCTAATTTCATACCATCTGTCAAGATACTTAGATTTTTATTTAAGAACATTTTATGATTATGGTAACAATTTTAGACGACCAATAACGTATCAAAGAAACCCATGAAAGGCGCCTAAAGATTACTATAGCATGTGAAGATCAATCGTATTATCACGGATATTAATGTCTAATTGTGAGATTTCATCATAATCATCTACAGCAGGTATTCCTAACTTTTTTCATGTATAGACTCCCTTTAAGAAATTTTTTCCCGAAATATGGAATATAAAATATATGGATAGTTTTGAAAATGATAGTAAAAAAATCTCGAAGAACTTTTAAATGATTGTTTTCACTAGATAATTAAACAGTATTACAATATTATATACGCATGTACATGTACAGTACTGTACAGTACAATATGTATCTATCAATAATTTGTTCGTCGACCCTGTTGAGTAGCCCTTTTCTACAGGCTACAGTAAAAAAAAACCTTTAAAATTCGACATTGTACGAGTATTATATTACGCAATGTTAAACAGATTTTTAAACAAAGTTTGAAGTATAATCTCTTCAAACTACATTACATTTTTATCTGATGACATCTGACATCTAAATGTGAGGCACGTGATCTTAATTAATCGCAGTCGAATATTGAAACGAAATGAAAATTTTTAAAATTTGGATGTTTTAATCGAAAGTGTCCTGATTGAACGGCGCGAGAGGAAGAGGTGTCACGTCTGGAATCCTACGGTCTCATGATAGTGATTTATCAAAATGAGATTTATTACATAAATTTAACTGTAATACTTCTTGAATTTGAAATTATGTAGACTATACATACACAATAAATTTCAATATATTCGATTAAATATAATTTATTTATTTTTTCAAAATAACTTTATAACTTTAATTTTGGACACTAACTTTTTACTTGGGCACGAAATTAATAACATATACTGAAAGAAAGACACATGGGATACGAATACGAAACATTTATTGCGTAAAGATTTACATTTTGATATAGAAATATTTTATCTTGAATTTATAAAAGTTTAAATTAATCTTTTAAATGAGGCGTATCTCTTTCATTCCAAACAGCACCTTATCCATCCACCTTTTAAAATTTTTCTGCTATCTTTTTATCTGTTTCCTAATGTAAAGAAGTTTCACAATGAAAATTTTTATCGTTCAAAAGCAGGTTTAAAGCATAAAAATTTAATGTAGAAAATTGAATGGCATTTAAAACTGCTTGTTATTCACACTTTCATTATTTTATTTCAAAATTCGTCTTATCAACTGTAACCAATAGGAAATAGTGATAACGGTCACGTGATATAGAAAGTAATCCATTATAAAATTTCTGTTTTACGTAAGAGATGCGGCTTTTGTGTAGTTGAAATAGCATTTCGGCTAATTATTTTATAATTTTGATATTTATTACTATTTATTTATTACTATTAGTAGGTTATTGTGTCTTCCAAATAAACATTGTTTATCTGCATTTTCAAGTTAATTGTCTCTTATTATTAGCGAGGTTGAGGCCGAAGTTTTAAACGCGAAAACGTGTACGTCGCGTTTGAAATTGTAAAAACACGATTTTGTCGTGTGTTTTTACAATGTTTTTAATCCAGAAATTATTTACTTATTCAATTTTTTTGCAAATAATGTGAAGTGCCAATAGAATTTTGAAAGTTGTGTTTGTAATAGTTTATCATAATACTATAGAAGTAGATTTGTTCTTTCAAGGCATCTTCCACCATCAACAGCATAATTCGTTTGTAAATTTCTAGAAATAATTTTTCAAGTTTCTTTCGGAGGGTCATCTCTATACGGATTTATAGCCACCACTTCCCTCAACAAAAGTATAGTAGTAATCACAACGCAATTAAAGTCAAAATAATTATTTAGCGTTATCCTATACATATTTTTAAATAGTTTAATTTGTGTTTTTTACCTTCGCTGGTCACTGTAGTCATTCTTGAATGCATCACCATTTTACAACAAATCTCGCGATACATTGCGCGACGTAAACATATATTGCAGTATGTTTTACCTGGAGTTCAGACGTCAGACGAGTACTTCTGCTTGCCATACAAGTTTGAAGTTCTGACTTGGGCCGCAACCTTTCAACTATATTCAAAAATAATATTTATTACAAGAATCTAATTGAACACTGACCAACAGACTAGCCAAATAGAGTTTTCCGGGTTTTCTTCATCTAAATAGGAGCCAATTTCCCACAGAAAGAAAGTCTTTCCAGGAAGTGTCACCTCTGGCAGATCGCTTTCGCGTTGCGTTGCCGTTATCCCATAAAACCAAATCAAAACAAGCCATTACCTGCGTGTTTTCGCACATCATCCTAAGAAAACATTGAATCATTTTGTAGCTTCAATATATTTATATATATTTTATATTTTAATGTAAATACTGTCGGCCAAATTTTTAATTTTAACATTGAATCAACTGAAAAGGAAAACACACGATCATCAACAAACATTCTGTGATTTTCATCCATTCGACTACCGGTAGGCGTCTTAAATTACATTAACATGTAATCTAAATAAATAAAAATGTAAATGTTCGTTTGTTCAAAATCTTAAATCTCCGAAAGTTCTTCATCGATTGCTTTGAAATTTTGAAACAACGTTGCATTGGAATACGCGCGTGTTTTTATATTAAATAGATGTCGAAATCCCCCCCCGCGGGAGAGTGGGACAAAATTAAGGCTTACCGTGAAGAACTGGGCCATTTTAGATGCGGTTTTTTGCGATTTTGATTGCGTTTTAATAGGGTACGTCAAGAGAATGTACACTAAGAAGGGATTTTTCGAACCCCCCGCGTGTTAGAGGGACAAGGCTGACTGTGAAGAACTCCGCTTCTATTATACTATTTTAGATGCGGTTTTTTGCGTTTTTGATTGCGTTTTAATAGGGTACGTCAAGAGAATGTATACTAAGAAGGGGTTTTTCGAATTCCCCCCGAGGGGAGTGTTATACATTTATAATAGATACATTTTGAGCTACAGCAACGCGTGGCTGGGTTCAGCTAGTCTTGTTAATAAAAATATATAAAACAAATCATTTTCTTTGAATTATCAATTCAATGTTTAATCGTCTGAAATCAATTATAATTTTTATGAGTTAATTTGTTTTAATCTTAATATTAAATTAAAAATGTGTAGAAATAGTTTTCATGTACGGTATTTTATTAAAAACATCTAGTGTTTATATATAGGCCTATAGTTTAAGCTAGAGAAATTATAAAAGTGCATTTTTTAAAAATTTAATTACCAAATTAACATAAGCTTGAAAAGAAACTTTAAAAACTTTTCTCTATTGAAATTTTGTAAACACAATTCTTCTAAAAAGATAGTATTTTATGTTTGTTGATGTCGAAAGTTTAAAATTTGTAGTTATTATTATATATTAAATGTTCAGGATGTTTTTGAAGGATATGCTGTAAGTTGCATAAGAGTTAATAGCAGAAACATAAATAATAATTAATTTAGTTGAAAATTTTTCGTCACATTTATTTTATTGGGAGAAACTTATTCAATGTCACAATTATAATAAACGCTTATGATTCTTAACACGTCAAATCTCCAACCTTCTTTAATTTATGTTTGAATATTGTTGTTGAAGTTAATAAATTTTTGTTTGAAAATGACACAGTTTTTTCTTAATGTATCAGATCTTGTGTAAAAATTAGCAATTTTTATTGTACGCAATTTTTTCTAAAACGTAAACTGGATTTAAAAGATATTGATTAACTATTTCCTACTTAGAATTTTGTATTTTAACTGATATTTACTTTACAGAAGACAAATTATTTTATTTTAAACAGATACTATAGCTGTAATAAACATATCAAGTAAGTAAAAGGAGATAAATTTGAGAGATGGAATCAAGTTTTGCAAGATAATTATTTTTATTTTGTCTAATTTGTAGTATTTATTAAGTTAGAAAAATTTATTTGCGTGATAAAATCGATTTAATTACTTTCGAAATGATTTATAAATGTGATAAAAGGCTTTGAACATTTAATTCAGTTTTGATTTATTAATTGTTGTCACGCAATAACTTAAAATGATATAAAGAAACAGGTTTGACATAAAATTATATTATTTTATTAAAATCAACCACATTATTTACAAAATAATCCAAAATCGAAAGCGAAATTTACAATTCAAATATTAAAATTAGTTGTACGCCAGCACGGAAAAAACATCGATTGGAGGAAAAGAAACGCAACAAGAACATATAATACAGATCACGTTGCGAGTTGTAGTCATGTGTTTCATTTATAAAATGAATAATTCTGCATACACCTCAAAATCATGCACTCAAAATAACTTATTATTGATTACAGATAAAATATTCGATTATATTTGTAATAAAATCATTTTTATTTTTAGAAATAAACAAAACAAAAACACGACATATTCCTTTAAAGAAAAATACAAATTAACTGGTTTATAAACGATATTTTACTTTTTAAATGCTAAAAATATGTTAAAAATCAACTTGTATTATTATTTTAGCTGATATAATTTTATTCAAAAGCGATTAATTTAATTGAATATTTTATAATTTAGCCCATACTTATTGTTAGATATAATAATTAACTACCGAATAACTAGAACATACCATTTCATGTATGTTAACAAAGGAGATATGACCGCATTTACGAGAAAATATAGCAAATAGTTTAACTCCTCAATTCAATTAATCTAATTTTGATCGTTTAAATATTTAAATTCAAGTAAAATGATTAAGTCTGCAGTCGTAACAGTTATATTATTATATGTGAATTTATCGAAATTCATCTATAAAATAGAAATTTGTATAGTTTTAAATGAATGAATGATATCATAGATCCAAAATGACCCAGAACACGTGCAACATATTAAACTACGCAACTGGAAAGGAACACACCCTGCATATTTTTAAAAACCGGTTTTGAATAAATGAGAATAACAATCAAAAACACATTTGCAGCTGAAAACAGAAAGCTTAATTTCATTAAAATGAGTACATTTATTAGACACTATAGCTAATTTTTATTGAACAAAAAACAAAAACTTTTCTGTAAATTATGTTATTATTTAACTTTAATTAATTTTAAATTCATCATTAATATCTTTAGCATGTTCGAAAGTTTTTCGAATATTTTAATATCATTAAATACGTTGAAAGGGAGTTTGCACAAATGTGTCATGAACGAAAATAACTGATCGTTCATTCTTTTCCATAATATTTATTTACAAATAAATTTATTATAATTTTTTACAGCAAATATTTGCCGTAAAAATTGTTGTTTTTACATCAATTACAAGTAAAATTTAAAAAATTACAAATAAATAAAAAGTTAACGAAGCAAATAAATTTGCAAATTTAAATTTAATAATATAAGACTGAAAATTTCTCGATGTATAACTTATTTTTTTACCTTAACAATTCCTTTCTGCAAGCAAATTAAGTCAATGACATCGTAAGTAGTTTTTTTTCATTTTTCTCTTACTTATAAGAGTTTTTTGCTTACGCGCCATTTTCTTTGGAAGAAATGACATCGGTTCGCCCGACCAAAATTTAATTTCCAATAATCTTTACATAATAACATAAATTTAAAAAAATAACCGGAAATTAATAAACAATTTCAACTTCAGACATTATTTTCAGAAGCGTTTTTTTACTGGATGAGAGTAGGTTCAATATCCGGAATGGCAGGGAGGAGCGCCGCTGAAGAAAGAGCTAAATTGGATATAAAGTATTTCGTTTCTAATTACTAGAAACGAAATTTAAGGTTCTACGCAGAGCCTTTGCCACAGTCATGGTGTCAAATTTAAATTTCGGTATTCTTACTACAGTAATGAGTTTATAAAAGATTGGTTTTGGATCCCTGTTAGTGATAGGATAACTTTCAACTGCTTAACGAAAAAAGATTTCACATTAGTGTATTCTATGTAAACAGAGAGCTAGATAAATAGAATATAGGTAATATATGTAATGCATTTGTAATTATTGATAATCGTAAAAAATTAATCCAAATTAAATATGCAATCAGTCGTAAATTTTTCAGTCGTAAAGAATGTTTTGCTGATAGCAATGATTACTAATGAAAAAAACCAAAAAGTCGTATAAACTGGCTGAAGTTCAAATTGGAAATTGTGGAACCACTAATGTTTTGCTATCATTTAAAATGTCTGAATATTTCTATCACCTGCCCGTATAATTTTAATTAATTGGAAATCTTTTTTCTGTTAGTAATTATGAAAGATTTTTGACTCTCCGTCTTGTGGGCATTAAGAGGGCACTATCAAGCTTATTGCAAGCTCAGTCAGATCCACAATGGGGTGCCTTGATGGTGAAGGACGAGGCCTGACATATCTGGAATTCCCGAAAAATTCCTAGTTTTCGACTCGTCCAAATACGTTTCCGGAGGGTGAGGCAGACTGGAGTACCGACATAAACTGATCTGTACGGTGCTGAACTTATCGTTAACTATTCGAACCATGTTCTAGCACCTGAAACATCAAAGTGCCAGGTGAGAGATGCCATATTCCCTGTGTTGTTTGCGCGATGTTGTGTAGCGTGGAATATTTTGGTTCAGTTTGCAATACTCAGCTTGTGTTTCGTGAAGATAAGCGTAGTAAATTTATTCTACTTCTATTCTAAATCTAAACTTCCGAAATCATTTAAATATAGTCAAAAATTTACGTTAATGCCATTAGATTTTACAGATATTAGATGTTTGAGAATTTAATAAAACAATATAACATAAGTATTAAAAGCAAAAGAAAATAGTTTTCATTACAAACACAGGTTGTAAAAGAAAACAAAAACGTCTAGGACAGAATGCTCGCCAACCGTTTTTGTTTTCCTTTACAGCACGTGTTTGTAATGGGGACTCTTTTGTTTCACCTTTTTAGATGCTTCGGAACAGGTCCATGCGCAGGATTTTTTTTTAAAAAGAGCGACTTAAAAAAACATACTATTTGTTCATAACATAGTTTATTAATTTTTACAATATACGCTAGTATATAGTAGAGTACCTAGACATCAGAGTAGCGACATATGAGTCATCGCCACCATGTTCTGTCAACTGTCATCACGTGGTCTATGGATCTATATTAAGAAATGACGATATTTTTTAGTTTAATAAAGCATTTTATTCGTAAAAATGCTTTATTAAACTAAAAAATATCGTCATTTCTTAATATAGATCCATAGACCACGTGATGACAGTTGACAGAACATGGTGGCGATGACTCATATGTCGCTACTCTGATATCTAGGTACTCTAGTACAGAGGTGGCCAACAAGTCGATCGCCAAGCCAATTTTGGTCGATCGCTAGCGATGTCTTGACTTAATGTATTATATTTTTAACCGAACGCAACTGTATGCATGCAGTTATGACTCGACTCATAAGCAGTGAGTGCACTTCGTACTGAAACAGTGTATAAACATAGTATGTATTTCACACTTTCCCTTCTCCACTTAGACTATGCCTATGACAAGTCGATCGCGACACATTTTTCGATAAAAAGTAGATCTTATGTACACAAAAGTTGGCCACCCCTGCTCTAGTATATAGGGTAACAAAACACAGTAGACTAAGGAGAAACTGAACTGGTACAAAATGAATGTGAGTTATGTAGTGTATCCAATATATTATTTTATTAATATTGACATTGTATTACTATATTTTTCTATTTGAATTGCCAAACGGGAGGAGTGTTTTTACTCCTTACACCTTTACACCTGTTTACCTATAGAGCCGAGTGGTATGGGAATAAGGTCTGATATATCTGGGACGGACTATTCAAAAATTATTAGGGTTTTTCGACTCGACCGGATTTATTCCTGGATTTCCAGAGCCGCAAGTTGACACCTTAACCCAGTAGTTCTTAACATGTGTAAGAACCACTGGAAACATATCTGGAATTCCAAATTCCAAGGCACGTTTGAGGAACACAGGTATTCCGCAACCTACCTCGAGTATTCCACGAAAAAACGATTTTAAAGTTTTTATTGCAAATTTATTCCAATGCTCTACACTGCAGCGCCGCTAGCTGTTTGAGCGCCCGTGTGCAATACCGATTATGCTGCCCCTGTTTAACTACGACTACCTACGCTGAGCTTGCCAGCAATACCAATTTGCTGCCCCCTGGACGTGCCGCCCGCGTGCAGTGCACACCTTGCACGCCCGCTTACGGCGAGCCTGGCCCTACAATATATGTAATATCATATTGGTAGACAATTGAATGGGTCGCTACTATTCTCAGGAAACATGGAATTGCTTATCAATTTTTGAATATATTGATGCTAATGCTCCGTGTAATAAAAAGTATATGAATGGTGTTCCACGGCCTCAGGAAGGCTGAGAACCTGCCTTAATCACTTGGCCATCCGGCCGTCCGAAATGGGAGTGATCAAACTTTCATAATTCCATGATGCACGGCATTGGTTCGGAACTAAAGAAAGATGAGAAGAAAAATGAATAAAAATGGGGTAAAGAATCCGTGCAGGCGGTTGTTGATGCTTCGTTTGTTTAAAAGTTATTCTCATTATTTAAATAAGCATTTACAACTTTGTTTCTTTTCATCTTTGACGAATTTTCCTTTGCCTCATATATGGAGCAAAATAACGGATTCGTATTCTTTACAAAAAACTCTACCAAATTTTGAGTTTTTTTTAAATATTTTAAAAAAATTCATACAACTATGTTATAGGGTTCCTAATTTTCTCAGGTTCTCGTTACCCTCTGGGTGTCCCTGGGTATGGTTGTGAAAGACATAGAAAAAGACCGTCTTAATGCCCAGAGGGCGGAAAGAATTTACATAGGCTATATAAATATCTATAAAATCTAAAAAATCTAATACTAAGACTTGTAAAGCAAAGAATCAAACTTATGGAGAACAAATATAGATTTAGTTTTTGATTTCTTAAAATAATCTTTTAAACATGACTAAGACAATTCATAGAAAATGAGTCAGGATACAGGATACACGTGTATCCTGTATCCTGACTCATTTTGCTACGTAATTTATTATTAACATTGATTTAATTATAAGTTATATCTTAATGATTTTCTAAAGATCATTTCGTAAACAGCTATGTTTTACATTGTATTAACTCCCTAATAAATTTTTTTGCAAACTTTCTAATACTCTTCTATTGCTTTTCTTTGATTAAACCTTTATCGGAAACGCCAGATAATTATACAGTTTCTTGGTACTACGTCATTAAAAAAATGTATTTTTTAAACCGTAGTTATAATTTGTGTATATTCGTCTAGATATGAATTAAAAATTCTAGACGTTAATATAGAACAATGATTTTTAACCGGAATACCGCAGCATTAGAGTACCTCAATGATACTTCAGGAGTGACGCCAAATATAATGATGAACAGTGCCATAATGCTTTTAGTGCGTATTATCAAAAGTTATTGAACATTCATATGTAATTAAAATAACAAATTATAATAATTATAGTAAAAATAATGTATACAATTTAATCTAATTGTACATAAATTTATAATGCATATTAAAGTACATAAATAAATAGGAATGTCGTAAGAAAAAATTACCGAGTTTTTGGGAATCACTATTAAAAATAGATTGAAAAAACACTGATATATTAAATGAATTGCAATGCAACATATCTTAAAATACGATTCAAATCAAATTTTATTAAACTTGGTGCGTAAAATATTACATAAAATGTTAAATAGATCATTAAGCTCAAAATAAATCTGTTCGTCTATTCAACAATAATGATATATTGTTCCCATAAAATATTAAAAATCAAATATCTTATCCTTAAGTAACTCTTCTCGCAGACATATAATTATTTGCATGAAAAATAGCAACAACATATAGTTACTGGAAACTAAATATAAACGTCTAAATTTAGGTAATGAGTACAGAAAATAATCTCAAGTTTTCTGCAAAGGTTATTGCTTGTACGCATTACCCAGATTCAATGTACTGTACTTTTATTCGGTTTTTGATAAGAAAAATTTATTTCTTATTTCTTTTAAAGGAAAAAATAATTAAGTATTTAACGAAAAAATCATTTTTTAAATAAAAACAATTATTTAAAAAGTATATCGAATATGCGCTTTAATAATTTTAATTTTTAAAATAAGAAGCTTATTCTGTTAATTTTGAGATGAAAAAAAGAAATCATATCAAATCATGTAACAAAGAAGTTCAACAACAGTTATCCTTATTTAGAACAGCAAGGAAGTGAGTTCGAAAATAAACGATTGATTACTAATACTGAAATCTGTAAAATGTTATACAGGGATTATTGAAAGGTGAATAAGGACCAATAATTCTAGTATTTATCCAGAAATACATTCAAGAGACAATCGAAAATTTCAATAATACTATAATATTGTGAATTTACGACATTAATGTTCTTATTATGTGAAATTTTTCATAAATAAGTAATATTTATTAAATAAATATATTCATACATTTTTAAAAACACTACAGAAATCAAAATAAACTAATTAATATTCATGTTAAAGAAATTCGCCATAAATTAAACTATTATGTTAAAGACGGTAAGCATAATAAAATTATGAACATAGAAACAAAAAGTTATTTTAACATCTTAAAATATTTTCATTTGCAACATTAAAAATATGAGACACAACGTAACAGTACACATTGAAGAATATATGCAATGATTTTTTTTTTAATGTAAAACTTTTACATAAAAATTTAAGAGTTTAATCAGAGAAAATAAGAATGAAAAAAATTTACAAGAAACTGAAGAGAAATCAAGAAAATCAACAATCTCTTGAATATTACTGTTCAACTCAGACCATAGACAATAAATACATGAAAATATTTTGTTTTTTACTTAAAGAAAAAAAGTTAACAAGTATTGTGCGCAAATATAACAGTTTTATTTACCTGGCAGCAATATGAGTTAGTGTTTTTTTCTAGTTTTCTGAATTCTTATCGAAAGCTGAAAACTACAGACTAAATTCACACTTTCGGTAAGCATATTCGTGTTTATCTGGTTTAATATCAGAATAATATGAAGATTAGTATATTATGCTCATTATGGTAAATAACATTGAGTTTTTTGAGAATAAATATTCAGAAATTTTTTCTAGTAAGTTAAGAGTTAATAAAAATTCTAACAAATTGGAAAAATGTCAATAATAGATAGTATTCAGTATTATTTTTATTAAAAATTTATATGCATTAATTGTTCAACATCTTATAAATTTCATTTCATTTATAACTATTATTTTTCATTTATGGTCTATTATAAATGAAATCCAGAAGGATTACATTGAGAAAAATTTTTATGTACATTAAAAATTTCCGTTTTATACTGTATATGAATTGCATATTTGTATCGATTAAACGACACAATATTAAATCATACATAGCTCATTTTATACTTTCGAATTTACGAAAGTATAACGTGAGTATTTGGTATTACGATAGAAGTGCAAAAATCTTACTTTATGTATAACTGGCATAAAATACAGATATTGTCATAACAATCATGTAAAACTTGGTGAAATGTCTCTCAAGAATGCAAAAAGTACTCATTGTCCCGGCACTACTTTTTGTTTGTACTTTAAAAAGAATACAACATATACACTACATGCAACTCTACCGCTAGGATATCTCGCACCCGAGTGCGAGTCACACTTTTGTATCCCTTACGAATTAGTGCAAATACATCGTAAATGCCTATTATTATTATTTCTTTTATCACCATCAAAATTCCTTTGAATTGAGTTGAATGGTATGACATCCGAGTTGGTATTGATTATTATATAGGTTGCTATTCCGTACACGTAATTTCTTGCCGGACGAAAAACTCACCAGGGCCACTTCTCATACGTTTGATCGTGCAATACTATAAATCTATATAAATGTGTAATGCAAGCATTAACACTCTTGACCGTTGGAGCTAGCAATTTCACTTTTTAAACAGAATTTGTACCATTTTTGTCGTTTCATTAATTCTCCATGAAATTTGCAATATATTAATAATGTGAAAATGAAAAATAAAATCCAGTATAAAGTTACTTTTGGCAATACTTTCTACATAACATTATACAACAATTAGATAATTTCTTATTAAATTTTCTATGGTAGCTGTAGATGAAATAAGCACAAATGAAAAAAATGAAATTGGATAATTTCATTTTTTTCATTTGTGGTGCTTTTTGTTGGTATATATATATATATATAAAGAATTTCAACTACAATAAAAATTAATCTTTTTTTCCTTTCCTTTTAAATTCTTTCAACCTTTTAATTACTGAGAGGGCCTTTTAATCATACTCATCATGGGTTCAGTAGGCACACAATGTGGATGACCGGGTGATAAGGGGTGGGGACCGACATATCCACTGCAAATCCGACGCCTTAATCGCTATCAACAACCTTCCATTGCGTTCTTGTGTATTAGGAAATTATTTGTTATTTATTTTATTTTATTGTTAAGAAATATAACAACTTTTTAATGCTTTTTTAAAATAAATACGAGTATATTGATCCCCAATATATTGAACCGAAACCAATAACAGAAAGTGGTCTTCACCTCTCTCGACATCTGAAAGGTCTTATAGATATTTTCTTAATCTCAAAGAGAAATAAAAATTGATACAGCTTATATAAACAATGTTATAATATAAAAAATTCATTCGCGAAATATATCATTTTATATAAAGTCATTTAAATTAATAAATGGTTGACAATATATAAGTAAACGAATTTTGCAAATTCTTTCTTGTTCTTTTTACAATAGGAACGTTGAGAATTGTTAATGTTATTAATTTGTTCGAATCATATTAGTTTTATATGTTAGTTCATATATTAATTAAATTTTTTACTGAAAATGTAATCGTATGAATACCAATATTTATTCAACATAAAATGAAATGTGTTTGCATACCAATACTAAAGATCGAAATTGAAGACACAAGTATCTATCAATCTCGTACAAAATGCCAGAATCTTAAGTTATAAAAAACTTGCATAAAAATTATTAAATTTGATGTGTTTGTATAGAAAATTAAATATGCGGCAAATAAATAAATAAATAAATATTGATTCAACTTTAAAACCACAAATTAAATTATTTACAATATAAAAACATCTATTTAAAGTATTTTAAAAATTTAAAATTAGCAAAATAAAAATATGTTAATTTAAAATGATAATTTTTTGTTTTTTTTTTTTGAATATTTGGCAACGTAAGACATAATTCAGACAGTTTAATCAAATAACAAACCGAAAATTAAACATGATAAATATTTATGTAATTTAAACATTTTAAAATGCATTTTAAACATAAATTCGAATATTGCATGAGTTCAAACAATTAAAACATATTCCTGCAAAACCAATCCTTTGAAAATTCCAAAAATATTTTGAAAAATAGATTCGTCACTGTGGTAAATATGATGACGAAATCAATGATACGAAAATTAACAAAATAATTCTTTGGATAAAAATGAAATGAAATTGGCATTTATCCAAAAATAATTATTTTGCAATATTACTAGAATTTATCATATATTTCTGCCAGCAATCGACTGTATTAAATATACGGCATTTAATTTATTTATCACGTACAAAGTATATAATGAATATTATTATATTTTAAAGGCTCAAATAAATTGAATATGAATTAGATATAAACTATCTTACCAAAAAACAATAATAATATTCATAATGGAACACAAACATTCCTACATTAAATTACAAAAGATACCGACAAACATTAAAAAGTTTTTTTAATTTAAAAGTAAGACATTGCACAATGCTTTAAAATAAATTTTCTTTCTCAAGAAGACATTCATCATAAGCAAATTTCGGAATTACTCATTGTATTTGATATTTGACAATACAATGACTATTTTGGGATAAAATATAATTAGAAAATAAATTTCGCTTAGGACTTAATAGTGGTAGTAGCTAACTATATTTAAATGTGTTATTAGGACAGTCGTATAAACAAGACGGTAAATGCGTCAGAAGACCGTTTTGGGATGGACCCGCATTTGGGCTAAGTTTGGACAGAATCTTCACAAATTTCTATGAATAATTTAACTAGCCCTCCCGGTCATCTCATTGTGAGCTTCGCTGAAACAATGATGGGCATGAAAAAAGCTCTTTTAATTCTCACTTAGTGGAAACACATCAAAACATTACATTACAAAATTTCAATGCAGAGAAGTACCATTTCAATGTATAGCATTACCACGTAAGTGTTTTCTTTAATTCATGACGTTCTTTCCAACACTTCAAAATATATATAATTTAATATTGGAATGTACGGGTTTTTCATTCCTTGGAAATAATAAAACATCAACACTTTCAAGATTCAATTATTAGAATTTTAATAATGTTAATTAATGATTCGTAAAATTAGATTGTGCAATTGTAATTTATAAATGCTAAACGTTTGTCGTGTAAGAATGTATTATAATCAATGCTTTTTAATTTTATTTTACAATGATAGTTTCAAATAATTTTTGTATAATTTTATATATCTTTTAATTAAATGTTAAAATATTCATGTAAAAGACTGAAAATAAAAGCATTCACTGGATAGCACGACTTTGTTAAATTATTTTAAATATTAATATTTATAGTATTTAACTAATACTTATTAGTTAAGTACTAAAAATATTAATATTATGTACAAAATTGTATAACTTTTCAAGAATTATTTCAAATAAATAATTAATGGATGTTAATTTAAATATCGTTTTATATTGTATTGTAATTGCTGTCATGTAACAAGATATTCTTTTAATATAAATTTATTGATTATTATCGCACAGGCCTATCATTAATAAAACATTTTTATCATCTCATACAACGATATTTTCGTGACAAATTACGAAAAAGAAAAAAATTAATTAATTTTTTTATTTTTATATTTAATTTATTCTATTTAAATTTTAAAAATAACCTACTTCCGAATTTTTAAATTTAATATACAAGGTATTTTTTATTTACGGATGTTTTACTTAAAAAGTCATTCATTTCATTATCACTCATGATCGCTATCTGACGATTCATTAATTTCTATTTTTTTTTGTTGTTGACTGTAATAATTTACTTGATATAGAAAGTAAACATAAAACAATGAAAATAATTTATTAAACTCTTACGTTAATTTTATAATTTACATAAATAATTTCTCCCTAAAAAGCTCGAGTTTCGTTATTATTTTCTATTACTGGGCTGCAATTTGAAAAAAAAATTGTAGACCTATAAATTTCCACTGGCGCCTGTCTGTCAGTCTGTCCTTAATATCAAGAACGGAGTTAGATGAACGAAATTCAAGACAAGATATAGAAACCTTATGAGCAGGAGGCCCCGAGTAACTATATATGAACTTCCGATGCAAACCGAAAGTCACCTTACTTCAATTTAAGATTTTCCCCTGAACGGAGTTAGCTAGATGACCGGCATGATTCTATTGCTAACAGGAGAAGTATGATGTACAGGGGCAAGCCACTATTAATTTGAGGTGGAAAGCATATATTTTAAATTAAATGATTAAAAATTGCAGTCCGGTATTGTGACGATGTCACAATAAATAATTGCTCGTTATATTTTTTTATCAAATCGATTATTTTTTAAATCTGTTAAAATTTTTATTTAAAAAATAAAGATAAAAAATTAAATTTTGAAATCGGATATTTTTAATTAATTTATCTGCTTTTAAAAACTAAATTTTTTCTATTTCAATAATAAAATAAAAGTAATAGATTGTTTCTACGTGTATAAATAATCAATGAGAGTAATCTAATATTGAAATAATTTAGTTTCTTTCTTGAAAGTACACTTTTTTTTCCTTCAATAAATCAAGTGTGGAGGGAATTTAAAATAATATTGTTTTTCTTTTCCAAAAAAGAGGAAGAAGCTAAGGAAAGGAAAAAAAGGAAAAAGTAATATTTTTCCCGAAAATATATTAATATATTATTTTTCCTTTCCTTTCTTATCCCAGACATTCATCAAAATTTAAGAACAATACATTTATACATTTACTTTATTATTTTTGTTTTACATTTTAACTATTTTTTGATCAGAATGACAAATTTTATTATTAAAATTAAAAATTAAAGACTTAAAATCAATTAACGTTGCAATATTTTAATTTTTAATTAAATTGAATGCAGTAATTAATTATATATAATGAAAATTAATTTACCATCTTCTAATACAATATCAATTTCAATAACTAACAAAATTTTGTTTGATAAAATTAATTAAAAGTTAATGTTAAAACGAAAGAAATTATATTTTAATTAAGTTGCTTAATAATTCAGAATTATTTTTTTTCTTTCGAACAATCGAATTCTTTAGTTAGATGAAGAATTTCTTATTTTCAAATTCTCACAATAGTTTTTTTGTATCGACATTAGATGTTAGAATGAAAGAAGTTTTATTTAAATAGAAATTGTAATTATATTATATAAAAATTTTTAAATTACCAATTTAAATTTATATTTAAAAATATTTCGAATGGTTCTGAAATTTGTAAAGATTTAATTGAAATAACACGAACTTTTTAAAAATTTTAATTAGGCTATTTTAATTGATAAAACAGTGTTTTAAAATCGATAAATTAATTTCCGATGTTTTATAATTTGTAGTGATTCGTAGTAATTTTTATTTTTTTTTTAATTTTAACGTTAAAATTAGTACAAAGTAAATAAATTCTCTAATTAATTGATTGATTTTATTAATTTTTAATAAGCAAACAGTTTTAAAGGCCAAAAAGCAATCTCTGAAAATTAATTAATTAAAAAGTTAAATTAATTCCTAAAATATTGTTTTTAATTTCATATATTATATTATTCTTATATCTAAAATTTTTCAAAAATTATTGGCTTTTTAAAAATGACCACAATTTTATAATTTATTATGAAAACTTGTTTTCATTTAAAGAAACAGGTTTGTTCAACATCTTGTACTCAAAAAGAATGCTATAGAAGTTTGTCATTTTCTTGTTGAAGTAACAAAGCGCCTATAAACGACATCTTTGAGTATTGTTTACAAAAATAGCTTCTACATTTTGTTTGATAGAAGCTTTTAATTGCTGAAATGAGTAGACTTGTTTAAAGAAACTGTTCCTAAAATAAATCTAATACAAAAAAATTCACAGAATTTCTGATTCAGAATATTTCATGGCCAAGTTATTGGAAAAATATCCTCCTATGACAAGCTGCCAGAATATTAACTTTTAAAGAATCTTCTACAGACTTTTACTAAATGTTGAAAATTTAATGAACTTTCGTCAGTTTGTTTAAAGACATTATCTTTACATTTCTTTAATTTTTCAGATTATTTAATGATTAAAGAAAATACTAAATACAAATTAGTTTTGAAAAGCTGTAAAGCTAATTAAAAATAAAATTTTAATCGAAATTTTAGAAAATTTTAGTATGAGCTTTTGATATTCTGTAATAACATTTAACAAGAATTTTACAATAATAATAAGTATATTTCTACCATGATATTCTAAGAATATTTTTTTAAAATAGCCTAAACATTATAACAATGAAATCAACCATGTTATTGAAGTTAAAAGAAATTTTATCTAAAAAAAGAAATTCGATTGCTTTTATTTAATCACTGGAACGTCTTTCCAATTTGCCCAAAGCCTAACTTTTTCATTATTATTCGAGTGCATTCTACTATCGAATGACTGACTACACGAATGGAATATATTTGTATAATACATTAGTCAACTAAAATATCCATTAAAACTTGTTTATATTTATTAAAC
Source organism: Centruroides vittatus (assembly GCF_030686945.1). Classification (NCBI taxonomy): domain Eukaryota; kingdom Metazoa; phylum Arthropoda; class Arachnida; order Scorpiones; family Buthidae; genus Centruroides; species Centruroides vittatus. Next base: position 2,964,991 of record NW_027120741.1, read on the forward strand.
GAAATATCAAATTACAGTGGAACCTTGCTTAACGAGCATAATTCGTTACAGAGTCTTACTCGTAATGCGAAACACTCGTTAATCGAAACATTTTTTCCATAGAAATTAATGTAAAATATGATAATGCGTTCCACGCCAAAAAATACTCAAATGTTTTATGTATAACGTTTATCCAAAAAAATTGTACAATATACACTGTTAAGGAGCGTGAATCATTATCATCATCTTTTCTTCTAGCGCAGAATGAACCATCCTGGAATGAGAATTCGATTTGCAGAAACAAAAATAAAAAATCACAGTTAATATGTTTGATAAACACTCCAAACGATATGCCAAATTCTTGGGTTATGTAAAGGCTATAATTAAATATTAGAAATTAATTAATTTGACTAGAGGCAGTTATTGTTTCCATCTCGTATTAAATTTAATAATTATAAATAGTTAATTTTTAATTCAGACATTTCTAAAATTTAATTTGGAATAGGTCATTAAATTTAATGATCCAAGAATTTGGCATATCGTTTGGCAGTGTTTATTATATAATGGGCTATGGTTGTTGATGTTTATAAGCAATATGTGTGAACACAAGTTTGGAAAAGTATTTGATCACAAGCGACACTAAGATGCTAGCGTAACGAGTGCTAAACACAGACTGATGGAGCATGTGCACAATTCGGGACTTCCCCTCTCCTCATGACTCGTTATGCAAAATATCGCTCGTTAAGCGGGGAAATCTTTACAATTTGTTTTGCTCGTTGTGCGAGGTGCTCGTTAAGCGAGGTTCCGCTGTATTTTGCAATCGTTTTATTTATATGTAGATTATATAATTCTAATTGATAAAATTGTTTTCTTTGATTTTTCTCAATTAATTTTTGTTTTTAATTAATCAATTAGTTATAGTATTTAAAACAATTTTTAATTTATTACCTCTTGATATTTTAAAAAATAATTGGCAAATGTAATTTAATGTTAATCAAAACTAAATTTTGGATCCGAAGTACAATTTTGAAGTCGTTTTTAGAAAGATTGCATCGATTTTTGGATCAAACTCATTGGAAATGGATTTTCCTTAAACTAAAATTCCTGAAAAAAAAAGTTTGCCAGTAATTCTATTGATCCACGAATATAACTTTTATTTGGAAAATCAATATATAAAAAGTAATAATTTTTCAAATATGTGTCGCTATTAGCCAAGTATGTAAATTATTTTGAAAATTCTTGGGTTAATAAATGTATACATAAATTAATTAATAGGTAGTAAATTTTAATTTATATTCGACTATTTTTTAAGAATTTGTAAATAATAATACTAGGAAACTTATTAAACTTTTAAATGTAATTAAAATTATCAAAATTAATGCAGAAATTCTATATCAAAAATATCTTTTATTATGTATAATACAGGCACTTATAATACACATGCATATGTATGTGGGTCAGTTCAATGAATAGTTTCTTTGTATATACGAGTATATATATAGAAAGAAACTATTCATTGAACTTAAACAATAACTGACAGCTTTCACTACCAGACAAAAAAATATTTAATAATTTTTTCAATAGTTTTATTTATCTCGTTTAAATTAATGATATAAATCTACGTTTATTCTCGTATAGTAAATTATCAGCTTATTAACGCATGTATATAAGATTTTATTAATAGGGCTGCTTAATTTAATTGATAATTAACTAAATTGGTTCAATTTAATTTTAAGATAGTTTAAAATTATTTTAATATCTTTAAATTATAAATAATTGTCAATTTTCCAAATATATGATAATAAAATAAAAAGTGTAATATATTTTTTTTAAATTTTAAACGCTTTTATTGGTCATGTTTTTCGAATTGGGTGATAAAAATGGGGTGAGGCCACCTCACCATATACTTCACTAAAATACACAAGCTTAACTAAATTCTACGTTTGGTTATGTTTATCGGGTTTCGGAGTGGGGAGGATTATTCTGATGGAGATTCCTTCTAAAATATCATTAAAATTCATTGCCATCGGACTTAGGTTATCGTCAAAGCTTCAGCCTTCTATCTTAATTAGAGATGGATAAAATTGCAAGATTTGAGGACAGACAAAGCGAATTGAACAAAAGTCTTTAATAATTAATAATAATAATAATAATGTAAGCGTTTTATACATTTAAATGATTTGTGGTTCGAATTTTTACGATTAACTCTACAAAAATGATATATTTATTTTAGTTAAATTAATTTTTTTTCGTTATTTACATTTATAAAATAAATATCAGAATTATTAATTGAAATAAATTTATTTTTATTAATTAAAAATGTTTTAATTATAATAAAGAAATTGATAAATAAAGATTAAAATTAGTATGACATCATTAAATGAAATTAAATTTAAATATTTATTTTAAAATATAATTTTGTTTAACAATTCCGAATTTTTAATTGAAAATAAGATAAATATTTACTTCAAAATTTTAATGAATACATTACATATCCACATTTCGAAACATTTTTCAAATGTTTAAATTGTAAATTATTAAAATAAATTATTACTGTTTATTTTAATATGATAAAAATAAGGAAAATGTACAATATATATATATATATAAGTTATATAAATAAATTCTGCGTTACTGTTACCAAGATACAATTACTCTTTCCACGAAGTCTGCAATTTTATTGATTTATCGATTATTCAATCCAGTAAGAACTGTTGCTTGTCATGAAATACTCAAATATCTAAACATAAATATATTATTTTATGTTTCATTTAGGGAATTAAAAGAATAGCATTTGATATCGATCTTATAGTAGAAAAATATAATTTTTAGTTAAGCAATTTGCTTCGTTATATAATTATTTTTTTATGTATATATTAGTAAGCTATAATATAACTGTAAGCGTTACTATAGACTATTGTTTATTCAAGAATAAAACTATATATAATATAAATAACAAAAAAAGTTTCTAGAAAAGATCTTTTGATATAATATTACAGATTTAAAAAATCTATTTATATGATAATTAATGTTTTAAGTGGAATGACTCGTTAATATTGGTTTATGAAGCTGTTATTTCATAACCAAATATTCATGATATAGAACCATAATTCATATAATCAATTCAATGAATCACTGTGTAATTTATTCTTCGTTATATCAATAATATGTATATTTATTTTTACCTGATAGAGAAAACAATAGTTACTATTCTAAGTAGTAGTCTTGAATTTTTTTCTACTAAAAATAGCCGTCAAAATGAGTTATTTTTTCAACGATTTTATTTGAATTATTTATTTAATGTTTATAAAATTATGTACATTTACGAGTATATATTTAGATGGTAAGTAAGAAAATAATGTATCTCCGAATTTTGAAATACTGTATTTGTAAATATTTGAATTAATTCTATGTAGCTAGAAAATACCAAAATTTATTGTAAAAATAAGGTTCATTGTGTAAAATAATCGATTATTTTTTATTGCTAAAAAACATTATTTAACTTGAAATTATGAAATCAAATATTAATAAACAATTTATAGACATATTGTGGATTTGCGTAGCTCGAAACAATATATATATAATTACTGGAAAAGATCTTGAACGAGTCATTCCAGTACTTACAGTATATGTTTTAACAGTATGAACTAATGATGAAAAAACAGCGGTTTTAAAAAATATTTTCAATATTATTAGTATAATATTTAACTTTTCTTTGACGGTTTTTCTTAATTATTCACTATTAAGGTCTTTCAAGCATCCTTTCTCATTTGATGTCTAAAAGAACAGGTCTACTCTTTCTTTACCCTCCATCGCTAAACTTCTCAATCAACTGTGCAATTCAAAAATTAAACCTTTCTTTTTTTAAACCATATTTTACCATATTGAAACCATATTTACATAATTTTTGTTGATATTTATTTCACCACATTAAAATCTTTATTAGATATCTTATATATAACTTTGATAATTTGATATATAATTATGCAACTGTGAAATTATATGGTGGAATTTCTATTTCGTTTATATTTAAAATATATTTATTCAAAAAATAAAAAAAACTATATTTTTGAATTTCCAATTGATGAAAAAATCAAATAAATCATAACTTTCTATTAATTTTAAATATTTGAAAGTAGTTCTATTTGATTTCTTATTAAATAAATTTTAATTGAATGTTAATTTCAATTACCTTTCAAAGCTTTGAAACCACAAACCTTTTGCTCTATGTATTTCATTTAAATAATATGTGTAATATAAATATGTAGATTTGTTTACACAGCTATCATATATCAAGAAATAATAAATTTCCAGCTTTGTACTATTTTCAAAATCTAAGAAGGTATTAAATCAATGAAAAATAAAAGATAAAGTATCATACTGGTAAACAGTTTGTCATTACACTTGGAAATAATAAATAATTAGCGTGTGAAGTATTGAGAAATTGAATGACTTTATGATACTGGCAATTTGGTAATGAACGGTGTAATCAAAATATGAAATCCCTAAACTACTAATATCTATTTCTCAATACAACCCATATTTTGCAATCTTTTCATCAGACTTGATAAATCAGTGATTTTTTCCCCCTATTGCCTATTTTTTTAAAATTAGCCTAACCTTTGTAGGAAATATGAATAGATTAATGTACTGTAGATCTGTTTTACAGAAATGCTTAATTTTAATATCCGAGAGTGGCAGATCAAGAGTGACATCAGCATTTCTATTAATTTATCTAAAAATTAGCGATGAAATGTGACAGAAGAGGGATAAGTAGTCAGAAAGGACTTAAAATTGATGGCGTCATATTTGAATGGTCCCTGTATCGGATATGAATATGTTAATCACTATTTCACATCTGTTAAGTAAAATTTTGCCAGAATTTATATGTATTATTTATTTATGTGTTACCTTGTTAAATAATATTGAATAAACTGTATTGTTAATTTTAAATACAATATTTAAGTTCTTAAAAATAAATTAATAGTTCAATTCTTTAAGAAAATAATCGTGCTTTTAGGCAAATTATGTATGAAAAAACACTCAAAACTTGTCCACTTTCTTACATTTTTATGAAATTGTTAATAAAAAGTATAAGCATAAAACAAACAAATCGTTTCATATATTTTGGCCATGTACTGCGCGAAACTCGGTTGGGACTTGGAAGTTTTAAAAGTCAAGAGTCTTTTTTTGGTAACGCGCAGTGACCTTGTCACAGATTCGTCAAACAATGTGTTCTCTTCACTAAATAAATACACTAGTCCCTCTTACTACACAATTTTACAGCACCCCACGATTCGTAAAAAGAGCTATAATAGAAGGTTATTTTTACGTTTCTTCTATAGAAATTTATAAGGTCTAAACCAAATAGATTGAATTGAATTGCGGGATATGAAAAGCAATACATGGGCGATCTGCAAAGGGAGGACTTTTTATAAAAAAAATCGGACCTTATTTAAGTATTAGATACGTAAAAAAATCCAGAGAACGCTCCATCACAAACCCGCTGATCAGACGCGAACCACGACTAGTGTTCAGTGGTTTTATTCACCCAGCCATTAGTGGGATATTAAAGTTTAAAACACTGTGGAGAACCAATGCAATTTTGTCGAGTGAACAAATACCAAATATTAAAATAAATGAATAAAATATTATATTTGAATTCAACTTGTATATTTATTGGGTTTATTGGGCTGCAATTTGAAAAAAAATTGTAGACTATAAATAAATTTCCACTGTTGACTGTCTGTCTTTCTTTAATCTCGAGAACGGTGTTAAACAAATGAAATTCAAGATCAGATATAGAAAGCTTAGTGGCAGGAGGCCCCGATTATATGAACTTCCGGATTGCAACGGAAGTTACGTTATTTTAGTTCGAAAATTTTCCCCTGAAAGGAGTTAGATAGATTACTGGACTAACAGGAAAAGTATGATGTACACTATTAATATGAGGTGAAAAACGTATATTTTAAATTAATAAATTAAAAATATGATAGAAAATTGCAACCCGGCAGTTTGACGATATCATAATAAATAAAATTGCTCGTTTTAATATTATGTTATTCTATATTCAAATGTCACTAAACAAGAGAATCGAAGAATATATTGTTTAATAATTTGTTTCCATAAAATGTCTCGTAAGTGTAAAAGTTAATTATATTGCCTTTAAATAATAAAATAATGAAAAAGTTCTCGTTAACAGCTTACATATATTTTATTCTTACAATTTTAAGTTATGGAACTGAATTTAAAATTCTTAAATATCTGCATATTTGTTTAAGATTTTGACTGATTTATTTGAAATAAAATTTTTTAAATGCCAATGACAGAAATTCACTTTATCTATAAATTGTCTATCAATTTCTTTATATAATACTGAAATAATTTTCAGATGATAAATCGTTAACCTAAGAATTATAGTTTAAAATATACATTTTACTTTTTAGTGTAGTCTTAAAATCTCTGCTCTTTGATATATTTTTGAATTGATTTTATATTAAAAAAAATTCAAGAACAAAACATAAAAAAGGAAATCTTAAAAATAATTGCCAAATAATTTTCTGCAATTATTTGTAATAACCTTAAATATAATCTGAATCTGTCCATGATGTAGAATATAATAAACTTTTAATTATTTCTATTGAATCATATTTTTTGTTTTATTGTCAGTGCAATCGAATCTATTAGTTTTAAATTAATACCGTAATAACCTTTACATGTAATTTCTTTGTAATTTCACGGGAATTCCTACAGTAAAGTAAAAACATTGCATTATAAATTAAATCGATAAATAATCTTTTAAGTTTAATAATTCTTTATATTAAAAAAAAGTATTTTTAAAGTTAAGATAAAATTGATTTGTTCATTAAAATACAATGCAGTTTAAGAAATATGATACGAAAATGGTAAATAATATAATTATAATATTAATGAATTTGTCAACTGAATTTCACGTTTAGTAAATTGAATACATTAAGAAATTTATAGCAAATCGCTTTGCATCTTAGATTATTCACAATGTAGTTCTAGAAACGAATATATTTTTCATTAAAATTATTTTCCAATATCTAATTAAAACCAAACAGAATAATTCATTCAATTTTGAGAAAAATTAATATGTATTCTTTTGGAATTATAAATACAGTAACTTCTTAATTTATGCGTATTTAAATTACACATATTTAAGATAAAACGCGGCAAATAAGATACGTTTAAGAAAAACGTAGTATGGCGTGATGCGATATTTAATTATATTGTTTTGCGAAAATTGTCAATTTGTCGTTTATTGGAAATGAATATTGTTTTTGTTCTGTGCTTATTTTTATTTATTATTCCACAGTTAAAATAATAACTAAGTTAAAAGTTAAGTTAACTTTTAACTTAGCTATTATTTCATTTTTTGTTTGTTTGTTTAGTTTATTATTTATATTAGCCGTGAATTTTAAATTGTATGCAACATTCTAATTCACGTAAATTAAGCACTATTAGTAAGATTTTAAAATGCTTATAATTATATTTTAGTTTAATTGGAGATTATATAAGTGTACAAATAAATAAAATATATTTATGACATTATATGATTTTAGTTAGAAATCCATCAATTTTCATTATATAATTGTATGTAATTACAGTATTAATTATCCTCAAAATAGTCTCGTGTTTGACTTATCTAGATGACAACTAAGCTTATAATAAGTTCATAAAATTCAATTCTTCTTAATTAGTATGATTTAAATACTGTATATGTAACAATATAATTTAATTTATAAAAATTTATGAACTCTATAATTATAAGAATAAGGTAGCCGCTTAAAAATTGGAATTTATAAAATAATCTGTAATTAATATTAGAGTTATTCGTGTTGAAATGGAAAATTTGTTAATGACCTAGAAATAAAATATTTTAAAATATTATTTTATATTATAATACTAATTTAATTTTTTTTTAGTTGAGGAACGAAGTAGAAAATAGAATGGTACTCACTGTTTTAGTAGAACTTCCGGGGGTTCCCCTAAGCGCATTTCCCCACCTGCTCGTTCCAGCCACCAAACTGGATTCGACCGCAATCTTTTCATTTGGGGGAGATTTTTCCACATTTCCTCTTCACATACCATAATGATATTCCTTGCAAAAAAACAAAGAAATTTACTTTAAAAAAAGGACTCTCACGCTCCTTGTAAAGATCTGGGGTCCGTTGCAACGTCTTCTCCTCTCATCTGATTCTCTACGTTCTATATTTTCAGACAGAAAATAGAGTACTGTACGTAGTAATTCGATAAAAATAAATATCTATTTTAAAAAAATTATATTGTAATAATTGTTCATTAATGTACAATATAAATTTTGTGTAGTTTTATAGCAATTTTCAAGTATTCTGTAAATGTAATTGGTAAAAGTTATGACCAGTGTCGGTGATCGTGAAGTTTTATATGGAGGTCTGTCGCCGGAGAGTGCGACAGAACACAACCATAATAGAATCGTTTTGATTTCGTATAATGTTTTGATCGGCGCTGGTTTTGATAAATACGTTCATTTTAACTTAAAGTTAATGAAAACTAGCTCCAATCAAAACATTATACGAAATCAAAACGATTCTGCATGCCCTCCTGCGACAGCACTTCCACATGACACAAGTTGTCACTGATTATTTTTCAAATTTTAGAGTTTAAATTTTTATATTTTATATCCCTATTAACTGATAAAATTTTAAATAAAACTCATTATATAGCTATTATTTTAACAATTATTATTAACTATTATTATAACTATTATGTTTACAATTAATGGTTTTCAAACCCATAAAATATAATTTATTTCAGTATTATTCAAAATAAATAATAATAAAATAACACTCACTAGAAATATGAAAAAAATAATTATAGAAATATAAAATATTACAAAGCTTTCCTTAAAATAACGTTATACAAATAAAAACCTGATTGTTTAAAAACATTTTACATAGTTTTATCGATAAATAATAGATAACATCAACGATGTAGTCGTAAAAAAAAGTGAATTAGCACCGCCTACGATCAGAAAACGTATGTAGGTGCTGCCTACACCCACTTACATTCAGCTGTATCCACTGAGTAACATTATTAAACATTTAAAATAATATACGTAAGTGTTTTTATCTTTATTAAAGTTTATGAATAAACAAATAAAGAGATAGAAAATGTAAATTTAAAGATATTTGAATAGGAATGAGAATTTTCTACAAAATATAATTAACGTATATTTGTCACGCAGGATTGAAATTATAAAAATACAGAATGGACAATTAACTTATTAATTAAATGAAATAACAGTAGATCGAAATGATTTATCAACATTATTTAGGAAAAAAATCCTAAACAATTTAGGGATAACAACAAAAGTCTCTATTAATAAAAAAAGTAATATTATATTTTTTAAAAGACTATCTTACGTCCATAACCAAGACTGATGGTTCAGGAACATATCTTCATTTGACACTAACAAGTAAGTTAAGAGAAGTCTGTCCTTAATCGTTTTCAACTTAATCTTCTAGATCATATCTAATCGGATTCGTTTCGTACGCGTTTCAAGACAGTTGTAATATAATTAAAATTTTTTATTTATAACTTTTTTATTGATATGTTAAGGGGCTTTTCTCATTGGCCTCCGTACCGGCTCAATTCCTTGCTCACTTCGCTCGCTCACCGATTTGTTTCCAATATAGACTATTCATAACAAAAATTTCAATAATATGTATAGGCTTATCTTCATTCGTCTATATTATATGGACAGATTAAAAGAATTATATATCTCCGAGTGAAAATTCCGTAACGTAAACTAAGTTCAAATCCGTTTTGAAATGCACTTTCACATTCAAATTAATTGAAAAAAAAAAACAGTTTTTATTCAAATTACATAAAACTTTCCTTTCAGATTCCATTAAAATTGAACATACAACATTCAGATTCCAGAATAAAAGAAACATCTTTTTTTCCAAATCGGTCAAACGTTACGATTTTTTAATGTGCCACAGAAAAACGTTCCAATTCCATGGTCAAGTGGTTCGCTTTGCTCGCTTGCTTCACGGGCTTCGCCCACTTGTTCCCAATAAAGACTATTCATTAAAAAATTTGTGATGATTCAATCCCCGCGAGGGGCCAACCCTCGGCCCAGCCTCCGCTCACTTCACTCAACTTTTCGAGGGGTGAGCGATCCAACACTCTCCTTCCTCTCGCTTCGCTTTCCTCTAGGCCCTGAACTTGCTTGCTTCGCTCAACTCAACTCCTGCTCGTTCGCTTTTCATTCTCAATATAAACTATTCATTAAAAAATTCATGACGATTCATCGATTCCCAATGCCGCCGTTTCCATTTTTTTTCCCGTGACGTGAAAAAGTATTGTGAGAATTTTACATATTTTATATATAAAGAGTAGATATACAAATTATTTAACCAAAAAATAATCTATATAATACGAATATAGGTATTCGAAGCACAAATTGACACATCTGTGATGACACTAGTAACGTAGGGATTTGTCCCTATATCTGTGAAATTCAAATTGTCAAAGAAGACAAAAGATATTTTGGCAAATTTAAGGGAATTTTAAAATGAATGTATCTCGTACAATTTTTGGAGACTTCTTTTAAAACTCGTACATGGTCAATAAAATATTTTAAGGTTTTCTTAGTGACGTGCTCTCCTATAGCTATTCATAATGTTAAAAATCCGTTAATTATTGCATTGCATACTTACTATCGCATTTCTGCCAGATGGTAGACGGATGAAGGTGATAGCCTACGGCTCTTGGAGAGTTGGGATCGAATCTAGACGGGTCACAAAAACTATGAGAATTTTTTGAAAGATGGTTCGTTCGGATATTTCGGTCTTCACCACCCAGCCCATCCCATTATGAACCTGGTTGAATCCATAATGGGCTTGTGAAAAGGTATTTCCGTGTCCACAGGGCGGTAAAAGTTAAAAATTATTATGCTCTACACTAATATGGCATATTTAATCTAATATTAATTATTAGTTTATTTATAAATAAAAATAATGACTAACAGCGTATTATTACTAACTTGTGCATTTAATTTCCTTTCTTCAAATGTTCTTTGATGAATTCGAAAACGTATTTATTTATTTCACTTTCATTTATAACGATACCACATAACCTAGCAATTGCCAACATTTTCCATTAAAATAAATAACACACAATGAGACAAACATCCATTGCTTACATGCCATAAGTGGGATTCGAATCCGCAACTTAACTACTAAAAAACAATGACTTAAACTTTGTTTCCAGATCGATTTAAGAAAACTTACAAATCTTGCCAACAATTTTACCTTTATGGGTCTATACGTATTAGTATCACTATTATCTAATGTATTAATGCCATTCAAATGAAGTTCCACTCTGAAGTTCCAAATTCTAAAAAAAAAAAAATTAATACGAGATTTAAAATAATAGCCTACACTGTGATAAAATAAGAAGTCTCGTGACTTAATAAATTATATTAGGCTATTTAAGCGATTTTGTTTAAAAGTGTATTTTGGAGCGATGGTGAAATACCTAATAGGCAAAAAATATGAAAAAATAATGTAACTTACAGAAAACAAAAGTCAAACACACTGTTGAAACCACCACCTAGATAACAGGTGGTGTATCTAGGACGTACCTAGATCAATATAGTAGGCATGGCTCTAGCAAATTGTGGTGTGGCCTTATTGGAGGAGTCTACGGCTGTAAGTAAAATCTGCACTTTTTACTTATAGCCGTAATGTTTGAAATGTTTTAACTAAAATGTTTTTCCTAGAGTTAAAAAAATACGTAGAAAATGCTTTAAAGCATTTTCTACGTATTTTTTTAACTCTAGGAAATTGAGAACTTTTTCATACCTACAATATTTTTTGTCTACAAATTTTTAAAATTATTATAATAAAATATTTCAATTAAAAATATTTACAATAAATAAAATACAAAAGAAACTAAAACATCTTCCTTCCCGTCTTACCCAACCACCAGAAACTAAAACTTTTATTAGAGACTATGCCTCTGCAATATTATGTAAAACATTTTTAAAAAGTTCCCTGACGATAAGTTAAAATTGTAAAAATATATACATAATTTTAAAATTTCAATTAAAAAAGGTCTCTGCGAAGAAAGACTGTTTTAGTTCCTGGTGATCAGTCAAGACGGAAAGGAAAACGTTTTACTATCTTTTGTATTTTATATATTATAACAAAATACAGTATTTTAAAATACTTTTATTTTGTTTTATGAAAAAAAAAACACATATCGTCATTGATATACGAAGACTTCGTAAGCGTTACTACGGATCAAATAATCTTTATGTCATAGTTGTGAAGGCTCTTGGAGTATGTATGTTCTGCAAAAATCTCGAAAACATTGACTAATAAACTATACTATTATTTGTAACAATCTTATATATGTAATGTCGTCAATCCTCATTGCCGAGGAAACCTCGTAAACGATGAAATTTTTTTTCTCTCTTTTTTTTGAGTTTAGTCAGTAGTAAATATAAGTAATTATACGATTGCAGGGCTGTGGTAGTGCATTTAGCACCAGAGACGAACTTAAATATGACACTTTTTGGATAAGCCATTCATTAGTCTGTTAAAATTTAAAAATCGTAAAAAATCCCTTTTTATTAACATCAATATAATGCATATTATATTTCATAATACTCGTATGTGGCAATTTTCTATAAATCCATTAGTTCGCCCATGTAAGAATTTTGAAATTTTGGCACTCGTTGCCCCTGCTTTCCATTGCCTTACATGATTAGGCTAAACAAATCTTCACACGGGGAAATCTTACGCTATTATATGCAATATTTAATTACCTTTTGTTGCTCCTGTGAAACTTGATTCTTGGTATTTGCAGAATTTTCGTGTGACAACGTTGATATATTATATATCAAAATATAAACATAAAAATTATTCTTAAAACACTAGACATAACAACTTTAGTGGAACTTATAAACAAAATTTTTAAAGAGCATTAAAAAATAAATTAATTTAGAAAATAAGAAACGAATAATTTCAAAATAATTGCAGATGTCAATTTTTTTTAATCATTAAATTTTCTTAGCCATTTGTCGATTTTACTATTTTTGGCTTTATTATTTTCGCATATGAGTAAAATTAAATTTGCCATCCTCTGTTGGTGCATTGACTATCTTTGCATGCAATTTAATCTTATTAAAACATTGAACGCTGATTCACAAATAACAGTAATGCATCCAAAGGTTCTGTATGTTGCTAGTAGTGTACAAAAGCAATTTGCTTGATTGAGAAATTTATTAAAAACATTTAAATTTTCTTTTCCTTCTGAGAGTAATTTTATACAAAATGTAAAATGCTATTTTGTAATATGTACTATAAAATTAGAAAAATTGATTTGTAACGACTGATTGAGGAAAAAATCACAAACGACTAATTTTCCAATCTGGCCAGCGTGCTATGCTAGAAAATTTGTGGAAAATACAATCGTGGACCCAAATTTAACATTATTCAACAATTACAATAAATTTATTAATCGCATGAATTGTGCATTTTCTATACGATTAATTATAAGATATAAACATGAAAAAAATTATATACTTAAGTTATAATTTTAATGAATAAATTTGAATAATAATAAATGTATAAATAAATTATCAAAATATTATTCAAATTTATTCATGTTTACTCCTTATAATTAATTGTGTAGAAAATTCATGATTCATGCAATTAATAAATTAATATATGTACATATATTAATTAAGTCAAAATACAACTTTTTTATACATATATATAATTAAGTAATATACAATTATTTATATATATATAAATTGTATTTTGACTTAAAATAGTTCAAAATATTGATATTTTAATCTGATCTTTTCTGTAATTAATGCAATTTTTAAACAATAAATATATCCTAATGTTGATATATTTTTTATTTTATTGTTCATTTATGCATGTTATTTAACATTTATGGGTGTTATTGAAATGTCATTTGAAAATCCTTGAGAAAATATTGATATTTATTAGGAACATTATAATTTTAGTCGTTAATAATTATTGCGTGCAACAATTATTGTTTACTTTTTTATAATTCAAATTATTTGTGTTCAATTCTACTTACGGACGTATAACTAACACGTGATTGTACGTGTCATCATTCTATATAATGATGACACGTTACACGACTGATCTTTTGAAATTAAAAATGACTAAAAAATCTAAGTGAAACTTTCGAAAACAAATTTAACAGTGGTAGAAAATTTATCAATATAATTTGAACGATCTGAACAAAGTATCTACATCTCTATACTTAAATAGCATTTAATAAATAATAAAATAATTTTTCATTAACTCCCTTTAGTTTGCTAATTCATAGTTTTTGAAAGACATTAAGTAAAAAAAAAAAAAATCTTGCTGATAGTTCTTTTATCAAAACCATATCTGTTTTAATATTAATTTGACAGAGTTGCTAGAAAATATGATACAACTAGTCGATCGCGTTATACTCGGGCTTTCACATGCAAAACGACATTGCTCAAATGACAATCAAAATATTAAAATAACAGACGGCCGGATGGTCGAGGCCGTAAAAATGCCATCTCATCGCTTTAGAGAAACCCGGTTTAAATTCAGGAGGATATTTCAAAAATTTTTTGTGCATGGTCTGTCCTGGATATGTCATGACTCAATTGTTTCCATTATAGACATTACCTAATCCATGATGAGTTGACGGGTGGATGGCTGAGCTGAGATGTCAGCCTGCCACTTTGGAAAACCCGGAAGAGAATCTAGGCGGATCAAAAACCGTAGAATTTTTCAGAGGTGGGCTATCCTGGATATGTCCCCGTCCCTCACCACCCGGCCGTTCCATTGTTGGCTTGGCCTAATCAAGATGGGCTTGATAAAAAGATCTTTGAGTTTATAGAAAGAAAAAACCACGATGAACCTAAAAATGTGAAAACTAAAATATATTGAAATTTTACTGGGTCTCATTTGAGAAATTAGCCTGATTCTCACACATTATGCAAAATTGAGTATCTGATCTGTCAAAATCAAATTTTTAATTAAAATTTCTAATGGTTTCAGTTCATTAACTTGAATGGTTTTTTAAAACGAAGTTTTAATTAGTTTTTTACGTTAATTAGTTTTAGTTTAGTTGTTTAATTCGTACGAAATGATTGCACAATAAAATAATGTATATCCTAATCAACATCTCTTAGGTTATTCATTTTGTCAGAAAGTATAAACTTATACGTCAGTTTGACGTCATTCTTACATTTTTGTTATGAGAAAGTGTAATAACAGCATCAATTTAATGTAAAAGTGTATACTATTTATCAATAGATAAAGAATACATTTTTTGTCTGATGTCATTTGTGATGTCAATATTTAGATCATAATACGTTCTGCATTAAATCTCTATTTCCAAAATCATAAAAATCAAAATTAAATCTTTTTTATTCTTACAAATTAGCTTTAGAATATTCTAATTATCATATTGTGTCAGATATGATGACATCAGTACCGTAATTTGGGTGAATAAAAACATCTCTCTGTCTAAATGATTACGTAACTCCAATAACGTTAATGATATGACCTGTAAGTCGCCTTAAAAATCAGCCTCCTTAACAACTTTAGTAGATGATATATGAAGCAATCAAATTCCTCGAGTTTTTTTCTTCTTTTTACTTGACTTACAGTAACTCAAAACTCATATTTGCTTCTATTTTTCACCTACAGGGGTGAAAGGGAATAATACTTTTTCTTTGCAGAAACTGTTTATTAGGTATTTAGGAATTATATTATGTCCATTACAGAAATTTTACAAAAAGAAACAACTTTTACAGAAAACTGCTCAAGTCGCTTGGGTAATCTGAAAATTCATCGAATAAATAAAAATGAAAGCGCTTTTAAAAAATATTTGTCACTGAATTGTCAAACAAAATTTACGATATCTTTTTAAGTATGATGAAAAGCTCATAATAGGGGCAGAGTTTCCTAACAACATCCCTATATATGAAGTAAGATTTCTCACGTCTCCGAAACTCTCATCATCTGTAGTGTTTTGTAGAAGAGCACAACGTATCCACCATCTTTAATTTAACAGACTTTGGCAACATACAGACTGCTGGAGTCCTTTTTCTTTCCGTACGTCTACATAGAAGTCATCAGAATTATCCTCACTGAAATAAACCAAAACCAATATGAAAACCCAAGTAGATCTACGTAGCTACTTCAAGGCTAGGTTTTCAGACTTCAAATTTTAAACCACTGACATTAAGAAACGTTGCATGAGATAAATAGAAACAGCCATTTTTGTTTTGTTTCTATTCATGCCACGAATTTAAACAAAATCATTACATGATTAAAAGATCAATGGTTACAAAAATAAATTCAAAATATGAGAGATTTCAGTGAAAATTTTTGAAACGATATTAAGACAATATCCTAATATAAGTTTTTTTAAAAACAAAATTAGTTTTATAATATGACATTTACTAACAACTAACAAAGGTTGTCAATACCAAAAACAAGTATCTAACCACCATAACATGCAAACGAGAATGGCATCTAGAACATGTTGCCAGACTAACAAAACATAATGTCCGTACTTTAAAACATTATTTTTGAGACATTACAAAGATCCATTACAATTGTACGATTACATTACAATTGTTACGAAGAGACATTATTTTGAAAAGAGAGGTGGTCTGAAAACTTGGACAGTCACTGAAAAAATTAGAAGTAAGTTTAAAATTTCTCGTGAGCATATTAAAATCATACTAGTCGAGCATAATATACAAAAAAAAAAGAAAAGAAAAGAAAAAACCTAACCTCGAAGTGCAAAAGACTCTGCTGAAAAATTTCAAAAGCTTCAAACATAATAGACTCCCCTATAACACGGTAAATACGTTCCGTGTTTTATTAATCCGTGTTGTACGAGTCATTTAAATACATGAGCCAATCATAGCCCAGCACTTGTGCAGTTTAGGGACTATGGCTTTTTGAAAGGTTTTCTTCCATAAAATTAATCGATTCTAGACTGATTTGACGCAAAATTTCCAAAACACGTATAATTTTTTGGGAATAATCCATATAAACTATGCTATAAACAAAAACTTGTAGAATTTCTTACCAAGTGTGCACCGTTCGACGACGCCATTGCTTAAGCTTGTTTTCGTCGCGGAGCGGCTCATTGAACGGCGGGCGCGTTTCCCGATTAGTTATTTTTCTGCGAAAAATTCGCTGAATTTTGGAGATATCATTAATAAAAATATAATTTTTATTTTTTAATAATAAATGTTTTTTAGTAGGTGCTCGTTTAAACTCGACGGTTTGTACAATATCCGCTGTTGGTCCAGATTCAACCAATCCTGTCGCGACACGAGTCGGCGATGACGTTTTACCGTGTTATACGAGTCTTTTTTTAGCGTGTTATACGAACATGGTCGCAATTTTTTGCCGTGTTATACGAATCCGTGTTATATGAACCCGTGTTATAGGGAGGTCTACTGTAACTCTGGACATGTTATGGGCGATGAATCGTATTTTACCTTTAATAGAAGTGATTGCGTTGGGAAGAATAGTATTGTAAGGGATGGGGTTGAGGTTGATCAACAAGTAAAATTTAATTATCATGCAAAATTTTCTCAAAAAGTGTTGAGCAGCAATAAATCCAAAAAGATCTCAAGCATTTGTAGTATCCTGTCGCCTCTGCATCAATAATGAAATATACATAAAAGAATGTATTAATTAAGAAGCTGATTCCATTCCTCAAGAAACATCACTTAAAGAGTTTGTACATCAGGCCGGACAGCTGCACATTACACAACAGATACAATTTCTGTGCTAGAGGAATTTGAAATCTGTTACGTCAGCGAAGAGTACAATGTTGCAAATGTTCTTCAGCTGCGTCCAATTAAACGATCTGGTACCGGTACCAGCTGAAACAGATGTACAAAAATAGCTGGTTTGCCAAAATGAAGTAGAGCTGAAACAGTACATCAAGAACAAATTGTCAATTTAATTCAGTGCACTTTTGGACGTTGAAGGCCAGCATGAAGGCTAAAATCAGAAAAGTCGCCAACTGTGCCGACTGCAGATAAGATTTCATAATTTAAAGACAGAAGAAACTAATATAGAGGGGGTGCACGTGACGTCATATGACTCCACTCACATATACAGGCGCCATATTGGTTGCTGATTTCACGTTACCCTGCTTGATCACTTTATTAGGTCAACGTGGAAGAAAGGAATTTTACTGGCTTTGCAGCCGATTTAAAAGTTAATGATTTGATAAAATATAAAGGGAAAACTTCTTTTATTGAATTGGATCCATAAGAAATGAAACAAACGGATATTTCATCCAACGATTTAACCACGTGGCCAACTATAGAACATGGAGACAAGTAAATTATTTGGAAACTCCTTTACATAAAAACTCCTGATTAGCCAATTCCAAAATATATTAGTCTGGAATTGCTATTTATGTTATGATGGTCTTGATAGATATTTGTGTTTATACTGTATGGGTGTATGTGGGCTGAGTTTTTATGTCCGAAATGCATTCTACTAAAAATTTGATTGTGGTTAATTGAAGGCTAATTTTTATAAAAATTTAGTCTATTTTGTTCCAGTCAGTCCCTGATGTGATAAGCCCTCCAATTTATTAGGTTAATTCATTTAATCTTAATAACAGGTTGTTAGAGACTTGCGCAACACAAAACCATAGGGACAAAAATAAATTTAATGGTAATTATAAATACAATTTAACTTAAAATGTGACTAAATATAAAATTACATTCATCTTTATATTAACGCAGTTATGTTATGAGTAATGGAAAGTCTCGCATGAAGATACGTACCTTTCCCACAAGCAAATTTAAATCATTACGAATAAAATATCACGATGAACAAATCCGCTTCAACTAATTATGAGCATCGAGTGATTTGTATGCCTTCATCTGATCCAGTGTGACAGGTTGTTAAAACCAAATAATTTACTTGTCTCCATGTTCTATAGTTGGCCACGTGGTTAAATCGTTGGATGAAATATCCGTTTGTTTCATTTCTTATGGATCCAATTCAATAAAAGAAGTTTTCTCTTTATATTTTATCAAATCATTATCTTTTAAATCGGCTGCAAAGCCAGTAAAATTCCTTTCTTCCACGTTGATGTAATAAAGTGATCAAGCGGGGTAACGTGAAATCAGCAACCAATATGGCGGACGATTGTTTTGTTGGGCGGAGCGATGACGTTATATCACGTGACTGCACCCCCTCTATTGTTAATTTTGTGTTCTTGGATAATCATATTGTAAAAATAAAAAATAATATAAAAGATTGATGGCAATCGTTTTATCTTATAAATTATATATAGTAAAATAAAAATGTTTAATTTTTGTGCACGTATTTATTTACATACCCTTAATGATGCAAATCTCTCAAAGAAATTAATTTAAAAAATAAATATATATATATATATATATATTATATATATATATATATATATATATTTATTGTGTGTGTGTGTGTGTGTGTGTGTGTGTTATGGACAAAGTGATTAATTAATCGGGCATTATTCAGAATGCCCGGTCCAGTGGCGTAGCATGGGTGTCAGCCGCCCGGGGCGGAGGAAAATTTCGCCGACCCCTTATTTAGGTATTTTTACAAGATATTATTATCTATTGTGAAATTTTGCCGCCCCTATAAGTGCCGCCAGGGGAGGGCCGCCCCTGCCGCCCCCACTAAGCTACGCCACTGGCCCGGTCATTATGAATAATGACCAAAAAGAGCAGGCAGTGTAATAAATATTGATTAATTTATCAAATTGACCGGTCATTATGAATACTGCTATCACCTAGTCGGGCAAAGTGATAATAATAAGTTGAGGAATGATCATCCGACATACGCTAGCTAATCCACACTCAGTTGCGTGTGAGTATCGTGTTTAGTACCGAATTTAAAATTTGATAAAAAAAACTTCCACTTATTTCATTTAGAAATATTTATTTTTTGTGAATTATTTCAAAGTATTTTAAAAAGAACATGTAATCTTTTAAAACTAAGTACTATTAACTATATTAATTAAATGGCAGAATTTTACCTATGTGCACCATCTTGGCGGTGGTTCGCGACTGTTTGTGCTCTCGACGGATTTCTCCCGGAGGGGAGCCGCCGGCAGGCCGCCGATTGTTTAACGTTAGTAGATATTGATACATACTAGTTATTGATACGTGTGTTCAAGAACTACCGTGAATAAATAACTAGTGACGTTAAACAATCGGCGGCCTGCCGGCGGCTCCCTTCCGGGAGGAATCTGTCGCGAGCACAAACAGTCGCGACTGCCGCCAAATTCGGTACTAAACGCAATACGCACGCACAACTGAGTGCCGATTGGCTAGCATATGTCGCATGATCACTCCTCAACTTATTATCATCACTTTGTCCAACTAGGCGATAGCAGTATTCATAATGACCAGTCAATTTGATAAATTATTGAAATTTATTACAATGCCCGATTTTGTTGGTCATTATTCATAATGCCCGACAAATGTATTAATCACATAATGACATAATGTATTTTTTTTTTTTTTTTTTTGTAACTCTTTCCGCCCAGTGGGCACTAAGAGGGCCTCGTACAGCAAGCCCATTATGGGTTCGGCCAGGCCTACAATGGGGTGGCCGGGTGGTGAGGAACGGGGACCGACATATCCGGACTGACCACACCCCGAAAAATTCCTGGGGATTGCTCGACCCGTCCGGATCGATCCCGGGTCCCCCAGGGCGGTAGGCTGCTAACCTTGACCGCTCGGCCATCCGGCCTCCTGACATAATGTATTAATCACTTTGTCCATAACATATATATATATATACAGTATATTTTTATGTTATTTTTATATCACATATAATTTATACATTATAGTATATTATTGTGGCTTATTATTATGGTGTATTATTATTGTATGTATTACTTTTATAATAATCTTGAATTTAATTAAAAAAAACAATAATTCAAAACTTTTTGAATAAAGAAAAAAATATAGTTAGAATCGTTGATATATTTATTAATTTCAAAGTTAAACATTTTTAATCAATGTTTTTATTTATTAAAAAATCCTCTAATTTTCTTAAGCAAATTTGTGAAGGTCATTACGAAATAATATTTATTTTTAGAGATTTTTTTAATGTCGGAGATATTTAGAATTTTCTATAATATTTGCACACGAAAATATAATCTTTTTAAACAGTTACTTGAAAATTAAAAAAAAAATTAAAAAAAATAACATTTTATAGGCACTAAACAAATTGCTTCTTATATTAGCGATGAGTCACGTTTACAGGAAAAATAAATGACTAATCAAATACTGTACATGAACAAATACATCAAATCTTCCATGGTAAACGTCACTTTTGGTCTTCATTTTTATTCATTATATGCATCAAAAACATATATTTACTGTTTAAAAAAGTATTTGGAAGTGAGTTATCTTAGATTACCCAAATTAAATTGGAATTTTATAATAAAATTGAAAATTTTAAGTAATTAAAAATAAGAAAAATTCATACTTTTATATGATCTTTAGTAAAAAAAGTTTATACATAAATTATTTAAAATTTTTATTCGTATGAATAAGATCAATTCAATGAATATTTTTCTAAAATTTCTTAAATAAGATTGTGCCGAAATAAAATTTTATTCGGGAAAATATATCTTAATTTTATCGTTTTGTAGATATATTTTGATTTAATATCAATAATTTTTACTTATCAGTAACGTCAGAATTGAATTGATAAAACCATTAGAGTAGGGAAAACAAGCTTTTGTTATACGCAAAAATCAGAATAGTTAATAGTTTATCATTTGAATTAGTAATTATTTTCAAAAAATAATATAAGAAGTCTGTCCATGTATTAAACTATACAACTATTAAACTATATATTTTTAAAAAATATTATTCTTTAATTAAAATTATGAAATTTTTGTTCAAAGATGATTGGAGAATTGTTTATATTTAAAAGTAAACAAATGATTTCTCAACATAAATTGCATAAAATCTATACTCTGAAAAATTACCATTCTGACTATCGAGAAAGATGATAATTTATCATAATTTATCATAAAATTTTGTATTCTATCTCAAGTTATTATTTAAATCTTTATTCAACGATTATTATTATTATTATTATTATTTTATTTATTTTTTTTCGAGTGATCTTAAACGACATAATATCTTAATTTACAAATAATAATGTTAACATGAATTAACCTAATATAGGAATATAAACTGATAAAAAGTAAAATATAAAAACTTCAATATATTTGAATCTCTAGAATTTATATTTGGTTTATTGGCTTTTATCAGTTTTAACAATTAAAATTATAATAATCTATAATATTAAATAAACGATCTAAAAGAAAGATTTTCATACTTGAGAAATTTTTTTAGATTAAGTTCGATTTTATAAGGATTAATTAATAGTCACGATAATTCCATATTCGTGCTAATGAAATTAAAAATGAGTTTATTAATGGTAAAGAATTAGTCTTACATTAAATATGCAGACACGATTCTATTTTTAATTTTGTCAAAAATTGAAGCACGAAATGATTTTAAAACAAATACAAAATTTTATTTTTATTTAAAATTTTTAAAAATCTCAAGACAATTGTAAATGACCTGTGTATAAACTTATAAATTTATTATTTTCATTATTTTAACAAAGCTGTTATAATAATTTCTTAATGCTAGATATGCCATGTGACATTGAACAAAAAAAAAAAATGCTTGTTCAGCTGTAACGGAACAGTTGAATAGATATAATTGCAAATTTTACAATATAAATTATTTATTTTAACAAAAATTTTCTTAAAATTTTATTTCCGGTACCAGATAGATTATTATAGTATTAGCAAATTTATATACCACATTATTGTAAATATTCATCATGTTTACGTTTTTATGCAATGTGCATTCAACTATAAAATTAGATAAATATAGTTTTCATGTATTTACAATTGTACATTCACTAATTGCAACATTCAAACAACTATCCCAATTTGTATACTTAAGGAAACGATTTCATTGTTTTATAACAATTGTATTAAATTGAACAATTGCTGATATTAAAACTTTTTTCAAATGCAAAGTAAAATTACAAAACTTGTTGCATTTAACGTATATAAACTACAATTTTAGAATACTTTAAAGACTATTTTGGCAATACTTTTAGAAAATTGTAACATTTAAAATTGTTAAAACTCTACCAATTAAATATTCTGGCATTAAATTTATATAATAATGAAAATATTTTTATAAAATCAATTTATTTAACTCTAATAAAAATTTTCAATTTTGCTAAATATATTTCACCTTAGTTTTGCATATCTTCAAAATATTACTAACAAGAATGAAAATTAATACCGACATTTAAAATATTAGTTTAATAATAATAATAATAATAATATAATATAATATAATAGTAATAATTGTGGTGTAATATAATAAATATATATTACACCACAAAAATAAAAATATTATTATAATAACATAATGAAACGAATTTTTAAAAATTTTATCATTAAACCCATCAGCGATCAAGTGGATAATACCATTGAATACAGACAGCTGATCGCGGTTCGTGCCTGACCAGCTGGCAACCATGTATCTAACAATTTAATACGGCCAGTTTCTCATAAAAAGTCTTCACGGGAAGCATTCCTTGGAATATTGTCCATGAGTTATATTGCCTTATTCTATCAACTCAATTCACTCCAATGTTATCGTTAAAAGTTTTATGGGTTACATTCCACAACTTATAATTCAAGAAAAGAATACGATAAAACTTGGATTTCAAAATAATTATTACTGATATAGCCTAATACTTTTGGAACGTATCAAATAACAGTAGCCTACCAAACATTGTATGGAGTAGTGGTGCTCAAATTAGGACGCCAAGCAAATCCAGCCTGCTGCACACGTTAATCTACAGTAGTCCAAGAAAATATTTGACACACCCACTTATAAATGATAGATTTAGGCCTATTTTTTGTATATATGGAATATACAAAGTATTTGTGACCCGCTATTACAACAATCCCAAATAAACAAAAAAAAAAAAAAAAAAAAAAAAAAAAAAAATACGCGGTAAAACTAAAAAGAGAAAAACAACGCAAGAGTAACAATACAATAACAAAACAAATGAAAAATTATTTAGAGTATGGTATCTTTTTACAAATGGCTTTGAATTTACGGAAGTCAAGGAACAATTTGTCTTCGATTTCGGTAGCGGTTAATTATTTAATTATTATTATTATTATTTTTTAGTTTTGGTTGAGGATGAATATGTACCATTTGTCACAGAGAGCCACAATAATAATATATACTATATTATTACTATTATGTTGCGAATGTCACGATCAGCTGATACTGGTGCCAAGTGCTATGCCGGACTAAAGTTAAAGCATAGCTACCCAAACACGTGTAACATTAGGCTGTAATCGGTGTGTGTCGACATCTAGAAACTTTTTAACAATATGAGATGTGTTCAATATTGCAGCTTTCTGTAGTGTGAGGTATATGATTTTTATTAAGGTTTCTAGACTTATGTGTAGTGTATGTGGATAACACCAGTAGAAGAGAGGACAACAGATACAGGTAACCCTCGTATAACACGGGAGTTACGTTCCAAAAAATTGCTGTGTTATGCGAATTCGTGTTATACGAAACAAAGAATTAGTGCGAAAAGGGGGGTTAGGTTCCAAAAATTAAAAACATGTTGTTAAATTCTTCTTTAAATCGGATTTATTATTCACAAGTCGAAAGGCCGGATGCTGGCAGGCATCGGGGCATACAAAATTACAAATAAAAATAATAATATACTGAATATTATACTGTAAAAATATAAAATAAATATAAAATAAATTATATTGTTAATTTAAATTAATTTAAATAGTAGCCAGGGGCGCCCCTCGTGGCCATTTTTGGGATAGAATCCGGTTTTTCAACTTTATATAGTAGATTTTTTTCATGGGTAAAATACTTATTTATTATTTAAGTAAATATTTTACCAGAGGATTATTCATCTTATATGATGATCTCAGCATGAGCATCATCAACTGGTAACAGTTTTTATTACATTTCATGTTGTACTGTACGAGTGTTTTACCTAATTCCCGAACCGTGTTAGAGTGAATCCGTGCTATAGAAGTGCCGTGTTATACGTGGGTTACTTGTACAATAAATACCGTATCCATCCTCCACATCTGTCTTATTTCTTGAGCGAGTGGAGTGTACTTGTTGATTTATTCAGTGTTATTATTATGGTTCTTTGTGGAAGATTTTACTGATTTTTGAATACATAATAGTTCTATAATTGTTATTATTCTATTAAAATTATTTTTAAATTATTAATACACAACTGTTTAAATTTTTGTATGAATTCCAAAAAAATTTCAATAAATATTTTTTTAACTTTTTGGATTTATCTAAAATACATTCTATATATTCCAATTTTCGTTTTATATTAGAATCTGGAAGTGTGCTTAAAATTCAATTTCCTTTTGGGTAAAGATTTCCGATTAAATTTCTTTCTGAAGATGTTTTAGAATATTAAAAATGCTTAGTATTACTTTTGGTTGCAATATTTTTATATAGCAACAATATATTTTTCTTCAAAATTATTAGAATATGAATAACTAAATTTTCTTAGTAGCCATTAATAAGTAACAAGAAAATCTAAAACAAACTAATAGTGATTTTTTCAATCTAAAAACTTAAAAAGTCAACATACTAGTTTAAATGGATTTTTCTATTGTTATACTATATTATACTCCACTATTTTATATAATATTTGATAATAATTATTTTATTCCAAATATTATTTTAAAATTCATTTTACTTTCTCTAAATTGAAAATGTTAAAAAAAGGAAACAAAATTAAACATACTGCTATGAATTACGAAGAATCCATAGTCAGAAAAATTATGTATGAAACGTCAGTTTCTTAATGCATATTCACGTCTGCTTTTCTTTCCAATATCATTACAAATACAGTAAACGTTTCTTGAATTGATATCATTTTAAATTTAAATAAAGTCAATAAATTCTTTTGAAAATTAAAATTTAATTGATTAATTAATTAAGCAACACGAGACTGATCCATTAATGTTATGTCTCCGGCTGTAATTAAGTCCATTACGGACCGGCCTGACCATAGCTTGGTGTATGCTAGCAACAGAGTCAGCCAGCATCGATGAAGAAATTTGAATACATTTTATTTATTACAAAACTTCAAAGTAATCGATATAAATTTAATTTCCATTTTCCATTTTTATCTTTACAGATTCAGGATTATATAGTTTGAATACTACGGTATATCTTTTACAAAAGTTTAGTTTGTAATATTGAAATCCGATTTTGACTAAAGAATATTTAATTATTTCGTCGTGGAACTAAAATAAATTTCTGTTTCAAAACTATAACATTTTATAATATAAATACTGTATATCATCATTAAATCTGAAGTTATTGATTGGTCATCATCTTTATATAATTTCAATTTATTATTACGATTTCGTAAAATGTATTTAAAACGAATATTTTTCAATATAGTGACCATCAAAGAATTCTTAATAAAACCAATTAAATATATTATCGAAAATTAACAGTACAGCTTCTCAATTGGAACAATAACATTTTAAGCCCAAATTTACATCACATGACTTCAGGCTAAAGATCTAAACACGCGTATAATTTTTATTTAATTCTTACACAATGTTAAAACAATAAAGTATTAAATTTATTAAGTATTTTATAAACCCGTACACAAATCAAAAGATTTCATTTGTTAATCGTTGTTCAATAACCGGACGAGTAACAACATATAACAATAAATAAGTCATAATCCTCTTAAAACGAACGAATAGAAAATTCAAATTGATCTGCACATGCGCCGTAGCGATTTTGTTTCATAAGTAACGCGCAGGCTCTATGCAAAAGTCGATACGAGCGTTTGATTTTGTGCGAAGGATTTCATAAAAACTATCAAAGAAAATGAAGAGATTACCATAGGAATTGTTACACCAAGGTTATGTAGTGTGGTTACAACGTCTCTGTATGGAAATTGATTTTATGAATCCCGTCTAAAAAAAAGGTAACGTAGTGTAACAGCGTCTGACATTTTCGTCAGAACGTTAGGCTAGTGGAAAGTTTGAAATTTTTGTATTTTGTTACTTCCGACTCTGTCAATTGTAATGACTTTCTTTTAAAGTGAGATACATAATATAAATGTGTGTATATTTTTACCATAGTCTCTCCGTTTACCACGGTTTTATTGTTAGTTACTCCGTTGTTATCGCTGTAAATGTTACATTCACATAGATACATGTTTCTAAGTTAACGAGCCACAGATCATAGATATTCTTTTAATCTCTGTCGGTATGGGCTTCATTTTCTTTAAATACTGATAAACTTTTGTCAGTGATTTGATCACTTTCAAAATCTTAACTTCCATTAAAAATTACTATAAATATTTCATAATGTAATATTGATTTTATTGAAAGTAAACTTTTTAATAATTAATAAATTGTTTGCTAATGAAACAGTTATTCACCATGGTTTTAAAATGTAATTATTATAATATTCTCTTAATATATGTAATTAATATGAGATGGTCTCATTTTATGGATGTTATCAAATTTCTAATGAAATTCTTTTATCCATAATTAGGAACAAAGCAAAACTTTATATGTATAGTTTTATTTACAGATGAATGTGTTTTGTTCGTTGACTTTTTTATATTATGCAGGGTTTAATAAAAATATAAATACAGTATAAGCAGCAGGATTATAATGAATTTTGAATTATGAAGTAATGTTGGTTGATATCTCATTTCAAATGTTTTCTTCTTGTCTTTGAGTATTGTGCCATAAAAGTTTATTCTTTAAAGTCTAATAAATATTTATTATAATTTTGAAAACAAAAAGTGATAATGATTATTAAATAGAACTGCATAAATTTGGAATTTCTTGAAATATTATTAGCATGATTTTTTTTCATCATAGAATTATGTTTGTTTTCATGTTTTGCTTCCATTTTATTCAAAGCATTGTAATAATGTTTGACTGAAATCTTGAGTTAAATGTATTCACCAATTCTGTATTTCTATGGTTTCTGTAAAATATTTTACTTAAAGGAATTCATATGGTATTATCTACCTTAAATAATTGCTTGATATTAGAATATTCTGTTTTGATTTGAAAAAAATTATATATATATATATATCCTATATACTTTCTCCTATTTTTAAATTTTTCATTTTTCAAAATTAATTTTCATTCAGCATTTTAATCACTTAACAATTTATTTTAATAATACAAATCATACATAAATTTCACTATGTATCATTAATCTTATGCAGTTTTAAAATATTGAAAAGCAAATATTGATATCTAAATTTCTGTGATTATTTTTTACCTTCTACATTGTTGATAATTTATAAAAATGTAAATGTCTGTTACTCATTTTTATTTTTTCTTCAGTATGAATGTTAAATTTCTCATATTTGAAATAAGAATTATGTGGTCATAGATGCTATTGTTCTAATAATGGAGTAGATGATAAATCTAATACAGTTCTATACTTTAAGCACCTTGCAATTAAACTAGAATCACAGTTATTGAATATAGCTATTATTAGTATTTTGATTTTATGTTCAGATGAATTTTAATGAATTATAATGAATTAAGATGTTTGTGTTAAGATGAATTTATTCTTTTTAACTAGTCTCTAGTGTTTTTAATACATTGATATAATTTGTCAATAAGTAAGTAATTAAATGGATTTCCAAATTGTTTACTCAAAATTATTTTGAATTGCAGTCTTTCATGGATGCCAAATTTTTTGTTTCTAAAATTACTTTATTCAGAACAATAATTGATTGATAATACCTAGATTTTAGCTTGAAAATGTTCACCTCATAAACATTTTAAATTTCTTTTATTAGTTTAGATGCATTTTTAAATAATTTATAATAAATATAATTCTTCAATAGTAAATGGAGCTTTAGAAAGAATTTCATATGGCTTGCTATATTAAGTGTTTAAGAAAAACAATACAGAAACACAAGATAAACCATTTGCATTAAACATTCAGTTAGATGAATTGAGAATGAGAAGACATGTGGCAGTTTTATCAAACATTATATTTTATATCATTATATAACACATTGAATGTTAGTAGAAATACTTAACTACCTTTGCATTATAACAATTAAAATAACTGAAAAAAAACTTATTTTCTGACTGTTCGTCCAAGATAAAACTGTTTGAAAAATACACTAAAGAATAATCAAATAAAAATGAATTTACTTCTCTTTGATGTCTTGATTATGATAAATGCATTTTGATTCAACAATCCCATCAGTATCGCATGTTTTAGTGCTTTAATAGAAATAGCTTAGTTTCAAATATTCTTATATTTAAATTGAAAATAATAGTAATAATAATATATTATTAATAAAACATCAAATTTTAAACATATTAGATCTATAATTTTGTCAAATGAATTGCAGAAATTGCAGTTTGCTCTCAACACATCTTTTCATGTGACTGAATACATTACCATTCTGTTTATTTTATATGGAATATCAGTTTTTTTTATATTATGATCTCTCTTGTTCTTTCCTTCTTTACCAGCTGTATATTTCTTTAATTCTTCATATATCTGTTCTTTCAATTATCTTTATGTGAAAATTTTCCTTTTAGTATGTACAGGTGGCCCTTGACTTTTACACATAATTGGTTCCTGAAAGTGTGTGGAAATGTTGAATGTTCAAAAGTAGAGGAATGTAAAAATATGCACCAAAAACTGTGTTTTAAAGTATTTATTTATCAATATGTATACATAATGAAATTAACGAGGCATGTTTAAGTGCTTTTGGGTGTTTTCTTTATAAACTGGTCAAGAGTTAGTTGAATACCATATCTCATTTTAAATGTGTCAAACTAGCCATTACTTGCTTGAAACACTGTTTGAATCTTCATTTAACCTAGTCTTACAATCTTCATGCAAACTAAGAGCTTGAATAATTGAAAAACTCAGAGGGACATAATTTTGATATTGATCATCAATCCATGATGACAAAGATTTTTCCATTTCATCCATCACTATACTGTGTCTTTTGGAAACAATCTTTGAAGATATATTTCCACAATTTTGAACACATTCCTTAATTTTACTCTTATTTTTCAAAATTGAACATATCGTGGATCTGTTTACATCGTAGAAACCTCCAATTGAAGCAAAAGATTTACCATTTTCAGAACGTTTATTTCCATCTTTGTCTTGATTGTATGAAGTTTGAGTCCTTAATTTCTTTTTGTTTGTATCAACACTGCAGTTTCTCTGTTTCTCACTCATGTTTAAAATATTTCGTCCTTATAAATTGATAAACATAAACAAATAAATTGGCTAAACACACAACACACTGATGCACCTGTCCTAATGCAAGACTGAAACTGTTTTGACCTCTTGCTTGGAACAACACAGTAGTGATTACAATTCCAAGAAGTCAGCTATTGTAGGAAGTAATGTGTGTCCGAGAATGTAGAGTGAGCTGCTGTAGTGTATGAGTGTTCTGCATGGAATTAAAATTTTTCATTATTGACAAAAATATTTAAAAAGTTGAATTTTTAAAATGTGCGAAATAGTGAATTGTGTGAAAGTAGAAAGTGCAAAAGTCAAGGGCCACCTGTAATTGTTCTTTAGTATGCCTTATTATATAAATTATTCTTAAATACATGTTCAATATTGTTGATATTTTCAACAATATAATGTTCCAATAATAACAAATATTATATTCTATATATATATATATACATTACAGTCAAAACCCATTTTTAGTTAGAATGCATTTTAACTAGTTGAAACTGGATGTCTTTGTTAAAACCCATTTTGTCTAGTTAAAACTAGAATTTACTGCAAGTCAAAATGAATTTGAGTTAGTTTTAACTCAAAATTCATTTTTGACTTGCAGTAAATTCTAGTTTTAACTAGACAAAATGGGTTTAACAAAGACATCCAGTATAAACTAGTTTCAACTAGTTAAAACGCATCCTAACTAAAAACTGGTTTTGACTGCAACATATAGAGTGATTAGGGGTAAGATGGTAAGCGGGGAAAGATGCCTACTTTTTGATATTTTCAAATGGTGATGTCAGATATTGTCATGTGTTTGTATGATGAATTGTTGGGCCAATATTGAGTGCGGAAAGCTGTAGTTGGCTACCGTTACCTCATTTTCTACATCTGAGAAGAATAAAAGCAATACAAGAACGAAGTTTTTGTTGTGAAATGTTTCTAGAATCATTTTAAAGCTAAAAGTTAAAATAGAATTTATTAAAAATTGAGTTTCCATTGTGAGATACCGCTGATTCCGAGCAGAGATGTTAGAACACGTGACTCCACTAGGCATCTTACCCCGACAAATGGGAAAGGGTATTTTTCTTGGGGTAACATGCCTATTTTTTGTTAATTGAATTCCAATATGTCTGTTTTTAATAAATTTTTGTTTTCCCATTTTGTTGCGGGATATGCATAGAAATTAAATAAGAACTTCTCAAAAAGATTTTTAGACTGAAAAAATGCTATCAGCTAGCTATAGAGCACATTAGAACGGGCGGAAACTTAACAATACTTTTATACTGTGCTGTTATACTTACTATGAAGTACTTTGTACTACATATGCAATAAATTAAATTTGGTTAAGATATTCGAAAATTAAATTTATTCAATTATATTTGTTATCTTACCCTAATGGCATTTGGCATCTCACTTGGATACTTGGGGTGAGATGCCTAAAATGCCAGACGGTAAAAAAGTCATCATTGCAAACACAATATACAATTATTTTTCATATACTCCAAAGTTTTATTTGAAAAACATGCTCAAGAATGATATTTTCGTTAGAGGCCTCTAAACCCAAATCATCGCTATAATTTCCTTGATAAGCAAAATGTTAGGCACCTTCCCCGAATCACTATACATAACTTTATTTATTTCCCCCAAACATATTTATGTAGCTAAAATTAATTTTAACTAATACTAAAAGTTAAAACTAATTTTATCTAAAATCAAAACATGTACAGCAGTAAATTAACTAGACAAAACCCATTTTGTCTAGTTAAAACTAGAATTTACTGCTAGTCAAAAATGAATTTGAGTTAAAACTAGTTTTAACTAGACAAAACTGGTTTTAACAAAGACATCCAGTATAAACTAGTTTCAACTAGTTAAAACAGGTTCTAACTAAAAACAGGTTTTGACTGTAACATATATACAGGGTGGGACAATGAAAACGAAACGGCAGAGTGTTCGTGTTCATCCAAGCAAATCACTCGGACAGGTCGATTTTATTCTCGAGGAGACATCTTTTGCAATAAAGTTTTTGCGATTCTGAATACAACAGACAACAAAAAATTTTAAAAACTCATTTATTTTGTATTAACTAAACAAACATTTATTTCGAAAAACATGTTTGTTTAGTTAATATTCAGATTCGCAAAAACTTTATTGCATAAGATGTCCCCTTGAGAATAAAATCGACCTGTCTGAGCGATTTGCTCGGTTGAACACGAACACTCTGCCGTTTCGTTTTTGTTGGCCCACCCTGTATATATATTCATTATAAACTTTATATGTCAGTTGAATATTTTACTCTTCATATTTCCATGTTGGAAGCTAATTTTTTTACTGTCTCAGATTGTTTAGAATATGGTATTGCATAATCTAAATAGAATGCTGTATTTGGATGTAAACTTTATGAATCTTCACTTTCACTTTATGAATCTAAGAAAGACTGAGAAAAATCTTTTAGATTTATATTAAGATTTTAGATTATCCTATTCATGTCTATAGTACTTGACTGTCATTGTGTTTATTTCATTTCTAATAATTGGTTAATTTGTTACAATAATAAATTTAAAAATACAGAAAAATCAAATATTTTATGATTATTCTCAATATGTAAATCTCCAACATTCATAATTGTCTTCATATTTATTTTGTTTGTATCTTATTCTTCCACATGTTCCATATTGTTTATCCAGGATACAACATCTCTAAATCTGATGACAATTTTTCAGTTTCATTTGTTAGGATTTACATTATTATTATTTCTGCATTATGATTACATTACATCCAATTTTTATACACCTGTTGATTTAACAATTTCTGAATATTTTTGTAAGATTATGATCACAGCTTTTAAATGGTGTTATTTTTTGATTTGCTTAATCCAGTTTAATGGAGTGGGGAATCTTTTAACAAACATTATCTTACTGGGAACAACAGTTAGAATCACTTAATAATAGCTTAACTATTAATGACTTAATATAGCTATTTGAATTCAATTTGTCATGCTGATACACAATATCATTTTTATCTAAAGAAGAAAATCTGCCCCAAAAATTATACCATCTTGCTATATTTGTGTGGTTTTTGTTTATGAAGTTTATACCAATAATTTACTTACCTGTTAGATCCATCAAGTTTAAAGATTTTTCATTACTTATTTAGATAATTGTTGCATATGGTTAAATGTTGCAAATTTGAATTTCTAGTAATAGGTTGTGAAGTTAAATTAAACTTTCTTTTTAAGGTTTATGTAAATAACATCACAAGCAATGAAGGAAATTCTTGAAATCTTTCTTGTGGTAGATTCCCTTCTCAAAATTTCACATTTTAGTAATAGGATATTTCTTTTTTGGCTGTGTTCATCTTTCAATAAGATGCAAATTCCTGTTGAGTTTTTTCCTAGCAGTTCTATATACTTTTTCTTTCTGATTATTTACATATAAGAATACAATATAAAAATTTTTGTCTGTAAAAAATCTTTTTTTTTTTTTCTTTTTTTGTTAAATTTGCAGCTGTAATGATACAACTTTTCTGAAATTCAGAATTTGCCAACTAATTTGTTTTTTAAATTCAGTTTTAATGTGGTAATTAAGCTATATATTGCATAAGCACTTCTCATTTAAAATGAATTTTGTTTATCATTTTGTCAAATTAGCTAGAATTATATAATGAGTTTATAATTCATGGTAAAAACCAATGGTAAAAACAAACATGGTAAAAACAAATGTTTGTTTTTACCATGGTAAAAACCAACATTTAATCATTGTTTTGTTATTTTTGCTTTAGTTGAATAATTTGTTTTAAACATCAAATAATTTAGAAATATGAATTTGTAAATGTATATTTAAAAAAATTTATATTAAAAATCTTACAGACAAGCTCAGTAAATGAACTTTGGTATGATTATCAGTTCATTCAGGTGCACATGAAATAATGTAATACTGTATAGCAAAAAATTACTGAACAATTATTATGTGCTTTGAAAATGTTAGAAAAGTAATTCTCTTACAATGCTTTGCTGTTACTCCAAAAAAGAATATTACACATTATTTATATAACATTTGTACTATTTTCAATTGTCTGAAATAATTCATCCAAAGATAATGAAAATTTGTACTCTAACAAAATTAGTAAAAGCAGCCATATTGTTGCATGGATGGTAAACTCAGTCTTAACATAGTGTGTTTAGTGCTGGCACTGGAAGCAACTGGTTGTTTTTCTGAAAGATGCATACTGAAACTGGTTCTTTTACTAATTGATCTGTGTATGCACTGATGCATTTAGTTTATTTACTGAACTGATTCTATGTTTATATTTTTGATTACTGCTGTATTGAGCTCATTGTCTTCTGCATTTTGTAATTTTTTACTTTGTTGGTACCACTAATGTTTTTAAAAGGTTAATTACATAATTTTATCACTGAATTGTAAAACTTGGTACCATATTCCAAATTCAAAAATAAATTTAGATACAATTTTTTAAAAGTTTGAATTTATTGAATTGTATGTATCTAGATTCTAGGCCTACTTGGAGAATGATGCTAGACTGAATTATTCCAAATATTATTCTATAAATACTTTGGTTTCTTTAAGTTAGCAGGTTTTTTT